>NC_050099.1:15209220-15512251 GCF_902167145.1 Zea mays
AGGGGGGTCCCAAAGCCGACGAGTGAGTGTGCTGCGTGCCCCAGCCCAGATGGGTCGAGCGCGTGGGCGAGCGCGAAGGGGGGAGAGGCGAGGTGGCTGGAGCCGAGCGTGAGAGAGGTGGAAGTCCCGCGGCCTTCGTGTTCGTCCCGCGCCCAGGTCGGGTGCGCTTGCAGTAGGGGGGGTTACAAGCGTCCACGCGGGTGAGGGAAGCGAGCGGCCCCAAGAGAGCGCCTGTCCCGTCCTCGGTCCCGCGCGGCCAACCTTCTCTAAGAAGGCCCTGGTCCTCCCTTTTATAGTCGTAAGGAGAGGATCCAGGTGTACAATGGGGGGTGTAGCAGAGTGCTACGTGTCTAGCGGAGAGAGAGCTAGCGCCCTAGGTACATGCCAATGTGGCAGCCGGAGAGGTCTTGGCACCTTGCTGGCGTGATGTCGTGGCTGTCGGAGGTGCGACGGAGCCTGGCGGAGGGACAGCTGTTGGAGCGGTCGAGTCCTTGCTGACGTCGCCCTGCTTCCGTAAGAGAGTTGGGGGCCGCCGTCGTCACAGAGCTTGTGGAGCGCCATCATTGCCCATCCGGCGGAGCTGGCCGGATGGGACGCCGGTCTTGTTCTCCGTGACCCGAGTCGATTCGGGGTAGGACGATGATGGCGCTTCCTGTTGACGTGGCGGGTCTGTGCCCTAGGCAGGGTGACGTGGGGGCTCCTCCGAAGCCGAGGTTGAGTCTGTCTTCTGTTGCCGAGGCCGAGTCCGAGCCATGGGGTCGGGCGAGGCGGAGGTCGTTCGGCCGAGGCCAGGGCGGAGTCCGAGCCCTGGGGTCGGGCGAGGCGGAGTTTCGTCGTCTTCCGGGTCTTAGCCCGAGTCCGAGCCCTGGGGTCGGGCGAGGCGGAGGTCGTTCGGCCGAGGCCAGGGCGGAGTCCGAGCCCTGGGGTCGGGCGAGGCGGAGTTTCGTCGTCTTCCGGGTCTTAGCCCGAGTCCGAGCCCTGGGGTCGGGCGGAGCGGAGTTCGCATCTTCCGGGTCTTAGCCCGAGTCCGAGCCCTGGGGTCGGGCGGAGCGGAGTTCGCCGTCTTCCGGGTCTTAGCCCGAGTCCGAGCCCTGGGGTCGGGCGGAGCGGAGTTCGCCGTCTTCCGGGTCTTAGCCCGAGTCCAAGCCCTGGGGTCGGGCGGAGCGGAGTTCGCCGTCTTCCGGGTCTTAGCCCGAGTCCGAGCCCTGGGGTCGGGCGGAGCGGAGTTCGCCGTCTTCCGGGTCTTAGCCCGAGTCCGAGCCCTGGGGTCGGGCGGAGCGGAGTTCGCCGTGGCGCCTTTGGCAAGGCCTGACTGTGTGTCAGACTCACTCTGTCGAGTGGCACCGCAGTCGGAGTGGCGCAGGCGGCGCTGTCCTTCTGTCAGACTGGTCAGTGGAGCGGTGGAGTGACGGCGGTCACGTCGGCTCTGCCGGGGGGGCGCGTGTCAGGATAAAGGTGTCAGGCCACCTTTGCGTTAAATGCTCCTGCAACTCGGTCAGTCGGTGTGGCGATTTAGTCAGGGTTGCTTCTGAGCGAAGCCAAGGCCTCGGGCGAGCCGGTGATGTGTCCACCGTAAAAAGGGGGGCCTCGGGCGAGACGGAAGTCTCTCGAGGTCGGCTGCCCTTGGCCGAGGCTAGGCTCGGGTGAAGCGTGATCGAGTCACTCGTGTGGACTGATCCCTGACTTAATCGTACCCATCAGGCCTTTGCAGCTTTATGCTGATGGGGGTTACCAGCTGAGAATTAGGCGTCTTGAGGGTACCCCTAATTATGGTCCCCGACAAATATATTTGAGGTAATAATCTTACTTCTGATTTTTACTGCTCAAGTTTTTCTATGGTATATCAAGTATAATTAGTTGATATATATATATATATAGGGCAGGTATAACGGGAGCCCTGGGCTTCGGATATTAAAGGAAGCCCAGGTCGGTTCCCGAGGTCTGGTCGATGGAACAGGCGCGCCTGTGTTTTAACGTGGGGCTGAGAGGCGGCATGCAGGACAGACGGCGCCGTGACGCGGTTGTTTGAATGGTAAGGGAATTGCGCGGAATTAAAGGGAATAGATGCCACATGCAAACGTGATTACTGTGATACGTGGGCGCGTAAATTATGGATCTTACATGGTAAGTAATGTGCGGAAGGTAAAAAAAATGAAGCATAAGATGTTGAAAGATATGGCATAAAACCGAAACGGCATAATAGATGCATAAACAGTATATACCGATTGGCGTAAAACGTTGTGTCATTGTGCGTAAATTTTATATTATGAATTGTAGTTTGACAAAGACGTCGCCATAATATCGGGACGGTTTCGGAAATAATGGGAAGACCCTGTAAACGTGGATGCGGTTACTTTTATAGTATCCGAGATTTACTTTCATTCGGAAAAAAAGACCACGAAGCCTGCATAACTAATCGGAGTTGGAGATGGCCGGCTCTGGAGGGTCGCCGGCGATGGAAGGAGATGGCGTTCGTCTTGATCCAGAGACAGAGGGAGGAGTTGGTGGTAACTCACTGGTGACACCACCGCCTGCTCTAATGGGTCCTGAGATCGCCGAGATGAGCATAGGGGAAGAAGAGAACAAAGGGTTCGACCTCCTATGTCCAATATTAGCTCCAGGGAGATGGATACGCCACAGATACTGCGTTCACATGTAAGTCCAATCGCTGTATTTGATTATTGATTGATTATATTGTTGTGAACATATTCCATGGTACAAACAACAATGACAATGAAATAGCAGGCAAAAAACATTCATCCAACTATAGTGCCAACGGTAGGGATGACTTTCAAGGATGTTGATGATGCATATAAATTCTATAAAAGGTATGCATATGAAGTTGGATTTCCACTGAAGAAATACAGAGAGAAGACATTCAGTAAGTGGATAAATTGTTCACGTGAAGGTAAAAGTGCAGCAAAATCAAATGATACACCTAGGATGAGGAATAGATCATCGGGGCGTACACAATGCAAAGCTGGAATAAAATTAAAAAAAATATGATGATGAAAACAAAATGGTTGTAGCTACAAAAATTGAACTGGTAAACTTGGAGCATAACCATGAGTTCATAACTGACGAAGCAGAGAAACAACATTTACGTTGCAACAAAATTAGGGATGCTGAGTTCATAAATTTTGTGGATGCAATGCATGATAGCCGAGTGCCGCAGCATTGCATAGTTGATTTTATATCAGAAATGCATGATGGGCCGGAGAACGTACCGGTAACTGCTCAAGATCTGAAAAATATGTAAGCAATACTTTTTTGTTACATGTGTATATATCAATAGCCATGAATATTACTATAGTAAATGTGTGTAATAATTTTTTGTGCAAACAAATGTAGGAGGGCAGCCAGGAGAAGAGAAAATTGCTCAAATGATGTAGCCAAACTTTTGGCTTTCTTTAGAGAATGCAAGAAACAGAATCCACAATTTTTTTGTGATTTCCAGCTAGACGATGATGGGAAAATAGTTAGTATTTTTTTGGTCACACGCAAGTATGCAGGGGGAATACGCAGATTATGGTGATGCTGTGACATTTGATACGACACACAAGACAAATATATATGATAAACCACTGGGCATGTTTGTTGGAGCTAACAGCCATCTGCAGTGTACAGTGTTTGGATTTGTTTTGTTGGGAGATGAAACTGTACATACTTTTGAATGGGCATTCAATTCATTCAAAACATGTATGGGATGCGAGGGTCCAAGAGTTATGCTTACAGGTATGTGATATATAAATTTGTTATGCAAAATAGTGAATTAATTTATTGTGAAAATAACTGAATAATCTGTGAGCAATTGCAGATCAAGATCCTGCAATGCCAATTGCTCTGAGAACTGTATTTCCAAAAACAGTTCACAGACTGTGCTTATGGCATGTACAGAACAGATTTATGCCATTCCTAAATGAAATATATGCCAGGTTTGCTGTTAAAGATTTTAAAACAACATTCCAGTCTATTATACATCATCCATTAACTCCTCATGAGTTTGAATGTGCCTGGGAAATGATGCTAGAGGAGTTCAATCTTCATGAAGATATGACTCTACGCAAATTATATGAAATAAGAAAAGAATGGATACCTGCATTTTTTAAAAATGACTTCTGTGGGGTAATGGTATCTACACAACGAAGTGAGAGCATGAACAGATTAGTGAAGCAATCACATGTAGATGCGAACACCCCACTGCATGAGTTCGCTAAACAAATGATGAAAATGTTGCACAGCAGGAAAATGAAAGAATCAAAGGAGGCATTGGTGAGCAAGGTATGTCGTGCTTGTTAGCAATAACGGTTTGCATACATTTATGTAAATAATTTGTTTAATTATGATAGTTATAGGCACCAAGGACAACAGATACATTATATAGGTTCGAAGTGAGAGTCTCTAGAGCATACACCAGAGCTGTTATGAATAGATTTGAGGAATCAATGAAATACGCCACTGCATACAAAATATTAAAGGACCCAGACATATGTGATAATGAATGGATTGTACAACATACAAAAAGGTCTAATAAAATTGTGTGGGGACAACATCAATTCAAGATAACAGCAGACATAGAAGCTGGGGAGTATACATGCGAGTGCAAACAGTGGGAACATACAGGTTTGTACGTATTATGTTGGTTAGCATAAAAAATTTGCATACTAGAGAATTTGATGATTGTAGTACAAATTAATGTATATTTTTGAAATAATGGTTCGTTTTCATGTTTTCAGGTCTATTGTGTGTTCATCTTTTAAGAGCCTTCATGCATCTTCAAGTTGAAAAGATACCTTCAAAGTATATATTGCAAAGGTACACTGTCTCATCAAGAAAAGATGTTCCGTTTGAAAGAATTGATAAGAGCTTCAGGGGAAAGGATGGAGTTACTAAATCATACAGCAGAAAATGTTGCTAACGAAAACAATGAAAGTAGTTCGCCAGGCGTGTATGTCAAAAGCAGGGTACGATAAGGCGATGGATGTGTTGGATGAGCTCGATGTCGTTCTAAGCCGATTGGAGCCAGATATTGGATGTAATGAGTCAACAGATGTTAGTGATAATGAGGAAGACAAGGTAATAATATTGCAGATGTTTTAGTGTTATACTATTTGTAACATAAATTATGCATAGTAACATGTTATTTTGTACCAGGAAGAAGAGTTGAATAAAAATAATGCTGGCGATGGGATGGAAGATGACAATACAATTACATGTCATAATAAGGTATGTAAAATATATATAAGCTTGCATGAAGTATTGTACATAATGAATATATAAAATCAATGTAATAAGCAAATAATATTTTGTAGGATTCGCATAAAACCAGGACTGGATGTGAACATGCGTTAACAATAATAACAACTGGTAACCAGGTACATATTAAAATAATATTGTTTATTTGTCTAAAATGAAAATATATATTTATGCTGCATGTAAATGTTGATGTATTTGGGTTGGGCTCTAAAGGAGGACAACATGAGAATTTCACATGAGGTTGGTGATACAAGTTCTCCGTGTCACGTAGCACATGAACAAATGGAACATATTGCTGCATCCTCAGAAGCTAAAAAGGTGAGCATTGATAAATGATTTTACTGATTGGTATAAATATATGTAAATATGCGTATACTAAATAGTAACGTCTATTATTATGCAGAGGTTGAATTTTAATGTGGATGTTATAAATCTGAGTATGTCGGATCGTGCAAGACCAAAAGGCCGGACAATCAAAAATTAAGAAGATAGGATTATGAGACTAGGTGCGAAAGGAGAGAAAAAGAAGAATAGGAGATGCCATTTGTGTGGAATAGCAGATGGGCATAACAGCAGAACATGTCTGTCTGTGGAAGAGAACAGGGAAAGGCTAGCAAAACTGTCTAATCGAAAGAGAGGACAGCCAACCGGATCAAGACTAAACAATAAAACAACTTCTCCACAGTAGAATGAAACATCGACTGCAAAAAAACATCATATTGATGAAGAAGTGGAAAATGAAGAAGCCGATGAGCATATGAATTTGGGCGAATAATTTAAAGTGTGACTAATGAGTGGTCGATTTAGTAAAAACTTGTAATATCACAATGACTTATGCTTTATTTTGTTGGAAATTCAATAGTTTGCATGAAAGGGTTATATAATGCGTTGATATAAAACTATAAAATGTTGCGTAAATATAGACAATTACACAAATTATGTAACTGAATATGTACAACAAATTGGCATGGAACGTTTAGCAATCGGAAGGTCTGGACATTAATGGTATATAAAACTGTATACACTTAACAACACTAATCAAAAGGGAGTGCATACGTCGGTTTCACACTTCAAATACAACAAACAGGATATAGCATAAACACTTGTTACAATTAGCATAATTAGCGTGAAAATGTATAAAAGATGAACCTAGTGTATATAAAATAAGGAAGTATATATTATGCATAAAACTTGA
The DNA here is from genome assembly GCF_902167145.1 of Zea mays. Taxonomy (NCBI): domain Eukaryota; kingdom Viridiplantae; phylum Streptophyta; class Magnoliopsida; order Poales; family Poaceae; genus Zea; species Zea mays. Next base: position 15,215,672 of record NC_050099.1, read on the forward strand.
ATATTGAAACAATATGATAATACAAATAAGCCAAACATTGGAAGCAAAACGATTAACCAACTCACAAGCTGGAGATGAAAAAAGCATAGAATTTGTTAACAGATAACATAAATAGACATTCTGGTAACAAATATGTTTGACACACTTCAAATAAAAACTGATGTGAAGTAGCATAGACATTAGACACATTGAACATAAGTGGCACACGGAGTATCAAACACATGATCAGAGGCCTGACATAAGTGACTTAACAAGTAACATAAACAGTTTTGTGGATCCCACAGGGAATCATGTTCAGCTATGCTATCTAAGTCTTGGCTTTCAAACAGCGGCGTCTCCTTGGAGAATACTTGAAAGGCAGCAGTTCTGCAGGAAGGGGGGCAACCATGTTGTTGCGATGAAAGGTAAGGTAATGCAGAACAAAGGCACGTTGGTCCAATGGTTCATACTGAAATAGCCCTAATATCAAATTAATGGTAGAATAAAATCTGAAGGAGTAATATATGCAAGATTAGAAGACTAATTTAGTGACATACCGGAGTATAAAATTCTGATAAGTCGCCATCATCAAAATCGTAGTAGCGGAGGAAGTTTGCGACAAAAAAACCACAATCATTTGACCCTGGTGTCATGGTTGGACAATTGGGAAGGAGCCCAATCTTGTAGTTGCCAAACTTTGGTACAGTTGACTCAGGTCGAGCTTCATGTAAGGCAATGCTAAGTCTTCTCATTATTAATCTGGACCAAGGTATCTTCGTTCCATTTATCATCATTTGATCATTATGGATTTGTTTCCATGTAGTGCCTCCAAGCAATGTACCATAAGGATTTGAATCTAAGATGTCTATTCGACGACGTTCAAAATTGATTGCATAAAGGGTCCATTGGCTTCGGCGTAGCATAGGAACCAGGATCTGTTAAATATATATGTAAATTTATGAATGATTTATACTATGAATATGAAAAATTAAAACTAATACAACATAAAACTAGTGACCAAAAGAACATTCTAACATTTGTACAAATGAAACTGATTGGAGCTCACCAATTTAATCTGGTTCAGAACATCATCTGAAGGAAGGGTCGGTTCAAGATGTTCTTTAAGCAGTGATGTTGTGAAGGGTTGTGGATTTGAACTGTGTTGTTCAAACTCCTCGATATTCAAAACGGTCTGGACAAAGAAAATAAATTGATTAGTATTATATATTTATACAGTAAGTGTTGCAATAAGATACAAAGTTGTGGAGAAAAAATTACCCCAACGTTGATATTCAGTATTAGAGTGTTGATTACAGAATCTGGATTGTATAATACATCATCCCGACGAATATAGTCGATAAATCCCTGCATGAAAGTATTCTCAAGACATTTGTTTGGACCAAACGACTGGACAACATCAAGGACAAACCCTCCAAATCCTCCAAAATTAATGATAGACCTGGGGAAAAAACTTTGATTACAATAGTTCTAATTATACTTAATTGGAATTTGAATAAGTAATACATACATGCTCGGATCTAGTTTTCCTGACAAAATGAACTTAAGCAGGTTGCGAGCACAGTCTTCACGTGACACGTGGGGATGTTCAGCGACTGCAGCTTTACAGGAACTATCCTTTGCAACCAGGTCAGTAGTTGCCTAATATATGAATATATGTTAGTAAACAGTTGCATAAATATGTATGTCTTAGTGTATAAATAGGAAAAATATGAAAATGACAACATGTCTTACATCTGTCAGTGGGGTTTTATCGAACAGAGGTGCACCAGATACAGGAGTATCATGTGTAACAGATTTTTGTCCTTCCTGTAAACAATAGATTTATTAATATAAACGTAATGAAACATAGGGTATAATTAATATTAGCATATTATGATGAAGGTGTAAATACTTACACTATTTATATCTGGTGTTAACTTAGTAGCAGCAGGCTTGTCTGTTGTGGGAGCCTGGGGATTTTAAAAAAATGAAGCATGCATATATATTAATGTTACTTGCATACATTGTAAATGAAATAATAATAATTGTGATATAAGGAAGTCAAACATTAGATTTTGGAGTCTTGTCAAAAATAGGGGCATCCATAACTTCATCTTTTTTGCAGACGTTCCCACTGACAATCTATAATGGAAACAACTAAGATTTGAGTAAACAGTAACTTGTATGCAGAATAGAATATATGCATTGTATATATAGTTTGTATGAGAAAACTTACATCATCTGATACTTTGATATGATCAGTAGGAACATGGCTTTCCTGATCATGTTGTTGTTTATCAGGTGTTGGAACAGTTGGTGTGGATACTGGATCATTTGTTGGAGGCATTGAGGTAGTAGGGGGGTTATCTACATTTGGAACATATAATAATATAGTAGTTGTTACTGAAATATAACTGCAATATAAATGTATCGTTATAAAAAAATGGTTAAACATACACATTTGCAAACTACATCAGTATACTATCAGGATGCATAAATAAAATACAGTTTTCAAAAAATGAAATACACTGAAAAAATATGTTGCTGCTTGTATGAGTATAAATTAATATATAATTTGTATATACAAAACTGCATATAATAAATTATTTGAGATCGTATAAGTATATATTATTTTCCAGGAAATAATTCGTGAACTTGATTAGTTTAAAAAATAAACATAAATACTAAAACCTTCTGGCTGTGAATCGCGCTACGTTGCAGCTCTCAGAACTTCATCGATCATGTCACCAAATGTTTCAGAGAGTTCAATCTGCTTCGAAACAATCATCTGATGGCTCAGCTGAAGGGAATGACAGTATTTATCCACCTCTTTGTCATTAGCATCAAACAATGATTGAAACATTGGACGCTGCTGGGAGGGCAAACATTGCAACTTGTTGCCAATCAAATTCTTGATACGTGGCACATATATGTTGAAAACGGCAGAAACAGGCCGTTCTGGAGCAATGACGTAACACGTTTCTGAATGGCTACGAAACTGTATAAAGTAATATAGAACAGTTAGCAATAATAATATTTTAACATTTGCATAACAGGACAAAAAGTTGTTTATGTCTAACCTCTGCATATCCGAATGGTTCACCTGTTTTACGGGGGGGCGTCTGTCACCACGAGCCAACTCTTTTATGGTCTCATTGTCAAAAAACTTAATGCGTGGAGTACCATATTTGTTAACAGGAGATGCAGGGTGATGTAGGTGATCAAGATATTAAATCTGAAAAAAGGAATGCACAAATATATAAAATTAGTACATAACAACTATTTGCATATCATATATATGCACATTAAACAAAAAAAATACTTACCAGAACAATGAGTGAGCATCCATATATTGTTGCTGTGATGTTTGTTTTGTTCCTTTTATGCCAACGTGCGGCAGCATCACACAAATCCGTGTAAACTAGTTGACACCAGTCAATATCAGACATTCGGGCCATGTTTGAAGTCATGAGTACCTCATTGTTTGTAATGCCCCAAGAAGCTGAAGGAAAAAGAAGCCGATTGAATAGAATCAGAAAAAAACATCTAATTGATAGCTCATCATCGTTGCCAAGCACTATCTTGTCTTGAAGCTTGACAACATCAAATTCTTCTTTACCAACATTGAGATCACGTCTCAGTTTTGCAGCAGCATCCACTTCACCATACCAATCAGTAAACTCCCTGCCTCCTCCAGCACATGGCAAACCCAAAATCAGATGAACCGTATCTTTTGTTATCTTCAGTTCCTTCCCAGCCCCTGGGCGTATGGTCATGTCATGTGGATCCAATTTATCCATCAACCACCTGATGAGTGATCTGCTCTCTAAGGCATCAGTTCGCAAATCAAATATGCTTGAAAATCCCAACCTAGCGACAGCATCGCGCTGCCGATCGCTCATTATCCAAGATGATACAATAACATCATAGGGAATGCATCGGATATTCAGTTTCTGGAAGCATAAATGAATATGCATTAATACACAAAGTATATATATAGTTAGAACTAATGATACAATATTTACAAACAAGGGATAATTATTACATGCTTGTAAATAACTAGTCTACAACAATAAAAAAAGTAAACACCATATTTGTTGATAATAATATACATAAATTTAAAGTGGGGGAAAATACAAACTTGATTGGACACCAAAATTAACACATGAATAAACATAAATATATACATGTTACCTGTGATTTTCTAGGAGTCTTCTGTTTAGGAGAGTTTTTTTTGTAATGATATTAGACTTTGGACTTCTTTTCACATCAGGAACTTGAGGAGAAGGTACTTTTAACTTCTTTGCACTGATTTGTTCTGAAGGAGAAGGTGAGGCAGATCTGAATTGGTGCTTCAACAATGGAGCATCCATGAAATCGTCGTCGGACAGTGTGGATGGAGCAGGAGGTTTTCTTTTTAAACGACAAGCTAACGCCTTTCTGCGAAAACGATGGATTGGGGCTGGCTGTGGCTCATTCTGCTCCTGATTTTGGGGAATATCATCTTGGTGAGCTGAGCTGCTGGATCTTGTACGTCTGGAAATGTCAATTGAAAAAACCTCGTGACTGGATTCAATGGTTAATCTTTTTGGATTACTGGGCGGGCGATCAACAGACTTCATGATTAAATACTGAATAGATCTGTAGAAAAAAGAAGTTGTTTTTAAATACATTGATTTATGCATGAATATATGCCAAAAAAAGAACTAATTTTTACTATAACTATCTGAAATGCATACTATATAATGCTAAGTGGAATTACATAACTTAAACTACCTTTTACATTTATGCGATAGCATTTAATGAACAATGGTTATATACAAGCATAAAGATTGATTTAATATTTCATATAATTGTAAATGGATCAGGATAAAATAAGAGCCTTTTTGGATCAACTAACTATACAACATATTTTAATAACTGGTTCATAGTAATAAAAACATTTAGCTCAAATAACATGAATATTTAAATAACATTTGCTTAAATAACAGTATCTGTATGTATTTATATATAAGGAACAGGAGTGTAAACTAATTATGTAAGTAAATAGATCAATTCAAATATGCTTAATATATTGCGAAATGTTCATAAACTTGTGTATGAATGAGCATACACATTACTGCCAATATGCATATATATCAAATCCAATGAGTATATTTTATATATAATAAAACAGATGTGTACATAAATGATTTAATTGAATGGGCATAAAAAGTAATGAGGATATGCATATAAATGAAATACAATAAGCATATTAGATAATTAAATAGATGTGAAAACAAATCATTAGAGTAAATGTGCGTAAAGAATACTGACTATATGCATGTATAATAAAACAAATGTGTAAACAAATGACTCAAGTGAATGTGCATAAACAGTACTGAGGATATGCATATATATCAAATACAAATAAGCATATTTGATAATAAAATAGATGTGAAAACAAATCATTAAAGTAAATGTGCATAAAGAGTACTGACTATATGCATATATAATAAAACAAATGTGTAAACAAATGACTCAGGTGAATGTGCATAAACAGTACTGAAGATAAGCATATATATTACATACAAAAAGCATATATGTGTTACTTGGGTTGTATAAGAGTACTCTCTGCTAACTCATCAGTAAATACCTAATCCACAGCCTTTGTCTAAATATATAAATGTCGGGCGATAGTGGGAATATAGAATAAATACACATGCCCTAATATCGGGGCTCCTAAACAAAAAAGAGATACAATGCGCGATGCAATGACCCGATTATAGTGATGTCTAAGCGGATACAAATCACACATTTAGCTGGAGAATAAGGGTTACAATCAAATCCACTTCAATCGACCGATAGGCTTCAAAAAATCGACGGCAAACTCGGTGTATTTCAATGTTGGATTACCTAGAACTTCTTGAATCGGGCTCCAATGCTGGGAGATTGAAGGATGTAAGGTGGAATGGAAGGGCGCTGGATTGGAGCGGCGGTGGATTGGCGCTGCGCTGGTTTGGAGGCGCGGAAATCGCCTGGTGAGTCGCCTCCGACGAAAGGAAAATCTGCGCGGCTGGTTTGTCTCCGTTGAATGCGCGACTACGGTTTTAGAAACAGGAAACGTGGGAGAGGTGGCTGGCTGACAGAGGTAACGGCGCCGTGACTAGGACCTGTTGACTCGGTGTGGTTCAACCAAAATGTCCATGTTGACTATCCTAGGCTTCCTCTATTATTGGAAGCCCAGAGCTCTTAATATATAAATTATGGCCTCTGTTTATAATCTTATTCTGGGCCCCTAAAAAATCAGGAACGGGCCCTGAGCAGCTGTCTGAGCGGAAGGAGACATCATGATACTAACAACCGAACGAACACCAGCAGGGAACCCAGCCAGATCACGGTTGATAACACCACGGGAACAAAGCCACACACAAGCACCTGACACAACTATAGCACGGTGCCGGTGAAAACCAGCAGCACATCACGACGGTACCACCACCCGATGGGCACATCGCACGAGGCACAACCATATGTCACGCGCGCGAAGACGCTGCCCATCAATCAGCCCGTGATAGGGCGCCCACCACCTCTCAATCGCCGCCACAGCTGACGTCCGACGACGGCTCACTCGACAACAGACGCAAGTGACCGTGCACACCGCCACAAGGATCGGAGCGTCACAGCGCCACCACCGACTAATCCAACCTCAGTGGAGCAGCTGCCGAACCTCCGCAAATCGCCGGAATCAGGTGGATCAAATCAAAGACAAGACAGAAGAACTGGTACTTCTTCCTCAAATGGGATAACGAGGCGAGGTGCACCTATTTGATGGTGTGGTGGAGACTTCCGGCACGGTGCGGACGAGGACGACAGCGTCATTCGTCCAGACATACCGCCGCCTAGAGCGCGGGCGACGTTGACGCTGCGGCCGCCAGGGGCTTCAGTCTCCCTGTCCTCCCTCCGTACGTGTGCAGGCGCGAGGGAGACAGAGAGCTTGCCGGGCTGGGCCGCATTTAGCCTTGAAGTGGCCCAGTCGGGTCAATCACTCACTTTCGTTTTGTTTTTTCAATTGTTATTCATTTCTCCACTTTTGAAAAGGAAAACAAAGAAGGAAAACCCTTCAATGAACAACGTAACGTATTCATTTAGATTAAAAATAGGTCCGAGTGACTCGCTAGCGGCTAGGCCAATTCTAAGAGGTAATCACTGGTGGCTACGTTGACTATTGGAGGTTTTCTTCTCCATGGCCAAGTGGGCTCCACATCCTGCCTCTTCCCGGTAAGTTTAGCCTTGTGCATTTGATTGACAAGACGAACAATACAATTCGTTTATGGAACAATTGCGTCACTGCCCTTTTTTTAGGGTATAACTACAGACATCATGCGTGTCTGTCTCTGTTTTTTTTTTTCAAAACAAAACTATTGTGTATGATTCTACTCCGTCAGTTATACTGAACGATGTCAAGTCTTGATAAAAATTACAATGAACAATTGTGCTATTGCCCCTATTTTGGAGTGTAACCTTTGTTTTATCCCTATTTTGTAGTCTTCACACGTTTTTAATGACAACTCAAACTACTTTGGACAACAATCCAATTGTTTTACAATTATTTGAGTCATTTCCAAAATCTAAAAAAATTACTTTGACCCTAAACCATTATAGAAACTAAGGGGGTGTTTGGTTTGAGAAAACACTCCATCCAAATTGAGGTGGTGTATCATGGATCTATTACTCAAGTTTGGTGAGATGATCTCATTTCTAATATCGGTACTAACTAACTATATGAGGAATGATGTGGTGATGAATCAACTCATTTCATTTGACAAACCAAACTCAAAAAAGTGAGAAATGAGACAATGATAGTCTAGCTCAATCCTAAAACCAAACACCCTATAAGTCCATGTACCTGACGTTTTCACATTTTGATTCAAAGAACATGGGTCGTTCTTGACTGAATAAATGGCAGAACCAAACCAAATGTGCTTGGTTACTAGAATGTGGACGTGGGCCGTCCCAATCAAATGGGCCGAGTAAACAAAATTACCTGACTGAAAATCTCCTCTCTCCCTCTCTCTCTTGTTTTCTAGACGGTAGAAACTAGAAAGGCCGTTACCCGTACGCCGTAGGTGAGAAAAGATTAAAAAAAAAACCCTACGGTAAAAAGTAAAATCTCTGAAGTGCACCAGTTTGCCAACAACTAATTATTTTTCCTGCAAGATCATGAGGAGATCAGCTACTGTGTTGTCGATTCCTGGAACCGGTCTTTCCCTAACAAGGAATTGCCAGATCCACAAGCGGGCACCATGCATGCACATGCTTTTTGCCCTGTAATTAATGCAAAGAAGAGCAAATTAATGGTCACTACTCTCACTGACATCGGCCAAGTCTAATTCAGGGCACCAGCAGTTAACGTTGCACGTAGTTTTTGGGTTTCCAGGGCAACGACGAATGCTTCTGCTTGCAGTTGGAGGCTTGAAGCTGTGGCTTTATCTCGCGGATGGAAACAACGGCCCAGTGCCAGTGGTAGGACCGGTGGTTACAGACTTGCAGGAGCGAACGAAGCGCTGCCAGAGCGGAATTGACGGAAGGTTTTGTTTTGTTTTGTTTTCTTCGGGGTGGTGCAACCGACCACCCTCTTGTTGGGATGTTTGGCCAGTTTGCAGGCAGGGGCTGAGAGAGAGAGAGAGAGAGAGAGAGAGAGAGAGAGAGAGAGAGAGAGAGAGAGAGAGAGAGAGAGAGAGAGAGAGAGAGAGAGAGAGAGAGAGAGAGAGAGAGAGAGAGAGAGAGAGAGAGAGAGAGAGAGAGAGAGAGAGAGAGAGAGAGAGAGAGAGAGAGAGAGAGAGAGAGAGAGAGAGAGAGAGAGAGAGAGAGAGAGAGAGAGAGAGAGAGAGAGAGAGAGAGAGAGAGAGAGAGAGAGAGAGAGAGAGAGAGAGAGAGAGAGAGAGAGAGAGAGAGAGAAGAGAGAGAGAGAGAGAGAGAGAGAGAGAGAGAGAGAGAGAGAGAGAGAGAGAGAGAGAGAGAGAGAGAGAGAGAGAGAGAGAGAGAGAGAGAGAGAGAGAGAGAGAGAGAGAGAGAGAGAGAGAGAGAGAGAGAGAGAGAGAGAGAGAGAGAGAGAGAGAGAGAGAGAGAGAGAGAGAGAGAGAGAGAGAGAGAGAGAGAGAGAGAGAGAGAGAGAGAGAGAGAGAGAGAGAGAGAGAGAGAGAGAGAGAGAGAGAGAGAGAGAGAGAGAGAGAGAGAGAGAGAGAGAGAGAGAGAGAGAGAGAGAGAGAGAGAGAGAGAGAGAGAGAGAGAGAGAGAGAGAGAGAGAGAGAGAGGTGTTCCAGAGAAGCTTGCGACCAACCTGCTGACAATTTGTCTGGATCGTTTCAGACTTCCAGTCGCTTGCTTGCATGCTCCGGCAAACAAGCATGTAAAGCCCTCGGCAAATGTTCGCTGCTAACCGGCCGGTGAGAAAGACGGACCAGGAAAAAAAAACCATTTGAGCAAGCTAGCTTTCACAAAATTGAGGAAATTACATATGTACAAGGTTGTGAAAACAATAATGAACAAAAAGGACTTGTCGTTGTTGAGTTTACTCACAAACCCTGTCTCTACTATAACTGAAATTATTGCGCAAATCGTCGCTATCTGAACCCCCCCAAACCCCCATACATGCTAATTATTGTAAGGTAAGCACTGCATTTTATGCATATGATTGGAATATTTGTGGGGACTAGGCCAACAGGCACATGTATGGTACATAGCTAGCTAGTTTTCCGTAGGCTTAAATAAAGCCTATTTTTCGAACTCCAATATTCATGACAATCTAGTTTTTTATTGAAGTGTATAACACTAGTACAGATAACCTCTATAGTGGCAGTCGTAAACCTATTTACAGTGGCGTTTTTCGTAACCGCCAGTGCTAGGAGCCAGTAGAAATCATCATTTTTACAGGCGGGTAACTGAGAACCGCCAGTGGAAATCGATTTCCACTGCCGGTCGGCGTAATAAAACCGCCAGCGGAAATCGATTTTCACTGGCGGTCGGCGTAATAAAACCGCCAGTGAAAATCGTTTCCAGGAAACATAAAACGGATTTTAAAAATAGCAATATATATATTTTTGTTACGGAGGCCTCGCGGCCCACCACCCCCAACTGTCTGTCTCCGTCGAAGTTGAAGGTCGCGGAATTTTTTGTGTACTACGCGGTTGCTAGAAATCGAACCCCTGACCTCACCCTCACGCGTACCCTCCTCTATCACTCCGGCTATGGCATGCTTTGTGTCAAGTTTGTAGTTTTGTTGTCCACATATTACAACCAACTGAATGTAAATTGCTTGTTTGAGACCGTAAACGAATTCAAATAAAACAGTTGTCAACTACAAAGTTGAATAATTTTTTATGTTCTAAAACTTTTATTTTGACACTTTTTTCATCCGAGGTCGTTTGCAAAATTTGAATTTTAAATTTGACAAATTTAGATACAATTTTTGAGAGCCGAAATGATTTCAAATAAAAAAGTTGTCAACTACAAAGTTTTATAACTTTTAGAGATCTTCAACTTTTATTTTGATGGTTTTATCATACGAGGTCGTTTGAAAAACTCGAAAAATTAAGGATAAAAATGATTTCTAGCTAGTGGCGGTTCCTTAAGAAAACCGCCACTAGAAATCATAGACTTCTACGGACAGTTTTTATAAGGAACCGCCTCTAGAAATACGATTTCTAGTGGCAGTTTTCTTAATAAACTGCCACTAAAAATAGCACAGGCGGTTGATAACCGAATCCGCCTATAAAAATATACCGCACCGCAGGCTTTGAGCCTTTTTCTACTAGTGTAAGTGGGTTGTCGACCTTCTCCTAACAGCTTAAACTTCCGTGTTTGAATTCTGACAGAGGCTTAATTCACGTCTCCGCAATGTTTACGTCTCTTTCTCTAGCTGCCGAACGTGTCTAACAATTAGCATCCACTACCGGAATCCAAGGCTTTGCCGAGTGTCGGCCTCTTTGCCGAGTGCCTTTTGTCGGGCACTCGGCAAAGAAGGCTTTGCCGAGAGCCGCACTCGGTAAAGTTAGACTCTCGGCAACGAGCCTCTTTACCGAGTGCTGGAGATGTTCCAGTACATGCAGAGCCTTGACGCCACACAGGGCATCGCTCCGCCACCTCCATTGTTCCCTCCAGTTGACCCTGCTCTCTTCCACACTCCTGTGAGTATCAAAATTGTAGTTAGATGTTTGTAATGCATCTGGTATAACACATGCAATCTCTTCTCTGTGCAGGGCCAATCTGGGGCGGCATCCAACAACCCTCCGGAAGGGTTCAGCCCAACCCAGCCCCGGTCAAACCGCCCACCTCCATGAGTGTTGTGTTTTCATTGTTTTAGACTTCAGAACTTATATATAATACTTATGTCTGTGTTTGATACTTATGTGAGAGCTTGCGACGTTTGTGACTTATGTTTGTGTTTGATACTTGTGTTGAACACTTATGTTTGTGATGGATATTTATATTTGTGGTGACGGTTTTATGTTTGTGTTGGCTATTTATGTTTGTGATGATATCTGTGATGTATATATGTGATATATATGTGATATCTTTTGTTTGTGTGGATGGAATACAAAAAACAAATAAAAAGGTATATACTGGTCACTTTGCCGAGTGTAACACTCGGCAAAGAGGCGCTTTGCCGAGTGTCAGGGTCATAACACTCGGCAAAGAGCAAAAACCTGGGCACCGGTTTAGGGACTTTGCCGAGTGTTATGTCGCTGGCACTCGGCAAAGAGGTCAGCTTTGCCGAGTGCCGCACAGAACACTCAGCAAAGAGCCTGACATGGGGACCCTCCCTGGCGGGCTCTTTGCCGAGTGCTTCTGGGAAGACACTCGGCAAAGGTAACTCCTTTGCCGAGTGTCATCCGTGACACTCGGCAAAGACGCCGTCTCCGTCACCCGTCGCCGTAACGGCTGCTTTTCTTTGCCAAGTGCTCCCTGGAACTCGGCAAACCTCTTTGCCGAGTGTCCGATAAAAAGTACTCGACAAAGAAGGCTTTGCCGATACACTATTTGCCGAGTGTGACACTCGACAATGCGTTTGCCGAGTGTTTTTAAGGCGCAAAGCGCCCTTTCCGGTAGTGATCAGACAAATTTGGTTGTCTAACTGGTTTCACAAGGTGGTTTCCTGCTTTTTGTAGAAATAATAAAAGTATGGTATAATCTCTAAAGCCAATAATTAATTCAAAGAAAAAAAGATATGAAAACTAGTACCAGTCTTTTTGCTTATTAAAAATGCCAGCTACCTATGCTGTTGGTTTACTCAAAGCTATCTCATTGTAATTTGTTTTCAAGTAAATAACGCGAAGAACACAGCTATGAGAAAAAAAAGAATGGGGACAACAATAAATAAGTTGCAGAGATGATACCTCTAAATAGATTATGCATTTAGATAATTTAACTTTTTTTGTTCTGAATTAAATTAGATGAACGAGTTTTCAGAGTTCAGACACACTAAACTAGATTATTACTATTATTTTTACGCAACGGTAAGGTAAGACCATCTTTGAAACCAGCAACTAATTAAACTCAGATCAACATTTCGCGAACGAAGTTTTACAGAGAGATAAAGGTATTATTGGACTCACACTGGAGCATGCGGAGTAGTCTCTAGCTAGATCTGCAGTTGTAGAGATATGAACTGAGGCGGCGGCGATCGAGCAGCAGCTCGTTTGACGGTTGAAGCTCTGGGCCCCACGCACGTGCGTGATTAATTGTGTGTCTTTGCGGGCCACTGATGAAGAGAGGGGAAGGAAAGGATAGATGGTGGTGGTTGGATCAAACGACGGATTGTCCTGAGCAAAGACGACTGGGTTTGTCCAACCAGATATGATCTACTAGCTATTCTTCCTATTCATATCACATCGTACGTATCCTCTGTGTGTGTTCGCAGATGCTGCGTTAGGTTTGGTCTGACTTGGTCACTCGTTGAGTCTAGATTCAGTTACTGCATGGCTGCGTACCATACGCCTGAGAATTATATCTTAATATAATAAGGGCTAATAACTATAGTTGCATTAGAAGTAATTAAAGAAAATAAAAAAGAGGTAGACTGAATGAGATTTCGTCAAAGCTCATCCGATCTAATCAACTCATCGTCAGATGCTTCTCCCGTATTTCCCAGGTCTACATCTGCACCAAAGATGCAACCGCTAACGACCGCGCGCGCGCCACAGGTAATAACTGAACTGTGCCAGTGTGAATGAAACTGTTTGTTTTATTTTCTGATGATGACAAACCACTGTACTGTTCTGGCTAGCTGCTGACCAAACCATCAGTATGTGTACAATATACAAGACTTATGTCAAATGCGTAGAGTATATCTAAATTATAATATAGATGTGTGTTTACTGATAATACTGCAGAAATAAACTCTGGTTGTACCAGCTGCCCAGGCCGGTACGGAAATTAAATGACAAGCAGTGTTGTTTTTAGGATTTTCAGAGACGATAAAATCACACAAATGTTACCTCAGCCCAATCTGGTAAATACTACGGAGTTCACATCCAAGCGAGTGTTTGGCACTGAAGTTTTTTCACGGTTTTGAAAAAATACCGAAGTATTCTCAAATGGTACAGTATTATATACATAATGATGTTTAACAAGCTAGCTAGCTAAAATCTTTGTTTTCAAAGCTGAGGTATGGTAAATACTATAGTTTTTTTAAGGTATTCTGAACTTAGGTCTGGACCACAGTTTTCAAAATTGCAGTATTTTAACCCGTGATTTTGTCATAACTAAAGTATACTGATGTAACATTTCACAAACTGTGATTTTTAAAAACTTTGTTCGCAAAGAAGGTCTAATAAGTGGTGCGTTCCGTTATCTCCTTTGCTTAGACTCATTTGACGGCCACATGTATATTTTATATAACGTCCACACGTGCAGAAATAACAAAAAGCGGTTTCAGAGGTGCACGGCTGACCTATTCTTTGTCACCCATGCGTATACATACATGAACACAAGACTATACAAGGCGGGGACGATAAAATTCTGCCGTGTCCTTTCCAACCATTGGTCGTTCGGAAAGCTATCTGTGTTCCGATTTCAGATAGCAAGCTACATGATTTGATTGATCGAAGTCATTCATCAAATGGACTCGAATGTGAGAATCAGCAGCCAGCGTAACCAACCAGGGGCTGCTGGCGAGTCAACTTTAGCATTTATTTGGTTTGATGTAAAAGTAGAATAAGACAGATGACACCGTTCTCTCGATTTTTTTTAGATCACATCACCACCTCGCTTCCACGTGACTCTAATCTAAACACTATAGAAACTGTAGCCGACCCTTCTATCACTATTTATACATTCTACCAAACACACTGTTACATTACATGACAACACGTACGCGCGGATATAATAATAATAAAAATAAACTCTAGCGAATTATATTCACCACCATGCTGGCTTTTAAACGCGCATCCCTGTCGGTCTCGCAATAATGTCGTTGTGGCATTTACGCCTCAGCTTGTTATAAGGGATGAATACGAAAGCATGTGTACTTTTACGAGTTCGTTTTCGTGTTATTCCCCTCTCCCGCAGTGGTTGGTCGTGGATCGCTCTCGGCGATTGGACAACCCTCTTCCACTGCTTTTGTGTATACGCACGCACCCATTGGACCATCCGCTTTGTTTCTCCGCGCGTGCTTACATCACATCCCACGCACGCCTGCGTGTTTTTTTATTTCTTCCCTATTTGGTACTATTTTATTATTTGATCTCCACCTGCCGAGTCAAGGAACCGTTTAAGAACCACCACTTGGAACTAATGTTCATGTTATTTTTTTTTCTAAATTAAGAGTGTTCTTACATTATTTTAGTGAATCAATGGTCAAGCAATTTGGTTTTCTTTTTCTTTAATTACATGCACCATGATCGTCAACGAGAACATATCTGGTGCAAACCAACATCGTCTCCGTACAACCGTGCAAACTACTAATCTGAGTCACGTGATGTTGATCCAAGGGACGCAAAAGCATGTATAATTTTGCACTTAACCACCCGTCGCTAATCACACCTTTTCAAATCCCCCTCCCACACTCCTCCCGCACGCCCCCTTGGATCAACGTCATGTGGTTCAGATTAGAATTTTGCACGGTTATACAGAGAGGTTGGTTTGCACGTGATATATTCCCGTCGGGAGAAAATGAACATAGGGCTCCAAAATCTTGCTTTGCTTTGTATTCTACCCGGTGTTTGTACCATTATTCTTTTAGATATTGTACTAATAAATACGGCAGAGCCTTCCTGAAGAAAACTAAGCTTAGTAATGAGATGAAAGATTGACAACGGGACTAAGAGTTTACTAAAGCTAATGTTGCATCTTCGTTCCTGGTTTCTCAAAGCTCGCAATCTTTTACCAGGCCACAAAACTTATGCAACACTTCATTGATGATCCGTGTGACAACTATATATATATACCGCTTCCTTCCTTTCGTCATGAGATCGAGACGACACCTTTTGGCAGTTATTAACATATCTATCTTTATGCAAAAAAAAAAAAAACAGAATCAATTCCAAAGCAACAAGCTAAAGCTCTGTCCCTGCAGACTACTCACAAGCTAACCGAGATTAGGTAAATTCGTGCGTGGTTTATATATATACTGCCGGCCGTTGCAAGTTCGCTGTCATGTTTTCTTGAACGGATGACCTGGAACCATATATAAGCCTTTGTTAACGTGTCTTGTTAAGTTTTCAACGTCGCTAAAATACTTTTGCCTCGGAAATTTGGTTTCCAATGCTGCATGCATGTTGACCAAGTTGAATTACTTGGTTGCTTCGGACGGCCACGGATAAAATGTGCAACCGTCAGACATAAGTTATTTTCAATAGTAGTTAATCTATTTTCGACGGTTGTAAGACCTTAGACACTACTATTCAGAAATAATATTAGTTTCAAGGGCAGCCTTCAAATATAGTTTATTTTCGAGGATGACTAGTAGTGACCTTTGGATATATATTACTATACTTAAGAAATATACTTTGGCTTTTCGATGATGCTTAGTCCACAACCGTCGGACATAACCCTTATTTCCGATACCTGCAGACTACACCATCAGAAATAAGTGTTATTTTCGACATCCACCAAAGACTCTCATAAGTTACCTTATGTCCGAAAGTCTAATAGACCATTGAAACTTGTGTTTCTTGTAGTGTTGCACTTGATGTTTAGGTATGCAATCATCAAAGTTTTAAAGAATAAATCAGAACTTATTGCAGATAAATGATCATTGGTCATTTATAGTTCAACTAGGATTAATGCGAGAATATTTTTTTATCTCTAAATGTTACTATTTTTTTGAAGATGTACACACTTAGATGCATAGCTTGGGTCTATGCCTGTTTGTTTGGTGCTTGCATCAATTTCCACTAGCTTAGGAACCATCTTCACGGTTACTTTCTCTATTGGTTTTGGTTGGGATGTCAATGGGTGGACCCATGTTGACATCAATCTACACTCGCACCCATAATACTAAATGTACATTTTTAAGCTTGTACTCGCACCTGTTGGGCACCCATTGGATGATCGATAATTGCAAATAATTAAACAAAAGCACCCAATATATCAAGGGAAACACATGTGATTTATTTAGAAGCACACCATATATAATTATTTAGAAGTTCACAATATATAATACAATACCAATTCACATGATCATGATCATGATCATATATTTTCAAACACCTCCATTCATTTTTAGTGACACACACATAACATAACTTAACTATATAAGTCTAGCAAGCCAAATAATAGTAGAAATTTATGTTCTTATATCTCAGATTGGCTCACTAGAAATAGTAAAACCACAACTGGCGAAATAATATTTGTTACATGTTCAAACAACTAATGAGCATTAGGATTAAAGAAGCGCAATGAAAGTCAACCATTTAGCCATCAACAAATCATATATGTACAAAGACTAAAAGTTAGTATCCTGAGGCTCATTGGACACCCATGGGTGAAAAGTTACACCCATTCATAACCCATTATTTTACGGGTCGGGTTGGATGTAGATCCATGGGTGGAATTTGAAACCTAAACCCACATCCAACGGGTGTGAAATCCGTGGGCATTCGTGCCCGTGGGTGTAACTGCCATCCCTTGTCTTGGGACCTATATATGTACTAGCATTATTGAACCAAATTTTGTCATGGCTGGTTACATTTAGCGAGGTTTCTAGTTATTTTTTATAGAATTGCATTTCCACAATAGAAACGAAAGGCATGTTTAAATCCCCAGCTCTAAACTTTAGAGCTCTAAAAGTTTTAGAGTACTTTAGCTCACTTTTGAGCTCTAAAGCTATGATATAAAGTGGGCTAAAGTTTAGAACTAATTGTATACAACTTGTTTAGGATTTTAGCTCTAAAGTATAGAGGAGAGAATCCAAACATGCCAGACCCGAAAGACATCCCAATGTAACCAGAACATTTATTTTGGCAGTAAGAAGGAGTAGTTGATGAAGTGCAATCAACAACACTTACCCATCCACCTTGGAGAATGAAAACAATAATGTAAATAAAATTGGGATAATTTGGATGTGCATATATACGAGGTTGTTTAAGCTCTCTTCTGGTGGTAATTTGTTACTACATTCTTGCCATCCTCTCACAAAATAAATTATTTTAGAAACAATATTCTTTTGCCCCTCGTATGAAGACCAAGTACGATACTGTCCTTGATTTTTTAAGTTTGTGATTTTGAACCTGCTATTACAACTAGAAAAAAATCATTTGTCCTTATTTTAAACTCCCTTTTCGAACACCAAGTTGATTTGTCCCTTGTGGTTCGTGTTGATGATGAGTGGTTGCCAACGGGTAGTACTTTGGTGTAGTTGGTGGACTCACCAGAGTATGAGTTATGTGTTGTGCAACCATATCTCTCGGCTTGTGGTGTGCAAGTGTGGAGTACATGTATGGTGGTCAACAATGAAGGTGAAGATCACGCGGGTTCATGCCGATGGACTGTGAGTGGTGAAGGACAAGCGCTAGGACTTGACCAAGAGATCGGAAAAGCCGGGTGACTAGCCATGGTGGCTGACACCTGGGACACGAACTAGTGCGAGGACGCGACAGAGCGTATCGTGTCACCGACGCGGTCGAGGACTAATGAGACACGTGTCCAGGAAGTGGGGGACGTGCATGCGGTGCGCTACTCGCGGTGATTTCATGGTTGAGCCTCAAAACTACTCGGCTGCTGGTTTTGTTGAGTTTGGGCCTCAAACTCGGCGGTGGCAGTTTCGGAGGGAATCAGGGGTGTCACGTGATGTCATCACGGAGGGTGCATGGAGGCGTAGCAACTTAGTGTAGAGCGTGTGACCGTCAGATCAAAATCCCAGGAGTTGGTCCATTTTGCCCCTAGCTAAGTGGATAAGCTCTATGTATCTAGAGGTAGTTTAGGAAATAGAATTAACCCTCTATACATAGATGTGTGGGCTGTTGTGGACAACCATCTCTTTGGCTTACACATTAGTCTCTTGTTTAGAAAACCCTTGCTTCCATTCCCTAGTTTAGCCCGAGATCCACACATGCTTTGAACTCGTCGTCTGTGCTTTTGTATTCATCATCGCATCATTCAAAGGAAGGGTGGCCAAATCCATTCACATGGTTTTATCGAATCGTGTGCTCATTTTTGTATGTGCTGAAGTTTTTGATTCGATTTTGTCTTCGCGCTCGTTTCCTCGCTTCTCTTTTGGATTTTGGAAGAATCCTTGATTTCTTGAGTTGGGGATTGTTTTGGGGTTTCTCTTTCGTTTTTGATCCTGTCCTTAGATTAGTAAGAACCTTTGATTTGCACAGTTTTTGGTTGTGGATTGATCTGAACTCATTTTGATAAAAAGGAAAAACCCCAACAAAACCCTAAGTCTTTTCGTATTTTCTGATTTGCAATTGATTTAAAACTTTGTTTTAATTGAAAATTTGTGGAGACCTTGAAATTTGACAATCGAAGTCCATTTTGTTTAGTTTCACATTTGAAAACTGAATTTTGTGCTGCTAAAAACATCACCGGATAGCGACACAATTTTTGGTTGATTCAGACTTTTTAATGTCTGATTTGTGCTACGTTCGTTTTGTTTGTCACGTGCGAGTCTTAGGAACAGTTTGAAATTATGAGATCACTGGTTGGCTGATGCACTTTTGGTTTGAGCGTTTCTTCATCTTAATTGAAGTTAAGTGCTAAATTTCCAATTCTAAAGAGCAAAATTTTATTGGTTCCCATTCACCCCCTCTGTTCGCCTCACCAATTCTTCAATTGGTATCGGAGCCGGTTAAGTATTTCCTTACCCTAATCAGTCGAAAATCCACGAAGGAGATATGGAACGAGGTGTTGGCAAACCTTCGTTCTTCGATGGGACGAATTACCCATACTAGAAGATCCACATGTAGATATATCTTTAGAGTATTAGGTATCGTGTATGGGAGATTTGTCTCGATGCCGCGTTGATGCCCAAAGTGCTCGGATGAATCCTATTCCATTGGAGTTCCATGATTCGAACAACAAGGCTCAAAACACTTTGTTCTCGTGTCTCTCGCTTGTAGAATTTGAGCGAGTTGGACATTTGGCTACGACTCACTACATCTGGTCCACCCTCGAGAGATTCCACGAGGGAAATGATTATGTTAAGACCAGACTATTTGAGACATACCAACGAGAGTATGAGAAATTTATGCAGTTGACTAGAGAGACCATATACACTATGTTTTCTTAGTTCCAATTGATTATCAACAAGATGCATGCCAACAAGCACAACTACCCTATCATGATCATGAGAGAGCGCTCAAGTTACTTCATGCTCTAGATCAGAGGGTGTGGGAGGTGAAGGTCTCGGCAATCATCGAGTCGCCCAGTTATGAGACTCACCGTGGAGAAGCTATTCAACAAGCTCAAGTCCATCAAGATTGACCACTAGACCTGGACCAAGATTGAGAACCCTGGTGCACCCACCATGGCCCGAGTCTCTAGAGGTGGTTTTGCTTCTAACCCCTCACCTGCCTTGTTTGCTCTATCTTCTTTGTTGTATATCATAGAGGAGAAGGTGAAGAGCCTTGGGGATGAGAAGCTGGCGCTTATGGCTAGTTGGTTCACACGGTTCCACAACAACCGCCTGAATCAGCGACATGGTGTGTCCAAGGAAGGATGTTACAACTACGGTGACTCTGACCACTTCATTGATAGTTTCCCTAAAAAAGGCAAGAAAGAGGTTGCCCCACGTGACCACCACTTTAGTCGGATGAAGGGCAAGCAGGAGCACACCTCTAGCAAGCACAAGTCCAAGGGTGGTTTGACAAGGAGGCGCTCAAGAAGAAGTACCTCTAGAAGGCAAAGATTAAGGAGCGTGCCTTTCTCGCCTCCCTAAGTGACCTTGACCATGACTCTGACGTTCTTCGAGCGTCGAGGAGCTCGAGAGGCTCATTGAGGACAAGCTCAAAAGAGTATGCTTCATCGCCGGCACCGCGGGAGGCCTTTACATCATGGCCCTTGGTGAAGATGTGGTGGGTGGCGATGATAAGGACATCGGCAAGGACTCTACTTCTAAGGTATCTAATTTCACCGATGATCTCGTCACAAAGGTAGAGGAGCTGATGGCTGCTTTGGCTCGTTAGGATAAGTTACTTAGGCTTGCTGCTCATGAGAGGAAAGATTTTAAATCCAAGTATGAGAGAACACTTAGGGAGCTTGAGTGTGCTCAGGCTTCTATCATAGTGTCCAACGAGATAGAATGTGATGAGTGTGTTCTACACATGTCGAACATCACCACATTGCAGATCAAGTATGCCATCCTACTAGATGAGTGCGACGAGTTAAGATCTAGATCTAGCTTCTTAGGTGCATGTACTGCTTGTCCTGGCTTGTAGACTAAGTAAGCATAAAATAACACTACGATAGCCTCGTTTGAGAAGGCTAGCTTAGTGAGTGCATCTGCACGTGCTCTTTGTGAGGGTTTGCAGTCTGCTTGAGTCCTGTAGACATGACAAGACTCAGATCGAGGAAGAAAACACATACCTTTGACCAACCTTGAGCTAAATATCGTGTAGTGAGCCCTAGTTGGGCATGATGGTCAGTCAGTTCAAGAGGGGAACTGGTAGACCAAGGTTAGGCTTTACTGCTAAGGTTGGGAGTGACACTCATTTTGGTAAGGTTGGTGAGTGTAGTGGCTTGAGTGCATTAGAGAAACATTTAGCCTCCCGAAAACTTCTCAGATTCACCCAACCTAAAGCTGCCATCCTTGCTGTGAAAGACAATGTGTTTGTTGAGCCTCAAAGAGCCCCTCTTCAGAAAACAAGTGTGGTGTCCTAAATCTAACCATCTCAAGAACCCATATGACACCCTTCCAGATGTCTCTAGTGATCCCCTTCCTAGAGCACCCTAGCCATCTAAAAAGCCTAAATCCCCCAGATAGACTCACATCTCAGAGAAAGGTGAGATTTCACTGTGATTATGTGAGAGGAACGATCATTGTGCTGTTTTTTGCTTTAGGAGGAAGAGAGATGAGCGACAAGATTCTAAGTTGCGCAGAGGGAACATGAACCACCTTTCTCATGGTGTTCATGATCCTCTTGTTTAGAGACGTCCTGCAAGGCCTAGAGGGGCTTTGCTTCTTGCTGTTAGGCCACAGACAGTGAGACCATACGATGGTCTTGCCTGATGGGGGTACTGGTCGTGTGCCATATGGCCATGGATCCCGTGCTACTGGTTTTGGTTCCCACATCTCTAGTAGACCATTGTTTCCTTCTAATGGTGGTCCCTACCCCCTTTCGGGATGGGGGATGTTTGGTGTCTTCCCTAACACTTTTCAGGGGCAAACGTTGCAACACTAGTTTCCTTATAACTATCCTAACCCCAGTGTTGTGTCATGTGCTCACCCGTGTCTTTCTGTTGATGCAAGACGAAAGCTTAGAGAACACGTGGCTCATGGATTCCGGCTATTTGCTCCACATGACCGGAAGCTCCAAATGGTTCTTCTTCCTCGACCCCATGATTGGTAAGGAATATATGACATTTAGGGATAAGTCGAGAGGTAAGGTTGTCTCTCGTGCCACCATTTGGGTAAACGAGAGCTTTATGCTCAAGGATGTTGCTTTTGTTTCGAACTTGCATTTCAATCTGGTTTCTATTTTGTAACTTCTTGAGGGTGATTATGAAGTCGCTTTAAGATGGGACTTTCTCGTGTTTTGGATGCAAAGGGAGATCTTGTTTGTTTGATTTCTCCATTTGGACGAGTTTTCCGAGTTGATTTTCCCACTCTTCGAGCCCCTCTCGATGTCTTTTGGCAGGATCTTCCTCTTTGATTTGGAGGTGGCATAAGAGGCTAGGTTATTTGAGCTTCACTATTTTGTGTCATTTGAGCTCACTTAACCTTACCCAAGGATGCCGAAATTAAAATTTGAGAAAGATCTTTCCTGACACCCTTGTTGCCATGGCAAGATGGTTGCTACTTCCCATTCCCCGGTCACCAAGGTGATGACCTCGTAGCCCAGCAAATTGCTTCATATGGGCACTGTTGGTCCAGCTCGAGTTTGCTTTTTTTGCATGGGTGTGGTATGTAATTGTGATTGTCGATGACTTTTCTCGCTATTCTTGGGTGTTCTTTATGAAGGTGAAGGATAAGGCTTTTACTCATGCTCAAGATTTGATTTTTAGGTTGCAAAATGAGTTTCCCAAAAATTCCATGAGAGCAATTCATAGTGAGAATGGCATAGAATTCAAGAATACTCATTTTGAGACCTTTTGTGCTTATTTGGGACTCGAGCATGTGTTTTATTCTCCGTATGTGCCTTGGCAGAATAGCATTGTTGAACGCAAGAATCAGACCCTTGTTGAGATGGCTAGGACAATGCTCGATGATCATAGGACTCCTAGGCATTTTTGGGACGAAGCGATAAACACCGCCTGCCATGTGTCCAACTGCATCTTTCTTCATGCTTTTCTTAACTAAACTTATTATGAGTTGCGATTTGGATGACCACCCAAGGTTAGCCACTCTAGGGTGTTTGGTTGTTGATGCTTTGAAGCAGGGAAATTTGGACAAATTTGAATCATGGTCTTCTGATAGTGTTTTTCTTGGTTATGCATTACACTTTCGTGCTTATTGTGTTCTTAACCTTGAAACTAACCATATCATGGAGACCTGTGAGGTGACTTTTGATGAGACTTTGTCTAGTCCATCCTCTGTTTTTGAGCATGCAGGTCCAGATCAGATAGGTGAAACCATCTTTGTGGAGGAGGAGTAAGACAACGCCGGTTGGGGTGATCCTGAGCAATCTCCACTATCTGCCCTAGTCGAGCCTGCTTCCACTACTTTGGCTAATGGACCCCACATCACTTCTTCCATGACTTGGAGTCCACTCGAGCCGGAGCCTGCTGAGCCTGGAGGCAATCAAGCTGGTGTTGAGAGGGAGGAAACGTCTTCAAGGGACACACCATGACACATTTGACATCGTCAACCACATCAGCAGATGATCAGGGAGCTTCACGAGCGAGTCACTCGCTCCAAGTCACAACAAATTTCTCATTTTGCTCACTCTAGTTTTGTTGCTTCTTTTGAGCCTCGATATGTTGGACACACTTAGTCTGATTCTAACTATATCAATACTATGCATGAGGAACTTGAAAACTTTGAGAGAAATCAGGTTTGTGTTTTGGTGCCACCTCCTTCAAATTACCATCCCATCGGGACCAAATGGGTTTTCAAAAACAAACAGAGTGAAGATGGGATGGTACTACAAAACAAGGCGAGGTTGGTTGCCCTAGGGTTTTGCCAGAAAGAGGGTATTGGTTATGAGGAAACCTTTGCCCCTGTTGCCCGTTTAGAATCCATTAGGATCCTTCTTGCTTTTGCTGATTTGAAGAGCTTTAAACTTTTTTCAAAAGGATATGAAAGTGATTTTTTAATGGGTATACAGAGGAAGAGATTTATGTGAGGCAGCCCCCTGGGTTTGAGAGTTTCATGTTTCCAAACCATGTTTTTAAACTCCAGAAAAGCTTTTTATGGTTAGAAACAAGCCCCTAGAGCCTGTTATGAGCGTTTGAAATCTTTCTTTCTTGCAAAGGGTTTAAAAATGGGCTCTGTTGATAAAACTCTTTTTCTCTTCAAACATGGAAATGATACCCTTTTAGTTAAGATATACATGGATGATATCATCTTTGGTGGTTCTTCTCATGCTCTTGTTTCCAAGCTAAAATACTATGAGGAGGGAGTTTGAGATGAGCATGATGGGAGAACTCAACTTCTCCCTTGCACTATAAATCAAGCAGACCCAAGATGAGACTTTTGTGCACCAAGGCAAATACACAAAGGATGTCCTAAAAAAGTTTAACATGGGCGAGGCCAAGCCTATTTTGATGCCCATGTCCACCATGATGGCGCTTGATGCCAATGAGGACAGTGAGCCCATGGACCAGAATGAGTATAGGAGCATGATCGGCTCCCTCTTGTACCTAACTTCGACGTGGCCGCACATACATTCGCAGTGTGTCTGTACGCTCGCTTCCAACCTTCCCCACACACCTCCCACATGCAGGTTGTCAAGCGGATTATGAGGTACCTTTGTTTTCACTCCTGAGAATGGTTTGTGGTACTCCTCATCTTCCGTCCTATCTTTGTGTGGGTATTAGGATGTTGATTTTGTGGGATGTCGTTTGGATCGCAAGTCTGCTTTTGGGACTTGTTAATTTTTTGGGGACTTCTGAAAGGGAAATAGGGTCAAACCTTTTCCTAAATGATTTTGGTGGTTGAATTGCCCAACACAAATAATTGGACTAACTAGTTTGCTCTAGATTATAAGTTCTACAGGTACCAAAGGTTCAACACAAACCAATAAAAAGTCCAAGAAAGGGTTCAAATAAAAAGGAGCAAAAGAAACCGAAGGCAGCCCTGGTCTGGCGCACCGGACTGTCCGGTGCACCAGGATGAATCCACTCGAACTGCTTAGCTTCGGGTTTCTGGAAATGCCACTCCGCTATAATTCACCGGACTGTCCGGTGTAGTACCGGACTGTCCGGTGTGCCATGTGGAGCAACGGCTATCAGCACCAACGATCGTCTGCAAAAGTGAACAGTGCGTGAATAGTGCATGGACAGCGTGCGCAGAGTCAGAGCAGGCGCCAGAAGGCGCAACGGACAGTGAACAGTGACTGTCCGGTGCACCACCGGACTGTCCGGTGGCCCCACTTGTCAGAGCTCCAACGGTCGAACCCTAACGGTTGGGTGACATGGCTGGCGCACAGGACAGTGTCCGGTGGCACACCGGACTGTCCGGTGCGCCCGTCGACAGACAGCCTCCCCAACGACCACTTTGGTGGTTGGGGGCTATAAATACCCCCAACCACCACACTTCAAGACATCCAAGTTTTTCAGCCAACACATTCAATACAAGAGCTAGTGCATTCAATACAAGACACAATTAGATTGAATCAAAGCCTCTCCAAGTCCCAATTCCACTCAAAGCAATTAGTGACTAGAAGAGAGACTTTAGCCCATGTTCTTTGAGCTCTTACACTTGGATCGCTTTTCTTCTTCCCCATTTCTTGTTCTCAACATCTTTGTAATTAAAGCAAGAGACACAAATTGTGTGGTGGTCCTTGTGGGGGACTAAGTGTCCCAATTGATTGAGGAGAAAAGCTCACTCGGTCTAAGTGACCGTTTGAGAGAGGGAAAGGGTTGAAAGAGACCCGGTCTTTGTGACCACCTCAACGGGGAGTAGGTTTGCAAGAACCAAACCTCGGTAAAACAAATCACCGTGTCACACTCTTCATTTGCTTGTGATTTGTTTTTGTCCTCTCTTTCGGACTCGACTTTATTTCTAACACTAACCCCAACTTGTAGTTGTGCTAAAAGTTTATAAATTTCAGATTTGCTTATTCACCCCCCTCTAGGCGACTTTCAATTGGTATCAGAGCCCGATACTTCATTAAAGCCTAACCGCTCGAAGTGATGTCGGGGGCTCACGCCAAGAAGGAGATGGTGACCGGCGAGAAGCCCGCCACAAGCCACGGGAAAGCTCCATCGGGGGAGTCCGGCAACAAGAAGAGGGAGGAATCACCTCCCCGCGTCAAGTCACAATGGAGTGGCTGAAAGGGAAATAGGCTTACACCTTTTCCTAATTGATTTTGGTGGTTGAATTGCCCAACACAAATAATTGGACTAACTAGTTTGCTCTAGACTATAAGTTTTACAGGTGCCAAAGGTTCACAATAAACCAATAAAAAGACCAAGAAAGGGTTCAAATAAAGAGAGCAAAAGACAACCGAAGTGTGCCCTGGTCTGGCGCATCGGACTGTCCGGTGTGCCACCGGACAGTGTCCGGTGCACCAGGGAACCCGACTCCAAACTTGCCACCTTCGAGAATTCTGGGGGCCGCTCCGCTATAATTCACCAGACTATCCGGTGTAGCACCGGACTGTCCGGTGCGCTAGCGAAGCAACGGCTACTTCGCGCCAACGGTCGTCTGCAGAGAGCAGTTAATGCGCTATAGTACGCGCAGAAGTCAGAGCAGAGCCAGAAGGCGCACCGGACAGTCTACAGGACCTGTCCGGTGGCCCAGATGTCAGAAGCTCCAACGGTCAAAATCCAACGGCCGGGTGACGTGGCTGGCGCATCGGAATGTGTCCGGTGGCGCACCGGACTGTCCGGTGCGCCATGCGACAACAGCCTCCACCAACGGCTCATTTGGTGGTTGGGGCTGTAAATACCCCCAACCACCCACCATTCATTGCATCCAAGTTTTCAGCCTTCAAACACCTTACAAGAGCTATAGCATTCAATACAAGACACAATCAAAGAGATCAAATCCTCTCCCAAGTCCAAAGATCATTCCAATCAAATAGTGGCTAGTGAGAGAGAAACTTGTGTTCATTTGAGCTCTTGCGCTTGGATTGCTTTTCTTCTTCATTCTTTCTTGATT
Organism: Zea mays; assembly: GCF_902167145.1. Classification (NCBI taxonomy): domain Eukaryota; kingdom Viridiplantae; phylum Streptophyta; class Magnoliopsida; order Poales; family Poaceae; genus Zea; species Zea mays. Next base: position 15,242,556 of record NC_050099.1, read on the forward strand.
CCAACTCAATTGTAACCAAGGCAAGAAACACCAATTGTGTGGTGGTCCTTGTGGGGACTTAGTGTCCCGTTTGATTGAGAAGAGAAGCTCACTCGGTCTAAGTGACCGTTTGAGAGAGGGAAAGGGTTGAAAGAGACCCAGTCTTTGTGACCACCTCAACTGGGAGTAGGTTTGCAAGAACCGAACCTCGGTAAAACAAATCACCGTGTCATCTGCCTTATTTGCTTGTGATTTGTTTTTTGCCCTCTCTTTCGGACTCGTTTATATCTCTAACGCTAACCCCGGCTTGTAGTTGTGCTTAAAGTTTGTAAAATTCAGATTCGCTCTATTCACTCCCCTCTAGGCGACTTTCAATTGGTATCAGAGCCCGGTACATCATTAGAGCCTAACCGCTCGAAGTGATGTCGGGAGCATCCGCCAAGAGGGAGATCAGAACCGGCGACAAGTCCGCAAGCTCAGGGAGAATGCACTCAAGGGAGTCCGCCCACAAGCACAAGGAGAAATCCTCTTCCTCCATCAAGTCCCAACGGAAGGGTGACAAGAAGAAGAAGATGAAGAAGGTGGTCTACTACGAGACTGACTCTTCGTCACCCTCCACCTTTGGCTCGGAATCGGCATCCGCAACTTCTAAACGCCATGAGCGCAAGAAGTATACTAAGATGCCCCTTCGCTATCCTCGTATTTCGAAACACACTCCATTACTTTCCGTTCCATTATGCAAACCACCTATGCTTGAAGGTGAAGATTATTCTATGTGGAGTGATAAAATGAGGCATCACCTAACCTCACTCCACAAAAGCATATGGGATATTGTTGAGTATGGAGCGCAGGTACCAAAGAAGGGAGACAAGGATTACGACTCGGAGGAGGTCGAACAAATTCAACACTTCAACTCCCAAGCCACTACTATACTCCTCGCCTCTCTAAGTCAAGAGGAGTATAATAAGGTGCAAGGGTTGAAGAGCGCAAAGGAAATTTGGGACGTGCTCAAGACCGTGCACGAAGGAGACGAGGTGACCAAGATCACCAAGCGGGAGACGATCGAGGGGGAGCTCGGTCGCTTCATGCTTCACCAAGGGGAGGAGCCACAAGCGATGTACAACCGACTCAAGACCTTGGTGAACCAAGTGCCCAACCTCGGGAGCACCAAATGGGATGACCATGAAATGGTCAAGATTATTCTTAGATCACTCGTCTTCCTTAACCCTACGCATGTTCAATTAATTCGTGGTGATCCTAGATACACACTAATGTTGATGATCAAAGGCTCCAAGAAAATCATCGAGCAAGGTGCCTCCTCCACACCGGATGTGCAACCCGTTGCATTCAAGGCAACGGAGGAGAAGAAAGAAGACTCTAAACCTAGTAGGGTCCCCATCGACGCCTCCAAGCTCGACAACGAGGAAATGACGCTCATCATCAAGAGCTTTCGCCAAATCCTCAAGCAAATGAGGGGGAAGGACTACAAGCCCTGCTCCAAGAAAGTTTGCTACAAGTGTGGTAAGCCCGGTCATTTTATTGCAAAATGTCCATTGTCTGGTGATAGTGACAGGGGCGACGACAAGAAGGGAAAGAGAAGAGAAAAGAAGAAGTACTACAAGAAAAAGGGCGGTGATGCCCATGTTTGCCGGGAGTGGGACTCCGACGAGAGCTCCACCGACTCCTCCTCCGACGAGGACGCCACCAACATCGCTGTCACCAAAGGCCTCCTCTTCCCCAACGTCGGCCACAAGTGTCTCATGGCAAAGGACGGCAAGAAGAAGAAGGTAAAATCTAAATCCTCCACTAAGTATGCAACATCTAGTGATGAGGCTAGCTCTAGTGATGATGAGGATAATTTATTAACTCTTTTTGCCAACCTAAACATGCAACAAAAGGAGAAATTAAATGAATTGATTAGTGCTATTCATGAAAAGGATGAACTCTTGGATAGCCAAGAGGACTTCCTAATTAAAGAAAACAAAAAGTATGTTAAGGTTAAAAATGCTTATGCTCTAGAGGTAGAAAAATGTGAAAAATTATCTAGTGAGCTAAGCACTTGCCATGATATTATTTCCAACCTTAGAAATGAAAATGCCAAATTAATTGCTAAGGTTGAGAAATCAAATGTTTGTAATGATTCAATTGACAATCTTAGAAATGATAATGCTAGTTCAAATGCTAAGATTAAAAAATTAAATGCCTCTCTTGCTAGCCTTAGAAATGAGAATGAAAAATTAATTGCTAAGGCTAAGGAATTAGATGTTTGCAATATTTCTATTTCCAATCTTAAAGATGAGAATGACATTTTACATGCTAAGATTGTTGAACTAAATTCTTGCAAACCCTCTACATCTACCGTTGAGCATGTCACTATTTGCACTAGATGTAGAGATGTTAACATTGATGCTATTCATGATCACATTACTATAATTAAACAACAAAATGATCATATAGCAAAATTAGATGCTAAAATTGCCGAGCATGAACTAGAAAATGAGAAATTTAAATTTGCTCGTAGTATGCTCTATAGTGGGAGACGCCCTGGCATTAAGGATGGCATTGGCTTCCAACAGGGAGGCAATGTCAAACTCAATGCCCCTCCTAAAAGATTATCTAACTTTGTTAAGGGCAAAGCTCCCATGCCTCAGGATAACGAGGGTTACATTTTATACCCTGCCGGTTATCCCGAGCACAAAATTAGGAGAATTCACTCTAGGAAGTCTCACTCTGGCCCTAATCATGCTTTTATGTATAAGAGTGAGGCATCTAGTTATAGGCAATCCACTCATGCTAAATTGCCTAAGAAGAAAACTCCTTTTGCATCAAATGAACCTAATATTTTATTTAAGACTTTTGATGCATCTTATGTGCTAACTAACAAATCAGGCAAAGTAGTTGCCAAATATGTTGGGGGCAAACACAAGGGGTCAAAGACTTGTGTTTGGGTACCCAAGGTGCTTGTTTCTAATGTCAAAGGACCCAAGACCGTTTGGGTACCTAAGAACAAGGCCTAAACTTGTTTTGTAGGTTTATGCATCCGGGGGCTCAAGTTGGATCATCGATAGCAGGTGCATAAACCACATGACATGGGAGAAGAAGATGTTCTCCTCCTACGAGAAAAACCATGATCCCCAATGAGCCATCACATTCGGGGATGGAAATCAAGGTTTGGTCAAAGGATTGGGTAAAATTGCTATATCACCTAACCATTCTATTTCCAATGTTTTTCTTGTAGATTCTTTAGATTACAATTTGCTTTCTGTTTCTCAATTATGCAAAATGGTCTACAACTGTCTTTTTACGGATATAGGTGTTACTGTCTTTAGAAGAAGTGATGATTCAGTAGCATTTAAGGGAGTGTTAGAGGGTCAGCTATACTTAGTTGATTTTAATAGAGCTGAAAGGGAAATGTGCCCTTGGGCCATTTCTAAGTATTTTGGTGATTGAGTGCCAACACAAGTGCTTAAATGTGAATCTATACCCATGGATGGACAAAGTGCAAATCAAGAGTAAAGGTATGTTTCTAAGCCTTAGTACATTGTTTTGAAGACTAATGTATTGTGTCTAAGTGCTTGAAACAGGAGAAATCGAGTCAGAGAACAGTTGGCTGTGTACAGCCAAAAGGTTGTTCGGTCTGGAGCACCGGACTGTCCGGTGGTGCACCGGACAGTGTCCGGTGCGCCAGACTGACTCGGGCGAACTGGCCGCTCTCGGGAATTTACCGGCGACGTACGACTATAATTCACCGGACTGTCCAGTGAGCCAACGGTCGGCCGGGCCAACGGTCGACCGCGCGATCTACGCGGGACACGCGGCCGGGCCAACGGTCGACCGCGCGATCTACGCGGGACACGTGGCCAAGCCAACGGCTAGAAGGGGGCACCGGACTGTCCGGTGTGCACCGGACATGTCCGGTGCGCCAACGGCTCTCTGGCGGCCAACGGTCGGCTGCGCCGTTTAAGGAAAGAAATCGGGCACCGGACAGTGTCCGGTGTGCACCGGACTGTCCGGTGCACCAGTCGACAGAAGGCAAGATCAGCCTTCCAGAGTTGCTCTCAACGGCTCCTAGCTGCCTTGGGGCTATAAAAGGGACCCCTAGGCGCATGGAGGAGGACACCAAGCATTCCTACAACATTCCTAAGCACCAAGACATCGATTCCGCGCATTTGGTTCATTGTGATAGCATTTAGAGCTCTTGTTGAGTTGTGAACTCATTGAGTGGTGTTGTGAGCTCTTGTTGCGACTTGTGTGCGTGCTGTTGCTCTGATTTTGAGTCTTGTGTGCGTTGCTAGTTCCTCCCTTACTCCGTATTTCTTTGTGAATCTCAAGTGTAAGGGCGAGAGGCTCCAAGTTGTGGAGATTCCTCGCAAACGGGATATTGAAAGGCAAAGCAAAACACCGTGGTATTCAAGTTGGTCTTTGGACCGCTTGAGAGGGGTTGATTGCAACCCTCGTCCGTTGGGATGCCACAACGTGGAGTAGGCAAGCGTTGGTCTTGGCCGAACCACGAGATAAACCACTGTGTCATCTCTGTGTTTGATTTCTTGTGGTATTGTGTTTTGTTGAGACTCCTCTCTAGCCACTTGGCGATTATTGTGCTAACACTTAACAAGTTTTTGTGGCTATAAGTTTAAGTTTCACAGGATCACCTATTCACCCCCCCTCTAGGTGCTCTCAATTGGTATCAGAGCCGTTCTCTTCACAAAGGGACTAACCGCACGAAGAGATGGATCCTAAAGGGAAGGGAATCGTGATCAACGACAAGGAGAAGGAGTCCTTCGTCAACGAGCCAAGGGATGACAAGTCCAACGACTCGGGCTCGGGCCACAGACGCAAAGATGGGAAGAAGAAGAAGACAAGACGCATCAAGGAGATCGTCTACTACGACAGCGATGAGTCTACTTCCTCCCAAAAGGACGACGACCACAACGAATACGAGAGAAAGAAACCGGTCAATTCGAACTTTTCTTTTGATTACTCTCGTATTCCTCAAAGTACTAATGCTCATTTATTATCTATTCCACTTGGTAAACCTCCTCATTTTGATGGAGAGGACTACGGATTTTGGAGTCACAAAATGCGTAGTCACTTGTTCTCTCTCCATCCTAGCATATGGGAGATTGTAGAAAGTGGAATGCACTTTGATAGTACGGATAGTCCCATGTTTATTAATGAACAGATTCATAAAAATGCATAAGCTACTACTGTGTTGCTAGCCTCTTTGTGCAGGGACGAGTACCATAAGGTGAGCGGCTTGGACAATGCCAAGCAGATCTGGGATACCCTCAAGATCTCTCATGAGGGGAATGATGTCACCTTGCTCACCAAGATGGAGTTGGTGGAGGGCGAGCTTGGACGGTTCACAATGATAAGGGGCGAGAAGCCAACTCAAACATACAACCGGCTCAAGACCCTTATCAACAAAATAAGGAGCTACGGAAGCACGCGATGGACGGATCACGACGTCGTCCGCCTAATGCTAAGGTCCTTTACCGTTCTTGATCCTCATTTGGTGAACAATATTCGTGAAAATCCTAGGTACACCAAGATGTCGCCCGAAGAAGTTCTGGGGAAGTTCGTAAGCGGGCGAATGATGATCAAGGAGGCAAGATATGTGGACGACGCGTTGAACGGTCCTATTCATGAGCTTCAACCCATTGCTCTCAAGGCAACGAGGAGCAAGGAGGCGCTACCGAGCAAGGTGGCGCAAGTTGAGGCGGCCGGGCTAAATAATGAGGAGATGGCCCTCATCATTAAGCGCTTCAAGACGACGCTTAAAGGTCGCAAGGGACAGCCAAGCAAGACCAAGACAAAGGAGAAGCGCTCGTGCTTCAAATGTGGTAAGATTGGTCATTTCATTGCTAACTGTCCCGATAATGAAAGTGACCAGGAAAAGGGGAACAAAAGGGAGAAGAAGAAGCATTACAAGAAGGCCAAGGGCGAGGCACATATAGGAAAGGAGTGGGATTCGGATTGCTCCTCCTCCGACTCCGACAATGAAGGACTCGCCGCCACCGCCTTCAACAAGTCATCCCTCTTCCCCAACGAGCGTCACACTTGCCTCATGGCAAGGGAGAAGAAAGTAAGCACTCATGATACTAGTACTTATGCTTCTTCAAGTGAGGATGAGTCTAGTGATGATGATGAGATAGATTACTCATGCTTATTCAAGGAATTAGATAGATCTAAAATTAATAATATTAATGAGTTGATTGATGCTTTGAATGACAAGAATAGATTACTAGAAAACAAGAGGATCTTTTATATGAGGAGCATGATAAATTTGTTAGTGCACAAAATTCTCTTGCTCTAGAAATTAAAAGGAATGAAATGCTCTCTAGTGAATTATCTACTTGTCATGAATCCATTTCTAAGTTAAAAAGTGTTAATGATGATTTGAATGCTAAGTTAGAAATAGCTAGTAAATCAACATCTTGTGTAGAAATTGTTGAAACTTGCAATAGGTGTAAAGATTTTGACATTGATGCTTGTGGTGAACACCTAGTTTCAATTTCCAAACTTAATGATGAATTGGCTAGTCTTAATGCTCAACTTAAGACTAGCAAGAGTAATTTTGATAAGCTAAAATTTGCAAGGGATGCCTACACAATTGGTAGACACCCCTCAATTAAGGATGGACTTGGCTACAAGAAGGAAGCCAAGAACTTGACAAGCCATAAGGCTCCCATCTCCGCCAAGGAGAAAGGGAAGGCCCCTATGGCTAGTAGTGTGCAAAAGAACCATGCCTTCATGTATCATGATAGGAGACAATCTAGAAATGCTTATAGGAGATGTGACGCATATGATGCTTTTGATTCTCATGACATGTTTGCTTCTAGTTCTTCTTATGTGCATGATAGAAATGTTGGTAGGAGAAATGTTGCTCATAATATGCCTAGGAGAAATGTTGTTGTTCCTAGGAAAGTAATGAATGAACCCTCTACAATTTATCATGCTTTAAATGCTTCCTTTGCTATTTGTAGAAAGGATAGGAAAATAGTTGCTAGGAAGTTAGGGGCAAAATGCAAGGGAGACAAAACTTGCATTTGGGTCCCTAAGGATATTTGCACTAACCTTGTAGGACCCAACATGAGTTGGGTACCTAAGACCCAAGCCTAAATTTGCCTTGCAGGTTTATGCATCCGGGGGTTCAAGCTGGATTATCGACAGCGGATGCACAAACCATATGACGGGGGAGAAGAAGATGTTCACCTCCTACGTCAAGAATAAGGATTCCCAAGATTCAATTATATACGGTGATGGGAATCAAGGCAAGGTAAAAGGGTTAGGTAAAATTGCAATTTCTAATGAGCACTCTATCTCCAATGTGTTTTTAGTTGAGTCTCTTGGTTACAATTTGCTATCTGTTAGTCAACTATGCAATATGGGATATAATTGTCTTTTTACAAATGTAGATGTGTCTGTCTTTAGAAGAAGTGATGGTTCACTAGCCATTAAGGGTGTATTAGACGGCAAGCTTTACTTAGTTGATTTTGCAAAAGAAGAGGCTGGTCTAGATGCATGCTTAATTGCTAAGGCTAGCATGGGCTGGTTGTGGCATCGCCGCTTAGCACATGTGGGGATGAAGAACCTTCACAAGCTTCTAAAGGGAGAACACGTGATAGGTTTGACTAACGTACAATTCGAAAAAGATAGACCGTGTGCAGCTTGTCAGGCAGGTAAACAGGTGGGAGGAGCGCATCACAGCAAGAATGTGATGACCACTTCAAGACCCCTGGAGCTACTACATATGGACCTCTTCGGACCCGTCGCCTATCTAAGCATAGGAGGAAGTAAGTATGGTCTAGTTATTTTTGATGACTTTTCCCGCTTCACTTGGGTATACTTTTTGCAGGATAAATATGAAACCCAAGGGACCCTCAAGCGCTTCCTCAGGAGAGCTCAAAATGAGTTTGAGCTCAAGGTGAAGAAGATAAGGAGCGACAACGGGTCCGAGTTCAAGAACTTTCAAGTGGAGGAGTTCCTTGAGGAGGAAGGGATCAAGCACGAGTTCTCCGCTCCCTACACACCACAGCAAAATGGTGTGGTAGAGAGGAAGAACAGGACGCTAATCGATATGGCGAGGACGATGCTTGGAGAATTCAAGACCCCCGAGCGTTTTTGGTCGGAAGCCGTCAACACGGCTTGCCACGCCATCAACATGGTCTACCTTCATCGCCTCCTCAAGAAGACTTCGTATGAGCTACTAACCGGTAACAAACCCAATGTATCTTACTTTCGTGTATTTGGGAGCAAGTGCTACATTCTAGTAAAGAAGGGTAGAAATTCTAAGTTTGCTCCCAAAGCTGTAGAAGGGTTTTTGTTAGGTTATGACTCAAATACAAAGGCGTATAGAGTCTTCAACAAATCATCGGGTTTGGTTGAATTCTCTAGCGACGTTATATTTGATGAGACTAATGGCTCTCCAAGAGAGCAAGTTGTTGATCTTGATGATGTAGATGAAGAAGACGTTCCAACGGCCGCTATGCGCACCATGGCGATTGGTGATGTGCGACCACAGGAACAATTCGAGCAAGATCAACCTTCTTCCTCAACAATGGTGCATCCCCCAACTCAAAACGATGAACAGGTTCATCAAGAGGAGTGTGATCAAGGGGGAGCACAAGATGATCATGTGATGGAGGAAGAAGCACAACCGGCACCTCCAACCCAAGTTCGAGCGATGATTCAAAGGGATCATCCCATCGACCAAATTCTGGGTGACATTAGCAAGGGAGTAACTACTCGATCTCGATTAGTTAATTTTTGTGAGCATTACTCCTTTGTCTCTTCTATTGAGCCTTTCAGGGTAGAGGAGGCCTTGCTAGATCCGGACTGGGTATTGGCCATGCAGGAGGAGCTCAACAACTTCAAGAGAAATGAAGTTTGGACGCTGGTGCCTCGTCCCAAGCAAAATGTTGTGGGAACCAAGTGGGTGTTCCGCAACAAACAAGATGAGCACGGGGTGGTGACAAGGAACAAGGCTAGACTTGTGGCAAAAGGTTATGCCCAAGTCGCAGGATTGGACTTTGAGGAGACTTTTGCTCCTGTGGCTAGGCTAGAATCAATTCGTATCTTGCTAGCATATGCCGCTCACCATTCCTTCAGGTTGTTCCAAATGGATGTGAAGAGCGCTTTCCTCAATGGGCCGATCAAGGAGGAAGTGTATGTGGAGCAACCCCCTGGCTTCGAGGATGAACGGTACCCCGACCACGTGTGTAAGCTCTCTAAGGCGCTCTATGGACTTAAGCAAGCCCCAAGAGCATGGTATGAATGCCTTAGAGACTTTCTAATTGTTAATGCTTTCAAGGTTGGGAAAGCCGATCCAACTCTTTTTACTAAGACATGTGATGGTGATTTGTTTGTGTGCCAAATTTATGTCGATGACATAATATTTGGTTCTACTAACCAAAAGTCTTGTGAAGAGTTTAGCAGGGTGATGACGCAGAAATTCGAGATGTCGATGATGGGCGAGTTGAACTACTTCCTTGGGTTCCAAGTGAAGCAACTCAAGGACGGCACCTTCATCTCTCAAACGAAGTACACGCAAGATCTGCTAAAGCGGTTTGGGATGAAGGACGCCAAGCCCGCAAAGACTCCGATGGGGACCGACGGACACACCGACCTCAACAAAGGAGGTAAGTCCGTTGATCAAAAAGCATACCGGTCAATGATAGGGTCTTTACTTTATTTATGTGCTAGTAGACCGGATATTATGCTTAGCGTATGCATGTGTGCTAGATTTCAATCCGATCCTAAGGAGTGTCACTTAGTGGCGGTGAAGCGAATTCTTAGATATTTGGTTGCTACGCCTTGCTTCGGGCTCTGGTATCCAAAGGGGTCTACCTTTGACTTGGTTGGATACTCAGATTCTGACTATGCTGGATGTAAGGTCGATAGGAAGAGTACATCAGGGACGTGCCAATTCTTAGGAAGGTCCCTGGTGTCATGGAACTCTAAGAAACAAACCTCCGTTGCCCTATCCACCGCTGAGGCCGAGTATGTTGCCGCAGGGCAGTGTTGCGCGCAACTACTTTGGATGAGGCAAACCCTTCGGGACTTTGGCTACAATATGAGCAAAGTCCCACTCCTATGTGACAATGAGAGTGCTATCCGCATGGCGGAAAATCCTGTTGAACACAGCCGCACAAAGCACATTGACATCCGGCATCACTTTTTAAGAGACCACCAGCAAAAGGGAGATATCGAAGTGTTTCATGTTAGCACCGAGAACCAGCTAGCCGATATCTTTACCAAGCCTCTAGATGAGAAGACCTTTTGCAGGCTGCGTAGTGAGCTAAATGTCTTAGATTCGCGGAACTTGGATTGAATTGTAGCATACATGTATTTATGCTTTTGATCATGTTCCTTTTTGCATTTTGTTGTTTAGTATGGTGCTCAAGTTGTACAAACACTCCCTGGACCTCACAAGTCCGTTGCAAAGTGATGCATGGTTTTAGGGGGAGATGTGTTACAACTTGACCCTTTGAGACTAACCATATGCTTGAGTTTGCTTGTTTTAGTCTCGAAGGAGAATTAAAAGGGAAAAGGTGGACTTGGACCATGCAAGACTTCCACTGCACTCCGATGAAAAGAGTAACTTTTCCAAGTTCATCTTTTAACTCTTATTGCCTATTTGCTCTTAATTGAAGATTTTGGTGCGGCAATGGGGTTAAAGGGCCAAGATTGATCCCGTTTTGGTGCTTGATGCCAAAGGGGGAGAAAATAAAGGCCAAAGTGATAAATGGATCAGCTACCACTTGAGAGATTTTGAAAATAGTAGAATAGAGTTTTTTGTTTTGTCAAAACTCTTTTATTGTCTCTCTTGTCAAAAGTTGGCTTCTTGTGGGGAGAAATGTTGATTACGGGAAAAAGGGGGAGTTTTTGGAATCCTGAATTAAATACTCCTGAAATGACTCTCTTTATGACTTAACATGTGTGTTTGACTTAGAGATAGAAATTTGAGTTTTGATTTGCAAAAACAAACCAAGTGGTGGCAAAGGATGATCCATATATACCAAAATTGAATCAAAATAAATTTGAGTTTTATTTGAAGTGATATTGCACTTGTTCTAGTTGCTTTATGTTGTGTTGGCATAAATCACCAAAAAGGGGGAGATTGAAAGGGAAATGTGCCCTTGGGCCATTTCTAAGTATTTTGGTGATTGAGTGCCAACACAAGTGCTTAAATGTGAATCTATACCCATGGATGGACAAAGTGCAAATCAAGAGTAAAGGTATGTTTCTAAGCCTTAGTACATTGTTTTGAAGACTAATGTATTGTGTCTAAGTGCTTGAAACAGGAGAAATCGAGTCAGAGAACAGTTGGCTGTGTACAGCCAAAAGGCTGTTCGGTCTGGAGCACCGGACTGTCCGGTGGTGCACCGGACAGTGTCCGGTGCGCCAGACTGACTCGGGCGAACTGGCCGCTCTCGGGAATTTACCGGCGACGTACGGCTATAATTCACCGGACTGTCCGGTGTGCACCGGACTGTCCGGTGAGCCAACGGTCGGCCGGGCCAACGGTGGACCTCACGATCTACGCGGGACACGCGGCCGGGCCAACGGTCGACCGCCCGATCTACGTGGGACACGTGGCCGAGCCAACGGCTAGAAGGGGTCACCGGACTGTCCGGTGTGCACCGGACATGTCCGGTGCGCCAACGGCTCTCTGGCGGCCAACGGTCGGCTGCGCCGTTTAAGGAAAGAAATCGGGCACCGGACAGTGTCCGGTGTGCACCAGACTGTCCGGTGCACCAGTCGACAGAAGGCAAGATCAGCCTTCCAGAGTTGCTCTCAACGGCTCCTAGCTGCCTTGGGGCTATAAAAGGGACCCCTAGGCGCATGGAGGAGGACACCAAGCATTCCTACAACATTCCTAAGCACCAAGACATCGATTCCGCGCATTTGGTTCATTGTGATAGCATCTAGAGCTCTTGTTGAGTTGTGAACTCATTGAGTGGTGTTGCGAGCTCTTGTTGCGACTTGTGTGTGTGCTGTTGCTCTGATTTTGAGTCTTGTGTGCGTTGCTAGTTCCTCCCTTACTCCGTATTTCTTTGTGAATCTCAAGTGTAAGGGCGAGAGGCTCCAAGTTGTGGAGATTCCTCGCAAACGGGATATTGAAAGGCAAAGCAAAACACCGTGGTATTCAAGTTGGTCTTTGGACCGCTTGAGAGGGGTTGATTGCAACCCTCGTCCGTTGGGACGCCACAACGTGGAGTAGGCAAGCGTTGGTCTTGGCCGAACCACGGGATAAACCACTGTGTCATCTCTGTGTTTGATTTCTTGTGGTATTGTGTTTTGTTGAGACTCCTCTCTAGCCACTTGGCGATTATTGTGCTAACACTTAACAAGTTTTTGTGGCTATAAGTTTAAGTTTCACAGGATCACCTATTCACCCCCCCCTCTAGGTGCTCTCAAGAGCTGAACTCGACACTTGCTTAATTGTTAAGACTAACATGGGTTGGCTCTGGCACCGCCGACTAGCCCATGTTGGGATGAAGAATCCTCACAAGCTTCTAAAGGGAGAGCACATTTTGGGACTAACCAATGTTCATTTTGAGAAAGACAGGGTATGTAGCGCATGTCAAGCAGGAAAGCAAGTTGGTGTTCATCATCCACACAAGAACATCATGACGATCGATAGGCCGCTTGAGCTACTCCACATGGACCTATTCGGCCCGATAGCTTACATAAGCATCGGCGGGAGTAAGTATTGTCTTGTAATTGTGGATGATTATTCTCGCTTCACTTGGGTGTTCTTTTTGCAGGAAAAATCTCAAATCCAAGAAACTTTAAAGGGATTCTTGAGACGGGCTCAAAATGAGTTCGGCTTAAGGATCAAGAAAATAAGAAGCGACAACGGGACGGAGTTCAAAAACTCACAAATAGAAGGCTTCCTTGAGGAGGAGGGCATCAAGCATGAGTTCTCTTCTCCCTACACGCCACAACAAAATGGTGTAGTGGAGAGGAAGAATAGAACTCTATTGGACATGGCAAGAACCATGCTTGATGAGTACAAGACTTCGGATCGGTTTTGGGCTGAGGCGGTCAACACCGCTTGCTACGCCATCAACCGGTTATATCTTCATTGAATCCTCAAGAAGACATCATATGAACTCCTCACCGGTAAAAAGCCCAATGTTTCATATTTTAGAGACTTTGGTAGCAAATGTTTTATTCTTGTTAAAAGAGGTAGAAAATCTAAATTTGCTCCTAAGGCTGTAGAAGGCTTTTTACTTGGTTATGATTCAAACACAAGGGCATATAGAGTCTTTAACAAGTCCACTGGACTAGTTGAAGTTTCTTGTGACATTGTGTTTGCTGAGACTAACGGCTCTCAAGTAGAGCAAGTTGATCTTGATGAGCTAGATGATGAAGAGGCTCCGTGCGTCGCGCTAAGGAACATGTCCATTGGGGATGTGTGTCCTAAGAAATCCGAAGAGCCTCCACAAGCACAAGATCAACCATCTTCCTCAATGCAAGCATCTCCACCAACTCAAGATGAGGATCAAGCTCAAGATAATGATGATGAAGATCAAGAGGAGCCACCTCAAGAGGAGGACAATGATCAAGGGGGAGATGCTAATGATCAAGACAAGGAAGATGATGAGGGTCCAAGACCGCCACACCCAAGAGTCCACCAAGCAATTCAACGAGATCACCCCGTGAACACCATCCTCGGCGATATTCATAAGGGGGTAACCACTCGATCTTGTGTTGCTCATTTTTGTGAACATTACTCTTTTGTTTCCTCTATTGAGCCACACAGGGTATAGGAAGCACTTCAATATTCGGATTGGGTGCTGGCGATGCAAGAGGAACTCAACAACTTCACGAGGAATGATGTATGTCATTTAGTTCCACGTCCTAACCAAAATGTTGTAGGAACCAAGTGGGTCTTCCACAACAAACAAGATGAGCATGGTGTGGTGACAAGGAACAAAGCCCGACTTGTGGCCAAAGGATACTCCCAAGTCGAAGGTTTGGATTTCGGTGAAACTTATGCACCCATAGCTAGGCTTGAGTCAATTCGTATATTACTTGCCTATGCTACTTACCATGGCTTCAAGCTTTATCAAATGGACGTAAAAAGCGCCTTCCTCAATGGACCAATCAAGGAAGAGGTCTATGTTGAGCAACCTCCCGGCTTTGAAGATAGTGAGTACCCTAACCATGTCTACAAACTCTCTAAGGCACTTTATGGGCTCAAGCAAGCCCCAAGAGCATGGTATGAATGCCTAAGAGATTTTCTTATCGCTAATGGCTTCAAAGTCGGAAAAGTCGATCCTACTCTCTTTACTAAAACACTTGAAAATGATTTGTTTGTATGCCAAATTTGTGTTGATGATATCATATTTGGGTCTACTAACGAATCTACATGTGAAGAGTTTAGTAAGATCATGACTCAAAAATTCGAGATGTCGATGATGGGGGAGTTGAAGTATTTTCTAGGCTTTCAAGTGAAGCAACTCCAAGAGGGCACCTTCATCAGCCAAACGAAATACATTCAAGGCATACTCACCAAGTTTGGGATGAAGGATGCCAAGCCCATCAAGACACCCATGGGAACTAATGGGCATCTCGACCTCGACACGGGAGGTAAATCCGTAGATCAAAATGTATACCGGTCGATGATAGGTTCCTTACTCTATTTATGTGCTTCACGGCCGGATATTATGCTTTCCGTATGCATGTGTGCAAGATTCCAAGCCGATCCTAAGGAAGTTCACCTTAGGGCCGTGAAACGAATCTTGAGATATCTAGTTTATACTCCTAAGTTTGGCCTTTGGTACCCCAGGGGATCCACATTTGATTTAATTGGTTATTCGGATGCTGATTGGGCAGGGTGTAAAATTAATAGAAAGAGCACATCCGGGACTTGCCAGTTCTTGGGAAGATCTCTGGTGTCTTGGGCTTCAAAGAAGCAAAATTCTGTCGCTCTTTGTACCGCCGAAGCCGAGTATATTGCCGCAGGCCATTGTTGCGCGCAGTTGCTTTGGATGAGGCAAACCCTTAGGGACTATGGTTACAAATTAACCAAAGTTTCTCTTCTATGTGATAATGAGAGTGCAATCCGCATGGCGGATAATCCCGTTGAGCATAGCCGCACTAAACACATAGCCATTCGGTATCACTTTTTGAGGGATCACCAACAAAAGGGGGACATCAAGATTGCTTATGTTAACACCAAAGAACAATTAGCCGATATCTTCACCAAGCCGTTAGATGAGCAAACTTTTATCAAACTTAGGCATGAGCTAAATATTCTTGATTCTAGGAATTTTGATTGACATTTTGCACACATGGCTCATTTATATACCTTTGATCACATCTCTTTCATTTGCTATGACTAATGTGTTTTTCAAGTGCATTTCATGCTAAGTCATAGATTGAAAGGAAAAATGAGTCTTCGGCGAAGACAAGGCTTCCACTCCACTCCATCAAATTATTCATCCTTTGCCGTCGCTCCACACAACTCTCCAACTTTGGTATAATCTTCACTCATATTCTATTTACCATAGGGGGAGAAAGTAAAAAGGGCTTATATTTCACTCAAGTATCCGTTTTTGGCGATTCATGCCAAAGGGGGAGAAAGTATTAGCCCAAAGCAAAAGGACCACCACCAATTTCAAAATTTTTAGTCTTTCAATTTGTATGTTTTTAAAGAATTTCAAATTGGTATCTTATTTTGATCCATTTTCAAATTGGTATACCCCTTTTTCAAACTTAATATCTAAAACCCTCTTGAACACTAAGAGGAGGATTTCATTAAGGGGGAGTTTTGTTTAGTCAAAAGAAAAGCATTTGAAACAGGGGGAGAAAATTTCAAAATCTTGAAAATGCTTCTCAAAATCTTATTCATATATCTTTGACTATTTGCAAAAGACTTTGAAAAAGAATTTCCAAAAGAGTTTGCAAAAACAAAACAAGTGGTGCAAGCATGGTCCAAAATATTAAAATAGAAAAAAGCATCCATGCATATCTTATAAGAATATATATTGGTTTCATTCTAAGTAACCTTTGCACTTACATTATGCAAACTAGTTCAATTATGCACTTTTATATTTGCTTTGGTTTGTGTTGGCATCAATCACCAAAAAGGGGGAGATTGAAAGGGAAATAGGCTTACACCTTTTCCTAATTGATTTTGGTGGTTGAATTGCCCAACACAAATAATTGGACTAACTAGTATGCTCTAGACTATAAGTTTTACAGGTGCCAAAGGTTCACAATAAACCAATAAAAAGACCAAGAAAGGGTTCAAACAAAGAGAGCAAAAGACAACCGAAGTGTGCCCTGGTCTGGCGCACCGGACTGTCTGGTGTGCCACCGGACAGTGTCCGGTGCACCAGGGAACCCGACTCCAAACTTGTCACATTCGGGAATTCTGGGGCCGCTCCTCTATAATTCACCGGACTGTCCGGTGTAGCACCGGACTGTCCGGTGCGCTAGCGGAGCAATGGCTACTTCGCGCCAACGGTCACCTGCAAAGAGCAGTTAATGCGCTACAGTGCACACAGAAGTCAGAGCAGAGTCAGAAGGCGCATCGGACAGTCTACAGGACCTGTACGGTGCACCACCGGACTGTCCGGTGGCCCAGATGTCAGAAGCTCCAACGGTCAGAATCCAACGGCCGGGTGACGTGGCTGGCGCACCGGACAGTGTCCGGTGCGCCATGCGGCAGCAGCCTCCACCAACGGCTCATTTGGTGGTTGGGGCTATAAATACCCCCAACCACTCACCATTCATTGCATCCAAGTTTTTAGCCTTCAAACACCTTACAAGAGCTATAGCATTCAATACAAGACACAATCAAAGAGACCAAATCCTCTCCCAAGTCCAAAGATCATTCCAATCAAATAGTGGCTAGTGAGAGAGAAACTTGTGTTCATTTGAGCTCTTGCGCTTGGTTGATTTTCTTCTTCATTCTTTCTTGATTCCAACTCAATTGTAACCAAGGCAAGAGACACCAATTGTGTGGTGGTCCTTGTGGGGACTTAGTGTCCCGTTTGATTGAGAAGAGAAGCTCACTCGGTCTAAGTGACCGTTTGAGAGAGGGAAAGGGTTGAAAGAGACCCGGTCTTTGTGACCACCTCAACGGGGAGTAGGTTTACAAGAACCGAACCTCGGTAAAACAAATCACCGTGTCATCCGCCTTATTTGCTTGTGATTTGTTTTTCGCCCTCTCTTTCGGACTCGTTTATATTTCTAACGCTAACCCCGGCCTATAGTTGTGCTTAAAGTTTGTAAAATTCAGATTCGCTCTATTCACCCCCCCTCTAGGCGACTTTGAGTGGCGACAAGAAGAAGAAAATGAAGAAAGTGGTCTACTATGAGACTGATTCTTCGTCGCCTTCCACCTTCGGCTCCGACACGCCGTCCGTCACTTCTAAGCGCCATGAGTGAAGAAGTTTAGTAAGATCCCCTTACGCTATCCTCGCATTTCCAAACGCACTCCTTTACTTTCCGTCCCACTAGGCAAACCACCGGTTTTTAACGGTGAAGATTATTGTATGTGGAGTGATAAAATGAGGCACCATCTAACCTCACTCCACGCTAGCATTTGGGACATTGTTGAGTTTGGAGCGCTGGAACCATCCATGGGGGATGAAGGCTATGATTCGGACGAGGTAGCCCAAATCCGGCACTTCAACTCCCAAGCCACTACTATACTCCTCGCCTCTCTAAGTCGAGAGGAGTATAATAAGGTGCAAGGGTTGAAGAGTGCCAAAGAAATTTGGGACGTGCTCAAGACCGCGCACAAAGGAGATGAGGTGACCAAGATCACCAAGCGGGAAACGATCGAGGGGGAGCTCAGTCGATTTATGCTCAACCAAGGAGAGGAGCCACAAGCCATGTACAACCGGCTCAAGACCTTGGTCAACCAAGTGCGCAGCCTCGGGAGCACAAAATGGGTGACCATGAAATGGTCAAGGTTATTCTTAGATCACTCGTTTTTCTTAATCCTACTCAAGTTCAATTAATTCCTGGTGATCCTAGATATAAGCTAATTTCTCTCGAGGAGGTTATAGGAAAGTTTGTGAGCTTTGAATTAATGATCAAAGGCTCCAAACAAATCATCGAGTGAGGTGCCACCTCCACACCCAAGGTGCAACCCGTCGCCTTCAAAGCGACGGAGGAGAAGAAGGAAGAGTCTACATCAAGTAGGCTTCCCATCGACGCCTCTAAGCTCGATAATGAGGAGATGGCGCTCATCATCAAGAGCTTCCGTCAAATCCTCAAGCAACGGAAGGGGAAAGACTACAAACCCCGTTCTAGGAGGCTTCGACTTTTAGATGAAGGTGAGCATGGTATGAAGGTGCGGTCTGAAGGAAGGACAAACTAGCTCCAAAGCTGTGGCTGAAGGAGCTTCGGCTTAACACGAGGATGATGGCGAAAGATGAAACCGACCTAAAGGAGAAAAGACTGCTTAGTCCCCGATAGCTTGCCTTATGGTCAACAGTAAATGTCGGGGACATGAATGTAATTTTGTCCAGGCTGCGTCATGTGCCTATAAATAGATGAACAGTAACACCATACTGTTCATGCTGAATTGTAATCACGCTCGCGTCACTTCCGCTTTTCCACCTCCTAACAAGCCGAAGGTATAAATGTAATACAAATATCACTGATGTTTATCCATGTTTATAAAATAAAGAATATAAATAATCTAATGATCTGTAATGATTGTTTATATTATTTTTGTGTTTCATATGTCTCTATTTACATCTTGTTCACTGAAATGATGAAGGTATGTCCTTCATGACCTTCGTCTGAAGATCATTATATCCCAACAAAAAATAATGCTTCGAAGGACGAAGGTCTCTAATCGTTAACAATTGTGTTGCTTTGTTCTTGATGTATAGCATCCGAGAAGAAGGACCAACATTGGCACCCAGCTCCGGTGAACTCTTTCGACCATCTTTGGTAAGCATTGACCTTCGTCATGCCGCCATAGAAGACAGCAGCGCCAGGGGCTGCACTGCAGTCATTGGACATTAATCAGGAGATGCTACGTGAAGGTAGGAGCCAGAAGAGGAAGGCTACCAGCCCAACACCTTAGGAGGAGGAACTGGACCAAGAAATCAGGGATCTCGAAGCCATCCATCAACAGGTCCAAAAGAAGAGAGAGAAAATGCTTCGCCTCGCCGATCTCCATAAGAAGATTGATGAGGTCGCCGAAGAAATGTGTCACCTCACCCAGGATGAACAAGACCGAAGGCCCCAACACAGGGAGCTTTGTCAAGAAAATTCATACAATGATGATGAATGGTATGTTGATTTTCATCACGGCAATTTTGCTTTTGATGATGCTTCTCCCTTGGCAGCAAAATTGCAGGCTACCCCATGGCCCCCATCATACAAGTCATCTCAGCTTCCTATGTATGATGGGCACTCAGACCCGAAGTAGTTCCTGATGAGCTATGAAGCAACCATATCTTCATATGGGGGAAATACTGCAGTCATGGTGAAATCCTTCATCATGGCAGTCAAAAGCGTAGCGCAAACTTGGTACTCTTCTCTTCGGCCAGGGACAATTACGTCCTGGCAGAAGCTAAAGGACATGCTGGTCACTAGCTTCCATGGCTTTCAAACGAAGCCAGTCACCGCTCAAGCTCTGTTCCAGTGCACACAGGATCAGGAAGAGTACCTCCAGGCGTATGTCCGAAGGTTCCTGCACTCAGAGCCCAGGAGCCTATAGTGTCCAATGAAATTGTCATTGAGTCCATGATCAAGGGGCTCAGACCAGGACCAACAGCGCAATATTTTGCAAGAAAGCCGCCCCAAACCTTGGAGAAGCTTCTCCAGAAAATGGATGAATACATCAGAGCTGATAATGATTTCTGGCAAAGAAGGGAAGAGGCTTACAGATACTCTAAGATGGCCAGGGGCTTCGGAGGAAGATTCCACCCCAGGCATGTCAGGTCAATCCATAATGCTAGCCCAAGTGATGATAGGGGAAGTCAACTTCGAAGGCAACAACACAACTCCCAATCATCAGGGCCGCAACAAAGTTCCTTTAGGCCACCAGGTCCAAGAGGCAGAGGGGGCATAAGCTTCAGAGGAAGATACGGAGATCAGCCCAGGAGACTATTTTGTTTGTTCTGCGGCGAGGACAAAGGCCACACCACAAGAACCTGGCAAGTCACAATTCAGAAGCAAAACGAGATTGCTGAAGCTAAAGCACGACAGAATCAGCCGAAGCAAGTCCTACATACTGCTTCATGCTATTCTCCCTATGTCTCAGAGTACGTAGGTAATCAACAGCCTACGACCTCTGTCGCTTCGGCAAGCCACTCTCAAGCTTCCTGGGCCCAGCTCCCACCACCACCACCTCTAGCACCTACTCTGGACCGAAGCCAGCAGCCAGAAGGGCACCAACATGCTCAACAGCAACGTGATTTTTGGGAAGAGTCTGAAGCTCGCATAGTCAATAGCACTATGCCTGAATCCAAGCACATCCACTAAAGAATATCCTACTTCTGGTGCATCTTTATCTTTTCTGCCATTTTATTTTTCTTGTATGAAAAACAATTCACGAAAGGATTGAATTCCAATTTCATGTAGTAATATTGAAGTCATATCATCAAATGGGATGCTTCCTCTTAACAAGATTGCGAAGCTACAAAAGTCGTTCCTAAGGGAGCGCAGATTAAGTTCCGAAGCTACAAAAGTCGTTCCTAAGGGAGCGCATAGTAAGTTCTGATGCTACAAAAGTCGTTCCTAAGGGAGCGCAGAGTAAATTCCGAAGCTCAAAAGTCGTTCCTAAGGGAATGCAGAGCCAAAATACCACCGAAATAGAAGGTGAAGAAGCTCCAAAGTTGTTCCTAAGGGAATGCAGAGCTTAAATGCCACCAAAATAGAAGGTGAAGAAGCTCCAAAGTCGTTCCTAAGGGGATGTAAAGCTTAAATGCCACTGAAATATAAGGTGAAGAGACTCAAAAGACGTCCCTAAGGGGATGCAAAGTCTGAGAGTGTTTCTGTGTGGATATGTGTCTTCGGCATAAACATCATGCTGCATCATATCATCACATCATTCCGTATAGCATTACATCATACATCATGTCGCCTCAACAACAAGATTGAGCACGAAGCAAACCTTCGGCAATTATATAATGAATGAAAGCGTGCCGGAGCATGAAGCAAACCTTCGACAATTACAATCTTACCAGGAAATTTTTTGTCGACATCATACAACAGCTTTGCTATAGAAGGACTTTTTTCTTTACGAAGCATGAAAAGAAGGGAAGGTATTTTTTCGCTGAAGGCTCAAAAAATGGTATGTATGCAAATTTCATGCATCGCAAAGAAATATATTACATTAATGTACACATAGATATACAATGTTTAACTCATACGAATATTACATCACACAAATGTTGCATTTCCTAGCTACACAAAAGTTTAGTCTTCTTTCAAAATTGTCTCAGCAGCTTCGTTCAGAAGTTTGTTGACAACTTCGTCAATAACTTCTTCAGCAATTCTTATAGTTTCTAGCGCCGCCTTCATTGCTGGATCAGCTTCGGGATCATAGGGCTCAGGTGGCGGAGAAAGTTCAGCTATAGTAAAAGTAATAAGTTGTTAATCTGAAGCTAGAAAAAAATAAAGCTATGAAACAGTTAAAATACCTTTGCGCCTTGCACGCTCGGGAGCCTCTTCGGCTCGCTTGGCTTCTTCTCGGGCTTCATGAGTTTCTTTCTCATTCTTCTTTATAGCTTCGTCGGCTAGTTCTCGGCCGCCTTTCATCCAAATGTTGGAGTAAAATTTTCCGCCCATCAAAGTCGCCTCAGCTGAAGGATCCTTCGTGTTCTCCACAGTAAAAACAGCCTCCATCTAGGTTGCAGCTTTAACGTGTTCGCAGCCAGATTTTTCCAAAATTGCTGCAACCCCTTTGGCACCGGCAAAGGCACAGAAATCACCATGATCACTAAGGATCTCTTCAAAAGCTTCGGTTTCTTCATCGATCCATTCGATGATTCATTCAGAATCGCCTCTAATAAATTTCTGCTCGGATGAGTAAGCACCCACCTTTGCAAAACTGTTTTTAGCCTCTTGGCGCAATCCAAGGATTTTTCGTAATATCTCTCCTTTGATTCCCGAAGCTCGTCTACATTCTTTTGCAATCTTGCGCTAGTCCACTCGCTTATTTCCTGTTTTGCTTTAGCCATGTCAAAATCTTTATTCTTCTCGGCAAGGTTTTTCTTTAAGTTTTCAATTTTGGCTCTATGAGCTTCGGGCTGCGTGGCAAGATTGGCTTCACTAGCCTTGACTCTGTCTACTAAGGAAAGCAGAATTTTATCCTTCTCTGCAGCTTCATTCCTCAATTTGATAACCACTGAGGTTACCAAGTGCTATCTGGCAGCTTTCATCCTCAGCATTCTTCTGTGCTCTCAAAGCGTTGCTCAGAATTAAGCCCTACAAAAAAGAGGGGAGACAAAGGATCAGCACAAGAATAAGAGACAAAAAGTAATCTGCTTATAATTAACTTCTATACCTTCAGACTATTATACGCAAGCTTGTATGCGAGGTCATCCTTCGACATAGCAGAAAGGCCAACTTCAAGCTTCGGAAATCCTATGTTTTTTCCATCTCCCGGCAAACAGATATTTCCTTGTTGTCCGGGAGACAGTATAGAAAGTCATCTTCATTGGTGCCAGTGTACACCAAGGCCCCCTTCGGGTACTTCAGTTCCCGGGCGTAGTGTTTGGCTTCCGCAATTTCCTCTTTAGACAACCTTCTACCCGAAGCATGTCGAATAATAAAGTCAAGCTCTTCAGAAGGTGCTTCAGGAGTAGGAGATTCAATCTTCTTGGGCGTGTTTTCTTTCTCTAGAACAAGACCAACGCCTGAAGGTCCTTGTTCAATGGGCACTGAGGGCCCAGCTTCGGGTTCAGCACGAGTTGTAGTAGTTTTGGTAGTCTCCTTTGCAGGAGCAGGAGTTGATGCCCTTTTCGACTCCATGACAGCGTCCAGCACGCTAGCCATCCTCCTCCTCTTGGGAGTTATTGCAGGAGCTTTCGATACCTTCAGCAATTCTGGCTCTGGTGGTGGGCTCAAGATTTTTGGTAGCCCTGCCATTTCCCCTAGCCCTGGTTCTTCGGCTACCTTTCCTTTGGCTTCGACAACATGTTTCGGTGCTTCGGCCGACTCGGTTCCAGGAACCTTTGGCACTTCAACCAATTCTTCCCTGTAGCCGGCAGGAGCAGGCCACCCTAGCTCAGCAGTAGAAGATGTCCCTTCAGCAAGCTTCGACACCATGGTCGTTTCAATATATCTAGGTCGGTGCGTTAAAACCTTAATCTTCTTACCCTTCGGCGCAGCAGAAATGGCCGAAGTAGCAGATTTTCTTTTCTTTCCCTGCTTCCCTAGCTGTAATCTGGGTATACGAAACCTATAACGTCAAAAACTCTTTAACCTTTTCTTGTCGCGCCCTTCGAAGGCCAAGGTCATTGCATCATCTTCGGCCCTTGTATAGGCCCTAAGCAACTCGTCGCTGGTTGCCTCAATACAGTTCAACCAGTCATCGTTCGGCTCATCAAACTCACTTCTGTATCTGAAGGTATATTTCAGATAGACCAAACCGCCTTGACTAGACCCGGCAGTAGCTTCCTTCGGCATCTCCCAGTCACTCACAAGAGGCCATACTCTGTAGGCAATGTGCTCTTGGACCAAGTCCCTCGTGCCAATAAAACTGCACACAGTGTTAAAACTCCTCTGACATGTTTCTATCTCATTTCCAAGAGCAGTGGCTGGTCTTCTGATGCCGAAGCGAGACCAAATAGGGTGTTGGATAATCCCTTTTATATCTTCTCTTTCAACTAAGTCATTCTTCACATAAAACCATTCTTCCATCCAGGCCCCTAGCCACCTCTCCCGAAATGTCGGAACTAGGTAGCTCACGTCAGAGCGAGGCACGAAGCCGTAACAACCAAAATTATTGTGATACTGTTCCTTCCCAGTAGCCTTCGTTTCGTAAGACAGCTCATGCATATTGCAGAAGCATTGTGCACTTGGCTCCAGCCCTTGGCTTCTCACAGTCCAAATAAAAACCCCCATCCTGATGATGGCTTCGGGGGTAATCTGATGAAGAAAAATTTCAAAGGTCTTCATCACTTCAACTAGAAATTTACTTAATGGGAACCGAAGCCCTGCCTTCATGAAGCTCCTGTAAACAACCACTTCATCTACTTCGGGTGCAGGGGCGGCACTATCCCCTCCAACTCTCATAATGGAAATATCTCCCTTTCATAGCATCAATTTGACTCTGCTTAATGCATGATTTTCCGAAGATGGTGTGACTCGGCCGCCAGGGCTGATTTTCGGCATCTTCGTCTTCACTTTCCACATCAAAGCTTCCGCTATCATTGGAATCTTCAGACAAACCAGCTAGCATTTCATTTATAATCTTCTCTGTGTTTGTCTTCTCTATGGCCTCGTAAAAACCAGCTAGAGCAGGATCAACAACCTTCTTCTCTTTAGCCATTTTGTGAGCACTTGTGCCAATGCCGAAGCTCACGAATCAAGCGAAATCTGACAGAGCAAGAAAATTCAAGCTTGAAAAAATAGCACAAGCGATTGAGATGGTGCATCAAATGCTTTCACTGTGGGTTCCTATTTATATGCCCAGTGCATTGCAACTTGGCGGGCACTACATGCCATTGACTTTCGCTATTCTAGCGAAGGGAAGGTGTTTTTTCGGACCTTCGGCTAAAGGCCTTCGTTCACGTTGCAGTCTGAATTTGTTAAATGCAAAAACAAATTAATACTGCGAGGGGCTACTGTTGGGGGCCTTCCTCTTCCGAAGGTCCTCAAAAACTTAACTAACATGTTTTTCAGTATAACATAGACTATTACAGGAGGCTTCGGCTTTGAGATGAAGGTGTGCATGGTATGAAGGTGCGGTCTGAAGGAAGGACAAACTAGCTCCGAAGCTGTGGCTGAAGGAGCTTCGGCTTAACACGAGGATGATGGTGAAAGATGAAACTGACCTAAAGGAGAAAAGATGGCTTAGTCCCCGACAACTTGCTTTGTGGTCAACAGTAAATATCGGGGACATGAATGTAATTTTGTCCAGGCTGCGTCCTGTGGCTATAAATAGATAAACAATAACACCGTACTGTTCACGCTGAATTGTAATCACGCTCGTGTCACTTCGGCTTTTTCACCTCCTGACAAGCCGAAGGTATAAATGTAATACAAATATCACTGATGTTTATCCATGTTTATAAAATAAAGAATATAAATAATCTAATAATCTGGAATGATTGTTTATATTCTTTTTGTGTTTCATATGTCTCTATTTACATCTTGTTCACCGAAATGATGAATATATGTCCTTCATGACCTTCATCTGAAGATCATTATATTCCAAGGGAAAATAATGCTTCGAAGAACGAAGGTCTCTAATCATTAACAATTGTGTTGCTTTGTTCTTGATGTATAGCATCCGAAAACAAGGACCAACGTAGCGATATCATGACCTATAGTAGGAAAACTATTCCTTGTCAGTCAGTTTTACTTCTTGCTACCTTGGGTACTCTGGTATCGTTACCACGATAAATATCAATCACGTTACGAGTTGATGATATATACTTGAGTACCAGCAGTTCGATCCTGCTCGTAATACAAACCAACATGGATACATATCATCTCTACCGGCCCTGTTATAACCTGTAGTCTGTAGCCATACGACATGGGTGAATAAGTCAATTTCTCTAGAAGCACAACCGGACACAGCTCCTTTGCCGAGTGCCTTAGGCACTCGGCAAAACCTAGAAAACACTCGGCAAACACTTTGCCGAGTGTAACACTCAGCAAAGAACGCTCGGCGAACTGTCCATCGGCAACGTCCTTTTTGCCGAGTACTTTTTGTCGGGCACTCGGCAAAGAATTTGCCGAGTGCCATTTGGTACTCGGTAAAGAAAAGTCGTCATCACGGCGCCAAGTGACGGTGACGGATCCTTTGCCGAGTGTCTTCTTTGGTACTCGGCAAAGAGGCCAATTTTGCCGAGTGTCTGCTATCATGGCCCTCGGCAAAGACGGCTCCAGTGGGCCCCACCGCCAGTCCCTGTGCCGAGAGCTCTCGTAGGCACTCGACAAAGGAAGGTTCTTTGTCGAGTGTCTAGTGGACTGGTTCTCGGCAAAGAGTCCTCCAGTGGGCCCCTTTGCCAGTCCCTTTGCTGAGTGCGCTGGGCGGCACTCGGCAAAGGTAGCTTCTTTGCCGAGTGCCTTGACCACAGCACTCGGCAAAGAAGGCTTTACCGGTTCCCAAGTGTCCTTCTTTGCCGAGTGCCATGGTCATAGCACTCGGCAAAGATACCCTTTGTCGAGTGTTACACTCGGCAAAGTGACCAGGAAGTCCCCTTTTTATTTGTTTTTGTTGTTCCATCCAAACAAACAAAAGATATATATCATTCACATCACATTTTATATCATTCGCATCACAGAATCAACACATTTATCATCAACACCATATATATCACAAATATCACCACATAAATCAGGTTTCACAGCACATAAGTCTCACTAAGTATCTCACAAGACCAAGTATAACTAACATCACAAACACTCACAAATATAAGTCTAGATCATCACAAAACAGGTCATCAACGAGGTGGGCATCTGGACTGGTTCGGCGAAGGGCTGGACGAAGTGTGAGGGTTGTTCGACGCCGCCGATTGACCCTGCACAGAGAAGAGATTGCATGTGTGAGAACATATGAATATATATCATGCAGTACTAAAATTTTGATACTCACAGGAGTAGTGAACTCAGCAGGGTCAGCTACAGGGAACAACGAAGGTGGTGGAGCATGACCCTGTGCGGCGCCAAGGCTCTGCATGTACGCGAACATCTCCACCATCCTCTTCTCCAGCTCCTCACGTTGCCTCCTCTCATCATCTAGCTGAGTCTGTAATATTTCGCCCTAATGTTACGATAATGCAAAGAGAAGATATATAATAATCAATGAACGATGAATAGATAAGGAATAACCTGGAGTTGCTGGATACGATGTTGTGAGTTGTCCTGCCGAGGTCGTATGGCTAGGCTCGCGCTCGTGCTCCTTGCTCGCACCTGAGATAGAGTGGGAGTGGAGGACGAGTCGATTGCCCCGTCGGCAATCCAGTACCGCCCATGCCTCTTGCCTCCTCCGACCCTCATGAGGACATCTTCGTCGATGTCCTCGGTCCTTGGATCGTAATCTGGCCCATGGACCTCCTTGGCCATGGCGGTGTACTCACTGAGGCGGCTGTGGACGGTGGGGTTGGTGTACGCCTCGGGCCCGTCATCCGGGTTGTAGGTGACGTCGGACGTCGCCTTCCCCTTGTGGGCCATAGCATATGCCGAGAAGATGGAGCAAGGTGCGCCACCATGTGCCGCTGACTGTGAGAAAACCAACGAGATGGTTAGAAATCATGTCTAATCGAAAGTTATATACCTAAATAAAAAAGAGCGCCTACCCATGCTTCCGCGTATTTGCCCAGGCTGCGGCTGCGTTGATGGTGGGAGGGACCTTGCATCATCAAACGTCGTTCCCGGCTAGCGTTGTGTGCCTCGTCCCACTCAGCCGAGCACCACCTCTGCACCATCTGCTCCCAGCACTCAGGATGTGGGGCGCACTAATAAGGAATCATCTAAAAAAATACAAGTACACGGCATATCAGAAGATAAAATTAAGCATATTTAGTACCAATAATAAAGTTTTGTATTTACCTGCAAGTACTGGTCCGAAGTCAATGACATGGTTCGGGCGTCCTTCTTGCTCACCTTCTCCCCAAGGACGGAGCCATGGTAAGTGACGATGGCCTGGATGCGCGCCTCGTAGTGCATGTCCACGACGAGCTTCTTACAGCTCGTGGTAGCCACCACATCCACCCTGGCCTCGTATCCAGCCTCGCATCTGAAGAAATCCTACATACAAAGACGATGTATCCATATATTATTTCAAGAATATGCAACAAATGCGACTTATTAAACAATATAGTGCGAGGAAGACTTACCCACAGCTCTTGCTTCACCCGCTCCGCCTTGTTGTTGAATTCTCTGCCGTCCCGATCTACTGCATCGGGGGCGACGACGTAGTGGTCGAAGGTGTAGGCTGGGCTCGTCACTCCGGCGTACTCGACAAGTCCAGGGAAGTGTTCCCTGCATAGAAGTCCGAGGATGCCATTAGGGAGGCGGCCGTGACCCCCTGCACTCTCCAAAACCATCCAAGACCTGTCCAAGTGATTAAGATAAAGTATTAGTTTCTATTATTAATTTGAACATATAATATGAAAAAGCAGCAACAACATCTAAAGTTACCTACCTCTCTCCATCGAGTCGTATCAGCGGACGTCTGTCACGAAGTATGGGTCGCTGAGGGAGACTCGCGGGACCTCGCAGGTAGATGCTCCTCGAACCTGAGGAGCCAGAACCTGAGACGTCCTGCTGAGCGGCGTCGTCGTCGTCGTCCTGCTACGCCGCATCGCCGTCGTCCTGCTGCGCCGCATCGACAGCGGCTTGCTGCTCCACCTGTTGCTGTACGGCGTCGTCCTGCTGCGCCTCCTCCTCCGTCCTACGGGTGCTCCTCCTCCCCCTCCCCCTCCCCCTCCTCGTCCTCGTCCCACCGCCCACCATCTTTGTCCAACAACCTGCAATTAAGAGTAAGCAATTAAGCACAGATAAAAAAATATGTATTTAGAAACATATGCAAAATAAATGAAATATAGCATTACATCGGTTAAAAATAATCTTCATATGTGTCCGGGTTAGCCGGATCATAAGTGTCATCATCACTATCAACCATTTCATAGTCAACACCATCTGAAGGCGCAATTTTGTCATTGGCATTGCCTTCAAGCATTTCTAAGTCATTCTCATTTTGCACCTCATCATCCTCCTCATCAACAACCATTTCAATATCTACTTCCATTCCGATCGCTTCGGTTAAGTCTATCTCAAATCGCCAATCCGATCGCACGTAAGAGCAACTTCAAATGACAAACTAAGCATGTACCTTACGTTTAAACCAGGAAATGAAATCGGGCAATCCATTTCCCGCACCCTTTCTAAGAAGGGTATCATATTCCTGTGGAGTTGGGTCCCTTGATCGACGCCAGAATTCATGAAGAAATTGCTCCATGTATGGCGTCACCTCTTCAAGGTTGGTCAATACATATAGCATGATATGGCGCCACTCCTCATGTCTCAGGGTCTTGGTGGTCGAACCACTCGCGCTTCCGAGTTGCCCTCGAAAAATGCTGAGGTTCGATTCATTGCCACCATCATTGTAACGAGGGGGTGGATTATGCACGCTCGGCAGTTTGTCACCATAGTAAGTTGTTGTGAAGTTTGACACCTCGTCCAGTATGTATGCCTCTGCAATGGAAGCCTCGATTTTGCATTTATTTCTACATTTCTTTCTGACAGTCTTTAGACATCTCTCGATTGGATAGCACCAACGTCCCTGCACGGGCCCCCCCATTCGTGCCTCATACAGGAGATGAAGAATCAAATGCTGCATCGGATTGAAGAAGCCGGGTGGAAAGATCTTCTCCAACTTACACAGTAACACGGGTGCCATCCTTTCCAAGTCTGCAATCATGGTCCAAGCTAACTATTTTGCACAAAGCTGGCGAAAGAAATAGCTCAACTCTACAAGCGCTAGCCAGACATGCTCAGGGACATAGCCTCGAACCATCGCCGGAAGAATTCGTTCAATCCATATGTGGAAGTCATGACTCTTCATCCCTAAGACTCGCAGAGTAGATAAGTTCACCCCCTACTAAGGTTAGCTGCATACCCATCAGGGAACATTAACATCTTGATCCAATGTAGTACTTCCTTCCTCTAGGCCCTGCTCAGGACGAAATCGGCCTTAGGCCTTCTCCATGTCTTTCCACCACTAGGCGGCTTCATCTCTTGGTTTGGTCTATCACATAACTCTGCCAGATCCACTCTTGCCTTTACGTTATCCTTTGACTTATCAGGAATCTCCATAATTGTTGCTCAAAGTGCCTCGGCGACATTCTTTTCAGTGTCCATCACGTCAATGTTGTGTGGAAGGAGCAGGTCATCATAATAGGGGAGCCGAGTCAAGCCCGACTTATGTGTCCACATATGTTGCTCACCATATCCCACAAAACCACCTTTTGGGTTGGCCACGAGACCATCTATCTGTTGGCGAACTTCAGCACCAGTCATCATTGCAGGTGGGCGGTCTGTCACCGTGACACCTTTCGTAAAGTTCTTGATGTCTAGTCGGAATGCATGGTCAGGAGAGAGAAATTGTCGATGTTTATCGAATGACGAATATTTGCCACCCTTCTTCAACCAAATGAAACTAAGAGCTTCCTTGCAAACTGGGCATGGGAACTTACCGTGAACACACCAGGCGCAAAATAGCCCATACGCCGGAAAGTCATGCATGGAGTACTGGTACCAAACATGCATTTTGAAGTTTGTCTTTGTAGCTCGGTCGTACGTCCATACTGAGAGCACCTAGAGGGGGGGGGGTGAATAGGTGATCCTGTAAAAACTTCAAACTTAAGCCACAAAAACTTGTTAAGTGTTAGCACGATTATTGCCAAGTGGCTAAGGTGAAGTCTCAACAATCTCAACAAAACACAGTACCACAAGAGAATCAAGCACAGAGTGACACAGTGGTTTTATCCCGTGGTTCGGCCAAGACCAACGCTTGCCTACTCCACGTTGTGGCGTCCCAACGAACGAGGGTTGCAATCAACCCCTCTCAAGCGGTCCAAAGACCCACTTGAATACCACGGTGTTTTGTTTTCCTTTCACTATCCCGTTTGCAAGGAATCTCCACAAATTGGAGTCTCTTGCCCTTACAAGTATATGATCACAAATGAAACACAGAGTAAGGGAGGGAAGCAACACACACAAATCCACAGCAAAAGCGCACACACACGGCCAAGAATCAAGCTCACAAGACTATCTCAGAGTTCTCACTTAGAACAGAGCTCGAATCACTTAGAAACACAAACGAATGCGCAGAGACTTAGTGTGGATGATCAAGAATGCTCAAAGGTTGCTTGTGTGTCTCCTCCATGCGCCTAGGGGCTCCTTTTATAGCCCCAAGGCAGCTAGGAGCCGTTGAGAGCAAATCCGGAAGGCCATCTTTGCCTTCTGTCGTCGGGGGCACCGGACAGTCCGGTGCACACCGGACACTGTCCGGTGCCCGATTTGTTTCCTTAAACGGCGAAGACGACCGTTGCAGACCGTTGGCAGATCTGGCTCTGTTGGCGCACCGGACATGTCCGGTGCACACCGGACAGTCCGGTGCCGTCTTCCGACCGTTGGCTCGGCCACGTGTCCCGCGCGGATTGCGCGGCCGACCGTTGGCCCTGGCCGACCGTTGGCTCACCGGACAGTCCGGTGCACACCGGACAGTCCGGTGAATTTTAGCCGTACGCCGCCGGCCAATTTCCCGAGAGCGGCCAGTTCGAGTCGCGCCAGCCTGGCACACCGGACACTGTCCGGTGCACACCGGACAGTCCGGTGCTCCAGACCGAGCTGGGTCTTCGCAGCACACAGCCAAGTCCCTTCTCCTTTTCTCTATTCTTCTTCTTTCTGTTTCTAACACTTAGACAGATATATTAGTACTTAAAACCAATGTACTAAGGCTTAGAAACATACCTTTACTTCATGATTTTCACCTTGTTCATCCATGTACATAAATTCCCAATTAAGCACATGTGTTGGCACTCAATCACCAAAATACATAGAAATGGCCCAAGGGCACATTTCCCTTTCAATCTCCCCCTTTTTGGTGATTTATGCCAACACAACATAAAGCAACTAGAACAAGTGCAAACTCACTTCAAATAAAATAAATTTAAGTTTTATTCACTTTTGGCATATATGGATCATCCTTTGCCACCACTTGGTTTGTTTTTGTAAATCAAACTCAAATCTCTATCTCTAAGTCAAACACACATGTTGAAGTATAAAGAGAGTCATTCCAAAAGAGATTGATCAAAGATTTCAAAAACTCCCCCTTTTTCCCATAATCAACACTTCTCCCCACAAGAAGCCAACTTTTGAAAATAGAGACAATAAGAGACAATAAAAGCTTTTGACAAAACAAAAACTCTATTCTACTATTTTCAAAATCTCTCAAGTGGTAGCTGATCCATTTATCACTTTGGCCTTTATTTTCTCCCCCTTTGGCATCAAGCACCAAAACGGGATCAATCTTGGCCCTTTAACCCCATTGCCTCACCAAAGTCTTCAATTAAGAGCAAATGGCAATAAGATTTCATGAGATGAACTTGGAATTAGTTACCCTCTCATCGGAGTGCAGTGGAAGTCTTTCATGGTCCAAGTCCACCTTTTCCTTTTCAATCCTCCTTCGAGACTAAATTATCAAACTCAAGCACAAGGTTAGTCTCAAAGGGTCAAGTTGTAACAAATCTCCCCCTAAACATGTGCATCACTTTGCAACGGACTTGTGAGGTCCAGGGAGGGTTTGTACAACTTGAGCACCACAATAAGCAACAAAATGCAGAATGAACCTGATCAAATGCATAAACACATGTATGCTACAATTCAATCCAAGTTCCGCGAATCTAAGACATTTAGCTCACTACGCAGCCTGCAAAAGGTCTTCTCATCTAGAGGCTTGGTAAAGATATCGGCTAGCTGGTTCTCGGTGCTAACATGAAACACTTCGATATCTCCCTTTTGCTGGTGGTCTCTCAAAAAGTGATGCCGGATGTCTATGTGCTTTGTGCGGCTGTGTTCAACAGGATTTTCCGCCATGCGGATAGCACTCTCATTATCACATAGGAGTGGGACTTTGCTCAGATTGTAGCCAAAGTCCCTGAGGGTTTGCCTCATCCAAAGTAGTTGCGCGCAACACTGTCCTGCGGCAACATACTCGGCCTCAGCGGTGGATAGGGCAACGGAAGTTTGTTTCTTAGAGTTCCATGACACCAGGGACCTTCCTAAGAATTGGCACGTCCCCGATGTACTCTTCCTATCGACCTTACATCCAGCATAGTCGGAGTCTGAGTATCCAACTAAGTCAAAGGTAGACCCCTTTGGATACCAGAGCCCGAAGCAAGGCGTAGCAACCAAATATCTAAGAATTCGCTTCACCGCCACTAAGTGACACTCCTTAGGATCGGATTGAAATCTAGCACACATGCATACGCTAAGCATAATATCCGGTCTACTAGCACATAAGTAAAGCAAAGAACCTATCATTGACCGGTATGCTTTTTGATCAACGGACTTACCTCCTTTGTTGAGGTCGGTGTGTCCGTCGGTCCCCATCGGAGTCTTTGCGGGCTTGGCGTCCTTCATCCCAAACCGCTTTAGCAGATCTTGCGTGTACTTCGTTTGGGAGATGAAGGTGCCGTCCTTGAGTTGCTTCACTTGGAACCCAAGGAAGTAGTTCAACTCGCCCATCATCGACATCTCGAATTTCTGCGTCATCACCCTGCTAAACTCTTCACAAGACTTTTGGTTAGTAGAACCAAATATTATGTCATCGACATAAATTTGGCACACAAACAAATCACCATCACATGTTTTTGTAAAAAGAGTTGGATCGGCTTTCCCAACCTTGAAAGCATTAGCAATTAAAAAGTCTCTAAGGCATTCATACCATGCTCTTGGGGCTTGCTTAAGTCCATAGAGCGCCTTAGAGAGCTTACACACATGGTCGGGGTACCGTTCATCCTCGAAGCCAGGGGGTTGCTCCACGTACACCTCCTCCTTGATTGGCCCGTTGAGGAAAGCGCTCTTCACATCCATTTGAAACAACCTGAAAGAATGGTGAGCGGCATATGCTAGCAAGATTCGAATTGACTCTAGCCTAGCCACAGGAGCAAAGGTCTCCTCGAAATCCAAACCTGCGACTTGGGCATAACCTTTTGCCACAAGTCGAGCCTTGTTCCTCGTCACCACCCCGTGCTCGTCCTGTTTGTTGCGGAACACCCACTTGGTTCCCACAACATTTTGCTTCGGACGAGGCACCAGTGTCCAAACTTCATTGCGCTTGAAGTTGTTTAACTCCTCTTGCATGGCCAACACCCAGTCCGGATCTAGCAAGGCCTCTTCTACCCTGAAAGGCTCAATAGAAGAGACAAAGGAGTAATGCTCACAAAAATTAACTAATCGAGATCGAGTAGTTACTCCCTTGCTAATGTCACCCAGAATTTGGTCGACGGGATGATCCCTTTGAATCATTGCTCGAACTTGGGTTGGAGGTGCCGGTTGCACTTCTTCCTCCATCACTTGATTATCTTGTGCTCCCCCTTGATCAAGCGCCTCCACTTGAGGTACCTGTTCGTCATCTTTGGTTGGGGGATGCACCATAGTTGAGGAAGAAGGTTGATCTCGTTCATCTTGTTCCTGTGGCCGTACTTCTCCAATCGCCATGGTCCGTATAGCGGCTGTCGGAACATCTTCTTCATCTACATCATCACAATCAACAACTTGCTCTCTTGGAGAGCCATTAGTCTCATCAAATACAACGTCGCTAGAGACTTCAACCAAACCCGATGATTTGTTGAAGACTCTATACGCCTTTGTATTTGAGTCATAACCTAACAAGAACCCTTCTACAGCTTTGGGAGCAAACTTAGAATTTCTACCCTTCTTCACTAGAATGTAGCATTTACTCCCAAATACAAGAAAGTACGATACATTGGGTTTGTTACCGGTTAGTAGCTCATACGACGTCTTCTTGAGGAGGCGATGAAGGTAGACCCTGTTGATGGCGTGGCACGCCGTGTTCACGGCTTCCGTCCAAAAGCACTCGGGGGTCTTGAACTCTCCTAGCATCGTCCTCGCCATGTCGATGAGCGTCCTGTTCTTCCTCTCTACCACACCATTTTGCTGTGGTGTGTAGGGAGCGGAGAACTCGTGCTTGATCCCTTCCTCTTCAAGGAACTCCTCCACTTGAAGGTTCTTGAACTCGGACCCGTTGTCGCTTCTTATCTTTTTCACTTTGAGCTCAAACTCATTTTGAGCTCTCCTGAGGAAGCGTTTGAGGGTCCCTTGGGTTTCAGATTTATCCTGCAAAAAGAACACCCAAGTGAAGCGGGAAAAATCATCAACAATAACTAGACCATACTTACTTCCCCCTATGCTTAGATAGGCGACGGGTCCGAAGAGATCCATATGCAGCAGCTCCAGGGGTCTTGAAGTGGTCATCACATTCTTGCTGTGATGCGCTCCTCCCACCTGTTTCCCTGCTTGACAAGCTGCACAAGGTCTATCTTTTTCGAAATGAACATTGGTTAGACCTATCACATGTTCTCCCTTTAGAAGCTTGTGGAGGTTCTTCATCCCCACATGTGCTAAGCGGCGATGCCACAGCCAGCCCATGCAAGTCTTAGCCATTAAGCATGCATCTAGACCGGCCTCTTCTTTTGCAAAATCAACTAAATAAAGTTTGCCGTCTAATACACCCTTAAAAGCTAGTGAACCATCACTTCTTCTAAAGACAGACACATCTACATTTGTAAATAGACAGTTATATCCCATATTGCACAATTGACTAACAGATAGTAAATTATATCCTAGTGACTCTACTAAAAACACATTAGAGATAGAGTGCTCATTAGAAATTGCAATTTTACCTAACCCTTTTACCTTGCCTTGATTCCCATCACCGAATATGATTGAATCTTGGGAATCCTTATTCTTGACGTAGGAGGTGAACATCTTCTTCTCCCCCGTCATATGGTTTGTGCATCCGCTGTCGATAATCCAGCTTGAACCCCCGGATGCATAAACCTGCAAGGCAAATTTAGGCTTGGGTCTTAGGTACCCAACTCATGTTGGGTCCTACAAGGTTAGTGCAAATATCCTTAGGGACCCAAATGCAAGTCCTGTCTCCCTTGCATTTTGCCCCTAACTTCCTAGCAACTATTTTCCTATCCTTTCTACAAATAGCAAAGGAAGTGTTTAAAGCACAATAAATTATAGAAGGTTCATTCACTACTTTCCTAGGAGCATGAATAACATTCTTTCTAGGCACATGAGCAATATTTCTCCTAGGCATATCCCTATCATGCTTATAAGAAGAACTAGAGGCAAACATGGCATGAGAATCATAAACATGTGAATCAAAATCATTATAAGCATTTCTAGCATTTCTCCTATCATAATACATAAAAGCATGGTTCCTTTTAGCATTACTAGCCATAGGGGCCTTCCCTTTCTCCTTGACGAAGATGGGAGCCTTATGGCTTGTTAAGTTCTTGGCCTCTCTCTTGAAGCCAAGACCATCCTTAATTGAGGGGTGTCTACCAACCGTATAGGCATCCCTTGCAAATTTTATTTTATCAACTTCATTCTTGCTAGTCTTAAGTTGGGCATTAAGACTAGCCACTTCCTTATTTAATTTGGAAATTAAAACTAGATGTTCACTACAGGCATCAACATCGAAATCCTTACACCTAGTGCAAATCTTAACATGTTATACACAAGAGTTAGATTTATTTGCTACTTCTAACTTAGCATTTAAATCATTGTTAACACCTTGTAAAGTAGAAATGGTTTCATGACAAGTAGATAGTTCATAAGAAAGCATTTCATTTCTTTTTACTTCTAAAGCATATGATTTTTGTGCCTCTACAAATTTATCATGTTCATCATACAATAAATCCTCCTGCTTTTCTAAAAGCCTATCCTTTTCATTCAATGCATCAATCAATTCATTGATTTTATCTATCTTAGATCTATCTAAGCCCTTGAACAAGCATGAATAATCTATGTCATCATCACTAGACTCACTATCACTAGAAGAAGCATAAGTGGAGTCTTGAGTACTCACCTTCTTCTCCCTTGCCATAAGACATGTGAGACGCTCGTTGGGGAAGAGAGCCGATTTGTTGAAGGCAGTGGCGGCGAGTCCTTCATTGTCGGAGTCGGACGAGGAGCAATCCGAGTCCCACTCCTTGCCTAGATGCGCCTCGCCCTTTGCCTTCTTGTATTGCTTCTTCTTTTCTCTTTTGTTCCCCTTTTCCTGGTCACTTTCATTATCGGGACAGTTAGCGATAAAATGACCAAGCTTACCGCATTTGAAGCATGAGCGCTTCCCCTTGGTCTTGGTCTTGCTTGGCTGCCCCTTGCGACCATTTAGCGCCGTCTTGAATCTCTTGATGATGAGAGCCATCTCTTCATCGTTGAGTCCGGCCGCCTCAATTTGTGCCACCTTGCTAGGTAGCGCCTCCTTGCTTCGTGTTGCCTTGAGAGCGAGAGGTTGCGGCTCGTTGATCGGACCATTCAAGGCGTCGTCCACATATCTCGCCTCCTTGATCATCATTCGCCCGCTAACAAATTTCCCAAGAACTTCTTCGGGCGACATCTTGGTGTACCTGGGATTTTCACGTATATTGTTCACCAAGTGAGGATCAAGAACGGTAAATGACCTTAGCATTAGGCGGACGACGTCGTGGTCCGTCCATCGCGTGCTCCCGTAGCTTCTTATCTTGTTGATAAGGGTCTTGAGCCGATTGTATGTTTGCGTTGGCTCCTCGCCCCTTATCATTGCGAACCGTCCAAGCTCGCCCTCCACCAACTCCATCTTGGTGAGTAAGGTGACGTCGTTCCCCTCATGAGAAATCTTGAGGGTGTCCCAGATTTGCTTGGCGTTATCCAAGCCGCTCACCTTATGGTATTCATTCCTGCACAAGGAAGCTAGAAGAACAGTAGTAGCTTGTGCATTCTTATGAATTTGTTCATTAATGAACATGGGACTATCCGAACTATCAAAATGCATTCCACTCTCTACAATCTCCCATATACTAGGATGGAGAGAGAATAGGTGACTACGCATTTTGTGGCTCCAAAATCCGTAGTCCTCCCCATCAAAGTGTGGGGGCTTGCCGAGTGGAATGGAAAGCAAATGTGAATTTGAACTATGCGGAATACGAGAGTAGTCAAAAGAAAAGTTAGAATTAACCGGTTTCCTTTGTTTGTCGTAGTCGTCGTCCTTTTGGGAAGAAGAGGACTCATCGCTGTCGTAGTAGACGATCTCCTTGATGCGTCTTGTCTTCTTCTTCTTCCCATCTCTTCGCTTGTGGCCCGAGCCCGAGTCATTGGACTTGTCATCCCTTGGCTCGTTGACGAAGGACTCCTTCTCCTTGTCGTTGATCACAATTCCCTTCCCCTTAGGATCCATCTCTTCGGGCGGTTAGTCCCTTTCTTGAAGAGAACGGCTCCGATACCAATTGAGAGCACCTAGAGGGGGGGGTGAATAGGTGATCCTGTAAAAACTTCAAACTTAAGCCACAAAAACTTGTTAAGTGTTAGCACGATTATTGCCAAGTGGCTAAGGTGAAGTCTCAACAATCTCAACAAAACACAGTACCACAAGAGAATCAAGCACAGAGTGACACAGTGGTTTTATCCCGTGGTTCGGCCAAGACCAACGCTTGCCTACTCCACGTTGTGGCGTCCCAACGGACGAGGGTTGCAATCAACCCCTC
The DNA here is from genome assembly GCF_902167145.1 of Zea mays. Classification (NCBI taxonomy): domain Eukaryota; kingdom Viridiplantae; phylum Streptophyta; class Magnoliopsida; order Poales; family Poaceae; genus Zea; species Zea mays. The sequence continues at coordinate 15,280,994 of NC_050099.1, forward strand.
TCAAGCGGTCCAAAGACCCACTTGAATACCACGGTGTTTTGTTTTCCTTTCACTATCCCGTTTGCAAGGAATCTCCACAAATTGGAGTCTCTTGCCCTTACAAGTATATGATCACAAATGAAACACAGAGTAAGGGAGGGAAGCAACACACACAAATCCACAGCAAAAGCGCACACACACGGCCAAGAATCAAGCTCACAAGACTATCTCAGAGTTCTCACTTAGAACAGAGCTCGAATCACTTAGAAACACAAACGAATGCGCAGAGACTTAGTGTGGATGATCAAGAATGCTCAAAGGTTGCTTGTGTGTCTCCTCCATGCGCCTAGGGGCTCCTTTTATAGCCCCAAGGCAGCTAGGAGCCGTTGAGAGCAAATCCGGAAGGCCATCTTTGCCTTCTGTCGTCGGGGGCACCGGACAGTCCGGTGCACACCGGACACTGTCCGGTGCCCGATTTGTTTCCTTAAACGGCGAAGACGACCGTTGCAGACCGTTGGCAGATCTGGCTCTGTTGGCGCACCGGACATGTCCGGTGCACACCGGACAGTCCGGTGCCGTCTTCCGACCGTTGGCTCGGCCACGTGTCCCGCGCGGATTGCGCGGCCGACCGTTGGCCCTGGCCGACCGTTGGCTCACCGGACAGTCCGGTGCACACCGGACAGTCCGGTGAATTTTAGCCGTACGCCGCCGGCCAATTTCCCGAGAGCGGCCAGTTCGAGTCGCGCCAGCCTGGCACACCGGACACTGTCCGGTGCACACCGGACAGTCCGGTGCTCCAGACCGAGCTGGGTCTTCGCAGCACACAGCCAAGTCCCTTCTCCTTTTCTCTATTCTTCTTCTTTCTGTTTCTAACACTTAGACAGATATATTAGTACTTAAAACCAATGTACTAAGGCTTAGAAACATACCTTTACTTCATGATTTTCACCTTGTTCATCCATGTACATAAATTCCCAATTAAGCACATGTGTTGGCACTCAATCACCAAAATACATAGAAATGGCCCAAGGGCACATTTCCCTTTCACATACCCCTTCCTCCCAAGCACGAACCAATTCATCAATCAAAGGCTCCATGTACATGCCCATTTTATTCCCCGGGTGTCCAGGAATTATCAACCACACGAATATTTTGTCTTTGAAAGCATACGCCGGGGGGAGATTGATGGGGATAACAAACACGGGCCAACATGTGTATGGGGCAGCGGTCATTCCATAGGGATTGAACCCATCTGTGGCCAGCGCAACACGAACATTATGAGCCTCTTTGGCTTTCTCATGGTGAATGGCATCAAAGTGGGTCCATGCTTCACCATCGGATGCGTGAACCATCTTGTCAGGATTGTATCGTTTGCCTTTTTTGTGCCATGTCATCTGTTTCGCGGATTCCTCTGTCATGTATAGACACTGGATCCTCGGTATGAACGGAAGGTGGCGTAGGATTGTCACGGGGATGTCGAGCTGCCTCTTCTGTCCATCACCAGAGTCTACCTCCATGAACCTAGACGATTTACACTTCGGACAGTACTTTGCCTCAGTGTATTCTTTCCTAAATAGGACGCAAACCTTCGGACAAGCATGTATCTGCTCATACGTCATCTTGAGTGCACGAAGGAGTTTCTATGCCTCGTACATGCTCTTTGGCAGAACGTGATCCTCCGGAAGCAGGCTGCCAATAACTGTCAACAAACCATCGAAGGCGTCTCGACTCATGCTATACTGCGACTTGAACGCCATTATATGCCCAATGACATCCAGTTGAGAAACCTTTGTCTTGCCGTGAAGGGGTTTCTGTGCCGCGTCAAACATGTCGTGGAATGTCTTTATGGTCGCCTCTGGCTCGTCCTCCATACGTCCTTCGGCGAACTGTGCCTCGTGATAGTCGTTCAACATGTCCGCTACCCCGGCATCAGCATCGTAATCCTCGACGCGTTGTCTCACCACCTCCTCTCTCGTGTGATGCGCTTCACCATGGAAGATCCACCGAGTATAGTCCGACGTAAATCCATTCTTCCAAATATGTTCTACCATGGCCTTCTTTGTTTTCCTTTTCCTGTTGGCACATTTGCTGCACGGACAAGGGACTAGACTAGCTCCTTTAGCAGCTTCGCCAAATGCCCGTTCCACGAAAGCATCGGTCTTCCTAATTCATTCAGGGGTGACATCATTACGTCCTACGCGGCCCGTGTACATCCACTCACGGTCCTCCATCCTCTAACATATATAACCGAGTATAGTTTAATATAGACATGTAATGCATGTACACTACGTTCCTACCTTCTAATAGGTGAGGATAGGTCCTAATCCCACCCACGGTTGCGTAGATGGAGTTAGTTTCCATGCTCTACTCCGATCCGAGATAGAATTTCGGCAGCACCTCCCCGCTGTTCTCCGGATACACGTCCTGGCAGGGAGAGTGTGCTGTCCGGAGAACAACAGGGAGGTGACGCCGAAACTCTATCTCAGACCGGAGTAGAGCATGAAACTAACACCATCTACGCAACTACGGGCTGTCCGAAAAACGTGGACTATTCGAAACTGATACATTTGTAGATATGCAAAGATCCGCATATCTACACTGTATCTCTTTCGAACGGGAGACGTCTAACTGGGTTACGTGATCTACGACCATGATGCGGAAATAGAGGTTATACCTAGGGTGGCGGTGGAGTCAGGCTAGTGGGGTTGTGGCGCGTCGGTGCAGTGGCGACGCGACGCGGTGCAGGCAGACCCGCAGCGGCTAGGAAGACAAGTATCTTCTCTGTAAAAAAGAAACACAAGTATGTTAATACAAAAAAATCGACAGCACCTCCCCTGTACGTTGAGGTTTTTAAAACCTGCAAATAAAACTAACAGCACGATGGCTGACATCCACACAGTAAGAAGAAATTCACCTAAAGTATACACTACTAGCAGTTGTCACATTTCTTATTTCCCATTGCAAGCCATCACAATGCTTCATGATGGAGATGCGAATAACTTGGTAGATCCACAACTACATGGTGAATTGACGCATAAAAAGTTTATACCTCGCGTGGGGGCGACGATGGTACGTGTGGCGTGGCCGGGCGGCTGTGGCGAGGGGCACGACGAGGGGCACGACGGCGCGGGCGCGGGCACGACGAGCGTGGCGGGCGCGGGTGAGGGGCACGGCGGGCGCGGCTGCGGGCACGGCGAGCACGACGAGCGCGGCGGGCGCGGGCGCGGGCACGGCGAGTGCGGCGGGCGCGGGCACGGCGAGCACGACGGCAGTGAGGGCGAGCACGGCGCGGCGGCGGTGAGGGCACGGCGGCACGCGTGTGAGTGGGTGGGCACGGCGGGCGGCCGGCACGGCCGTGGCGAGGGGCGGGCGCGGGGATGGGCGGCCGGACGGCGCGGCGAGGGGCGGGCGCGGCGGCGAGCGGACGGCGGCGCGCGGATGGCGGGGTGAGAGAGAGTGAGATGAGAGAAAGAAGGAGAAAGGAGAACCCGCGGGCGGTTTATTTCTCTTCTTTGCCGAGTGCCCGCGATTTGGCACTCGGCAAAGATTTTTTTAAAATTTTAAAATATTCTTTGCCGAGTGCCAGATCGCTGACACTCGGCAAAGTCTCCTTTACCGAGTGTCCCCTGGGCGGCACTCGGCAAATATACTTTTACAATTCTTTGCCGAGTGTCAACCAGCTGGCACTCGGCAAAGGCTGCTTTGTCGAGTGTCATTTCTTGACACTCGGCAAAGTATATTTTTATTTTTTTTATTTTTCCTACCAAAATTTTTGTGGTATGTTCCTACACTATATAGACCTACATGTACCATTTTGAGACAATTAGAAAATTGTTTTCTATAGCTAGTAGATTTAGTTTGTTTATTTGAATTTCTTCGAAAAAATCACATTTGAACTGCAGGTCACTCGAAACTTGGAAAACCGTGCATGCAAAAATGATATCCATGTTGGAACTTGCTCTCAAGCGCAAGGAGGCCAACAAGGGTGAACAGTGGTGACAACAGGGTTACGTGCTAGGAGGCAATAGCTCTGTTAATCTGGCCTCTCACGGGCACTGTGCGGGGGTATTTATAGGTACCTGAGCGCCCAGCGCCTTGTGTTAAGGACGCATGTGCCCTCAGCTACCCAGGTTATCCCCAGAATATTCCCATAAAGCAGGGTTACAGACCGTAATTACAGGAATGCCTTTACAAATGAGGCCCGTAGCACACAGCGACCGCGCAGGGCCCGTTACAATGGGCCGGATCGTACGTGGGCCTCCGAACTGGACGAGGCCGCACGGTGGGAGGACCTCGTCGCAGGCCTTCGTCTGGCGTCGTACCGAGCGAAGGGTGTCCCTGCCCGTTTTGTCTTCGTCGGACCGGCGGCACCGGCGAGGACTTCGAGCGGAGGGTGGCGGCTATGCCTTCGCCCCAACATTTGCCCTCCGAGGGACCAGTTCGACAAAGTCACCTGGTGCCGAAGACGTCGCTAGATGGCGGAGACGCTGCCCTCGCTCGAAGTGGTTCCGCGGGGGTTTTTGATGTGACCGTTGATTGACCGCGTACTGTTGGATTGCGGGTTTCCCGAAGCGCCGCGCTCTGTTGGATTACGGGTTTCCCGAAGAGCCGCGCCCTGCCTATAAAAGGGGGCGGGGGCCGGCGCTTTTTGAACTTTACTTTCCGCGCTCCGCGAAAACCCTAGCCGCCCGCCGTCTTGCTGCTTGTCTGCACGCCGTGCTCTTGTTCGCCGGAGATCTGGCGCGAGTGAAGCAGACTGCCCGCCGCCGCCGACGGTACGTAGTGATGCCGTCTTCCTCTTCTTCCGCTGCCGCTACGCCGCCGGCCGGTTCCTCGCCGCCGGCCGCCGCCTCGTCGGAGGAGACGCTGAGCAGTTTGATGCCGGAGGAGTTGCGCGCCGGCGATTCTGTTGATTTCGGCGTGTCGCGAATGTCGTCGGCCCGCGTGGAGGATATGCAGCGGTTGGGCTACTTCGGCGGCGGAGTTGCCCGTGCCCCGGGGACGGAGAAAGTCCCCGAGCCGGAGGGCGAGTTGGTTGTTTTCGAGGCGTTTTTCGCCGCCGGTCTCCGCTTGCCTGCACATCGGTTTGTTGGCGAAGTCCTGCGCAGGTTCAACGTGCAAATACATCAGCTGACGCCGAATGCCGTGGTGGCCCTGTCGAAGTATGTCTGGGCGACGACTTCGTACGGCGGACAGCCATCGGTCGAAGTTTTTGCGAAGCATTATTGTTTACACTGGTTGAAGAGGATGATCGGGGACGAAGTTGCTCAGTTTGGGTCCTGCACATTCACGCCGAAGACCGGCAAGACCACGATGCCAGTAGTCGAGTTGGTCCCTTGCGCCCGCAACAAGTGGGGCAACTGGAATGAATTTTGGTTTTACGTTGCTGAGGGTACCGTCGAAGGCCACGAGGGACTTCCCGTGTCCGAGATGTGCTCTTATTTTTACTCGGCGTACCCGCCCTTTGAAGTGGCGGAGGATGACGTGGACGAAGGGGCCCTTTGGTGTGCCGCCGGCCAGAGTAGTGGGCGCGACTTGGTTGAAGAGTTTGTGGCGTACGGGGTATGGCCCTTGGCGCATGGTTGGGCGTTGGGCGAAGTATGCCCTCGCCAGATGCCTTTCCGTGGTGGAGAGATGGTGCGGAGTCCCGCCTTCGCGCTAAATCTGTGAAACCGTGATCCGGGCGCCTTCGTGCGTGAAGCTGAGGATGAGGCGGCGCGGATTGTTGGGCGTTATGTGCCGAGGACCGAGGGCCAGCGCAGCTGGGAGATCCGCGGGTCGAATGACCGTCTGAATAGGGTCTTCGAATTGAACCAACTGCCATATGACGGCTATCCTGGTCAAGACGACGCGGACCGCCGGGGGAAGAAACCGGTGGTGGAGACTAAAGACGACCCTGCGCCGGCGGCCGCCCCATCCTCTAAGAAGAGAAAACTAGGTACTGCCATAGGAGGACTTGGGGTTTCCGATGTGTTTGCTAGAGAGTTGATGAGGACATGCGCGGCCCCGGGGGAAAGGATGTCTTCGCCCGAGCTCCGGGAGTCTTCGGCTCGGATGCTGAAGGTTACCGGGGGCTGCTGGCCTAGGAATGTTCCTATCCCCCCCCCCCCCCGCGGCCGACGAAGACTCTTTTACATCTCGCATGGTTCGTAAATGGAGAGTTTTTCCTTACGGGCGGAATATTGCTGCTGTTGTGTCGGCAGTGATGGACAAGGATCGCCAGGGAGCTGCACAAAAGCGGCAGGCGGCCATCCGGCTTGTTGAAGCCAGGCCAAAGAGGCAGCGGTTGGGTGCGAAGGCTGCGGCCCCCGGCGGAGGCAAGCCGCCGCTGCCGGCGAAGTCGGGCGCCCCTGCATCTAGCAAGGTGCCGGAGGCAACGGCAGGCGCCGGGGGCTCCAAATCGGCAAAGGTGGTGCCGCCTGCCGGCGGAGTGGCGGAGGTCGCGAAGGCGGCCCAAGCGTTGCCGTTGTCAGGCAAACGCGTCGCCGACTTCGCCACCAACATTAGCGTGGACGACTATCTTGGTGGTAAGTCGCTGGGTTTTTTTTAATGTATTGTTGTTTTTTCGTTGATACGTTGCAGGGTCGGACGAAGGCCAACTTGTTATGGTTGCGCCTGCCGCGGCGACAGCGGTTGCTGCCACAACGCCGAAGGCGAAGGGCGGGGCTCTTAGCGCCGAAGGCGAGGTGTCGGCCCTCGCGGTTGTCATGGATGAGGCGGGCGCTGCGACCCGCCGGCTGAAGGAGGTGACAGAGGCGCTAAGTCAGGTCCGCTGAGCTGGACTTCGTTCCCCCCTTCTTTTTTTGGCTTGCTGGGGCCGCGGTCTTACGATTGCTCTGCAGGTGGCTGACTTCGCCAGCCGCACTGCGTCGGGGGCTCTCACGGCAGCTGTGGCTGCCGAAGTCGAGAGACTTCGGACACAACATGCTGACGCCGTCCGTGAGAAGTCGGCCGCCGACAGCAAGTGTCGCAAGCTGGCGGACAAGGTGGCCACGCTGGAGGGAGAGAAGGCTGACCTCCGGCGCCAGCTGGCGGGGGAGAGGAGGGAGACCAACGAGGCTCTTGTTAAGGCGCGGGCTGCGCAGGCGGAGGCTAACCTGGCACGAGCGGAGGGCAATCTTGCCAGGGAGCGCGCCGAGCAGCTGCAGGAGCGGCTCACCGCCCTGGAGAGCCGCGTGGAGAGGGCCGAGGCCATGTCGCGCGCGGAGGCGGAGCGGACGCGCCAGCTGCTTGTGGATACATACCGTGGGCTGGGCGCGGGGACCGGTGATTTCGAAGTGCCAGACCGGGAGTCCGGACTTCGCTGCCTGGAGTGGGTGCAGGAGGAGTTGCAGGCTCTCCCCACTGTCGTGGAGGGGTTTATGGCGTATGCCTCCCTGGTCACCTGCGAGGGGGCGATGAATGCGCTCTCCCGGGAAGGGTGCCGGCACTTCGAGGTCTTCGACCAAGTCGAAGAAGATTTTGAGCGAGATATCTTTAAGGTTGAGGACCCCGTAGTGAAGGAATCCGCCGGAGCTATCTTCGCCCGGCTATGGGGCGAACACGGTCGCGAGGTGGTCAGAGAGCGGGCTGAAACGGCGAGGGTTCAGGTAACGTTTTCGAATGTTTGGTGTTTGTTGGATGTAGGCTGTGTGTGTTTGATGAGTTTGGTGTGTTTTGTCTTAGGCGGCGCGTGGCGAGAGGGTCGACGACTTCGGGGCGCTGAACAGCAAGCTATCTGACCCGGAGCCAGCCCCGGCGGAGGCCGTGCCTGGGCTCGTCCTGGGGCCGACCCCGGAGACTGCGGGAGACGCGCCAGGTGCCTCCGTAGCCGCTGCGGCCGGCGAAGGCCTGCCCCCAGAGGTCGCCGAAGTCGCACCTGATGCCTCCGCGGCGGCTGCGCCGAGCGCCGTAGATCCCGCAGCGGTGGCGGCGGAGATAACAGCGGAAGCAACGGCGGAGCCAACGGCGGAGGCTCCCACAGCGTCAGGGCCGTCGCAGGTGGCGTAGTGGGTGTAGAGGGTTGGGGAAATTTGTACATGTTACTGAATTTTGGTTGCTGCGCAGGTTCAAGATTTTGGGCCTGCGCACACAACCGCTACTACTAAAATTTTGGCGGCTTCGACCGCGGAAGATGGTAATGAATGTGGTGGGTCTGCATCTGAGTTTTTGGATTGTGCTGACTCTGGGAGCTCGGTTGAGTGGACTGAGGAGTCGTCGGAGGAGGACTTGGACTACTTTGCGGCCTTGGATGTGGCTGCGGCGGAGGCTTCGCCGCACGTGACGGACGCAGGAGATGTGCCAGGTCCTAGCACCGGGCGACGACGACGAAGGGCGGTTGCGAAGCGTAGAGTTAGTGGGACGGAGGGGGCTCGGCTTCGTGTGAGTGGGACTGGCCGGCAGGAACTGTTGTCTTTGCCGGCCGCCGTGAATACGGGTGAAGGGGAACTGCGAAGTCTTTTTGCGGGTGAGGAGCTTAGGATAATGTTATTTAATTATAGGGAGATGGGAATTATTCCTAAGGTTGAGCCGATGTAGAGTGTGGTGCCCTCGCTTGTATATGTAGAGGCCTGTATGATGAAGTTGTGTGCCCTCGCTTGTATACGTGTGCGAAGGCATTGTATACTTTGTCTAGTATGTTTTGTTATGCTGTGCTGGTGTGATTATAGTTCGGCTGCGCCCTTAGGCGGCTTCTGCGGGGATAGCCTTCGCGGTAGGCTTCGGTTTTTTCGCACTTGTGCTAATCCGGCTCCACCCTTGGGCGACTTCTGCGCGGATAGTCTTTGCGATAGACTTCAGTTTTTTGCGCACTTGTTGTGCTAGTCCGGCTGCACCCTTAGGCGGCTTCTGCGCGGATATTCTTCGCGATAGACTTCGGTTTTTTGCGCACTTGTTGTGCTAGTCCGGCTGCACCCTTAGGTGACTTCTGCGCGGATAGTCTTCGCGATAGACTTCGGTTTTTTGCGCACTTGTTGTGCTAGTCCGGCTGCACCCTTAGGCGACTTCTGCGCGGACGGTCTACGCAGTAGACTTCGGTTTTTTCGCACTTGTTGTGCTAGTCCGGCTGCACCCTTAGGCGACTTCTGCGCGGATTTGTCGCACGCGAGGGTGGCTAGCGCTTAGCCTCGCGGTGACCTCGAATTGGTCGAATGTCGAAGACCGTCGTCGCGGTCTTTTTTCGACGCATGTTTTTGCGGGGGATTTTTCACACATATATTACATGGCTCCGCCTCGTTAAAAACCTCACCCCCCGGGAGGAAAAGAGTGCGGGCCGGTACAAGATTGTTTTTGGCGCATTACAAGGGTAGAATCAGCCCCGATGAGTCAAATAAAAAATTTGCGAAGGTTGTCGATGTTCCAGGAGTGCTCCAGGTCCTCGCCGTTTGGCGTTGTGAGCCTGTAGGCGCTGGGGAAGCTTTTGTCTTGACTATAAAGGGGCCCTCCCACTTGGGCTCCAGCTTGCCCCTGGACTCCGTCCGAGCTGTTCGGACGAGTACGAGGTCCCCTTCGTTGAACTCCCTCGGGATGACTGCGTGGTCGCGCCATGCTTTGGTCTGGGCTTGGTATTTGTTTAGGGCCTGTAGGGCGAAGACCCGCTCTCCGTCAATGAGATCTTTTGAAGTTGGCTCGTCCATGTCGGGGACGGCTGACGGAACTGTACGCGGGGACCCATGCTTTATTTCTTGCGGGGTCATGGCCTCCGACCCGTATAGAAGGCGGAAAGGAGTGAACCCAGTCGCCCTGCACTCAGTTGTGTTTAGCGCCCAGACTGCCTCCAGTAACAAATCGGTCCATCTGCCTTTTTTTCATCGAGGAGCATCTTCTTGACAGCTGTGAAGATTTTCCCATTGGCGCGCTCCACGACCCCATTGGACTGCGGGTGATAGACTGAAGCGAAGGCAAGCTTGGTGCCGATGGAGAAACAAAAATCCTTGAAATCTTGGCTATCAAACTGCTTGTCGTTGTCAACTGTTAGCTCGGACGGTACTCCGAAGCGGCAAACAATGTTTTGCCAGAAGAATTTTTGGGCAGTCTTTGATGTTATTGTAGAAACAGCCCTCGCTTCAATCCATTTGGTGAAGTATTCGACGGCTACGAAGGCGAACTTGAGGTTCCCCTGAGCGGTGGGCAGGGGCCCGACAATGTCCAGGCCCCAGCGCTGGAGAGGCCATGTATGGGCAATCAGCTTTGTATACTGCGAGGGGCTGCCTGACCGAGGAGAAAACTTCTGGCAGGCTTCACAGGACCTTGTGACCCGATTTGCGGCGTAGATCATTGCGGGCCAGTAAAACCCTTGGCGGATCACCTTGGCAGCCAGGGCCCTTGGCCCTGCGTGCGAGCCGCACGTGCCACTATGGACTTCACGTAGGATCTGCATGCCTTCGGTTTCGGTGACGCACTTAAGCATTGGCTGACTGACCCCTTTCTTGTAGAGTTGGCCCTCAATCAGTGCGAAGTCCCGGCTTCGATGTCTGAGGCGCTTGGCCTCACTGACGTCGGCTGGATGATAGTACCCCTGTAGGAACAGGGTTATTGGTGCCCGCCAGTCTTCGGTCATGATTAGGTTGACTATGCGGTGGCCCTCGCTATCATTAGTTATTTGGAGCCCTTCGGGGCTTCGGACGGCTGGCGTGCCGATGGTGTGAAAGAACACGTCGGAGGGCAAGGGCTCGCCCCTGGCGGCAGCCTTGGCCAATGCATCGACCTCCTCGTTCTTGGCCCTATCCACATGCTGCAAGGTGAATCCCTTGAACTGTCTCTCGGGACTTCGGATGGCTGCGAGGTATTGCATGAGCGCGGGGTCTTTTGCTGCATAGTCTTTCTCGACCTGGCCGGCAACTATCTTGGAGTCTGTTTTGATGATACATGTGGTGACTCCGAGGGCCCTTAGCTTGCGGAGGCCGAGGATAACCGCTTCATACTCTGCTATATTGTTTGTGCATCTGTCGGATTCCAGGGCGAAGCTGAGGCGTGCTGCATATCTGTGTTTGACTCCGGCTGGTGAGGTGACGACTGCAGCGACGCCTGCCCCCGCATGGCACCATGCGCCGTCGCAGTGGATAGTCCAAACCTTCTCTGTGGACGGGTCTGGCTGCGTTATTGGCCCAGTCCAGTCGACGACGAAGTCTGCCAGGACCTGTGACTTGATGGCTGTCTTGGGCTCGAAGCTGATGTGGTAGCCGGATAGTTCGGCTGCCCACTTGGCAATCCTCACTGATGCCTCCGGGTTTCTGAATAGTTCGCCGAGTCCCCTGTCTGAGGTGACTCGGACCTTGAATGCTTCAAAGTAATGGCGCAGCTTGCGCGAAGACATAACGACTGCGTAGGCGATCTTCTCCAGCTCTGTCATGTTGCACTTGGACGGTGTCAGTACTTCGGAGACATAGTAAACAGGGCACTGTCTGACCGCACCCTCAACCGTCTGCTCTTGCACTAGTGCCGCGCTGACCGCGTGCGGCGAAGCCGCGACATAGAGCAATAGGGGGAGCGAGGAGTCGGGGCTCGTGAGGATTGCCAGCTCCGACAGGTACTGTTTCAGTGAGGCGAAGGCCGCTGCCTGCTCCGGTCCCCAGGCGAAGTCTTTTGCACCGTGGAGTGTTTTGAGGAAGGGGAGACTTCGCTCGGCGGACCTAGAGATGAACCTGTTGAGAGCGGCCAATCTGCCTGTCAGGCGCTGGACGTCCCTGGCGGACTGCGGAGGCGTCATGTTTATGATGGCCTGGATCTTAGTTGGGTTGGCCTCAATGCCGCGATGTGATACCAGGTAGCCTAATATCTTGCCCTGGCGAACACCGAAGACGCACTTTTCCGGATTTAGGCGGAGTCGTGCGTCTCGCATGCTCGCGAATGTCTCGGCGAGGTCGGCGAGATGGTCCTCCTTATTCTTGCTGGCGACGACGATGTCGTCCACATATGTAAATATATTTCTGCCAACCTGCCCTTCGAGTACTGTTTTGGTGAGTCTGGAGAAGGTGGACCCGGCATTCTTGAGTCCCTCCGGCATTCTGATGAAGCAATAAGTGCCGAAGGGTGTTATGAAGCTGGTGCTGGCCTTGTCTTCCTCCTTCATGTATATCTGGTGATAGCCGGAGAAGCAGTCGAGGAGTGACATGACCTCGCATCCGGCCGCGCTATCGACTATTTTGTCGATCCGTGGCAGCGGGAAATTGTCCTTTGGGCAGGCCTTATTGAGACTGGTGAAGTCTATGCACATTCGCCATTTCCCACTTTTTTTCTGCACCATTACAACATTGGAGAGCCACGTGGGGTAAGCCACTGGCTCGATGAATTTAGCCTCTAGGAGGCGGTGCACCTCCGCCTTGGCGGCCTCTGTCTTTTCGTCGGACATTTTGCGAAGCCTTTGCTTTTTTGGTCGCACCGAAGGGTCAATTCCCAAACTGTGCTCAATTATGGATCGGCTGACTCCGACCAGGTCGAGGGCGGACCAGGCGAAGACATCTTTATTCTTGGCCAGGCAGCAGAGAAGCTTCTCTTCTTCATGTGATGTAAGGTCTTCGCTGATAGTGACTGTCTGCTTGGGCGTGGCCTGATCGAGGGGGACAATCTTGGTCCCGTCTTGGCTCTGCAGCTGTGCCTTGTCGTGTTGTTTATCGGTTGGGCTGGCGGGCACGGGGACTTCGCGCTGGGTCGTGAGACAGTGCACGTTCCTCTGACCAGGCACGAAGTCCCGCTCTATGTTGCGCGCCGTCTGCTGGTTGTCGTAGACCTAATAGTGCCTAGCGGACCTGGTATCTTCATACATAGGTACAGCCCGTGGATGGCAGCTTCGAACTTATTGATGGAGCCCCGGCCCATGATGGCGTTGTATGGATATACCATGTCCACGATATCAAAGGTTACTTGCTCACTTCGGGCATTGGGTGCTACACCGAAGGAGAGGGGCAGCTCTATCTTGCCAACGGGAAAGGTGCCCTTGCCGCCGAAGCCATACAACGGGTTGTCCGAAGGCTTGAGCAGGCTGTGGCTTATACCCATGCGGTCGAAGGCGTGGAGGAAGATGATGTCCGCCTGACTGCCGTTGTCGACTAGGACATTGTGTAAGTCCCAGCCTGCCACGCTGCAATTGATGACCATGGCGTCGATGTGGGGGGCGCTGCGCAGGTCGACGTCTCATGCGTTGAAGGTTAGCGGTATGTGGGACCACTTTGTCTGCACGACTGGGCCAGTGACGGCGACATGGTTGATGCTGCGGTAGTGGTCCCGCTTCTGTCGCTTGGTGTCGAAGTCCGTGCTTGACCCCCTGTAATCATGTGAATGACTCCGCGATATGGTTGATCGGCGAAGTCTTCCTGCTTTGGGGCGTGAGGGATGTTTTGATGTTGCTGGTGTGGAGGTGGGGGTGGAGGAGGTACGATTTGTACTTCCTGATGGTGTTGGTAAGCGTGGTACGGTGGATGCGGAGCGGGGCGCGGATATATGGTGGAGGGGGTTGCTGGTAGTTGTGCGCGACAATTCTAGGGTTGTCGGCTGGCTGCGCCTGTGCCATTCTGTCTCTGGTGGCCTTCGTTTCGGGGCAGTCTTTGGTTTGGTGGGCGCAGTCTTCGCCGTGAAAAAGGCAGTAGAATCGGCGCGGCGGCTACGCGCGCCCTCGGCCCCTGCCACGAGTTCCATTTCCGCGGCCCTGGGGGGGATATTCCTGGCGGCGAGGGGGGTCAGCAGCGGGATGCTGGTTGGCGATGTTGTGTACTTGCTGCTGACTGCGGCCGTCTCGACCGGAGTCTGGCTGCGGAGTCCTCGTCCATGTGCGGCTGGACTGCGGGGCATCTTTGGGCTTCCGCTGTGACTCAACCTTGCGCTGGTGGAGCTCTTCGGATTTGGCATATTTTTCAAAGAGCTGATATAGCTCCTGGAGGTTCTTGGGTGGATCTCTGATACAATGACTGTAGAGGACGCCGGCACGAAGGCCACTGATGGCGTAGTGGATAGCGATCTGATCATCGACGGAGGGCAGCTGTGACTTGAGTGTTAAGAATTTGCGGTAATACTCCCGCAGGGTCTCCTTTTCCAGCTGCTTGCAAAGCGAGAGCTCGGCCAAGGCGTCGGTGTCTGGGCAGTACCCTTGGAAGTTGAGCAGGAACTTGTCCCTGAGACTTCTCCATGAATCAATGGACAGCGGAGGCAATCTGGTGAACCAGGTGAGTGCTGGGCCCTCTAGGGCGATGATGAAAGACTTTGCCATTGTGGCGTCGTCCCCTCCGGCGGATGCAACGGCGACCTGATAGCTCATTATGTATTGCGCCGGGTCGATGCTACCGTTGTACTTGGGATAGGCTCCTGCTCGGAAGTTAGCTGGCCAAGGCGTCACTTGCAGGTGTGGCGCGAGGGGACTTCGCTCGTCGAGGTAGTTGACCCCTTGGAATGGCGCGCCGTGCTGGAAGGTGTAGTCACGCTGGGGGAAACGCGGGTTCTCCGGCTGTGCTCGGTGTTGCAGGGGTGGTCCATGCTGCAGGCCGAGGTAGTCTTCGCGCGTGTCTTCCGGTTGTGCTCGCGGCTGGAGGGGTGGCTCTTGCTGCAGGCCAAGGTGGCCTTCGCGCTGCATTAGCGCGATCTCGCGCTCGAGGTCTTGGGCCTTCTGCTCCTCGTTGCGTATCATTTGCCGCACTTTGGCTAGTGCGGACACACGTTGGCGCTTGGCCTCCAGTATCTCTTTCTGCCTCTGGAGATTGCGGTTCTTGAGGCGTAGGGCGCGCAGCTGTAGCTGTTCTTCCGTTGAGACACCGAGGACCTCACCGTCCTCAGTGAGGTCCGCGCCTTCCAGTGGGGCGAAGCCTGGGGGCAGCTGCGATTGTCCTTCGGGCCCGCAGGTGCGGAAGGTGTCGTCTTCGCAGGTGCGGGGAACATTGTCTTCGGTGGGCTCTTGGTGGGTGGATTGGGTGAGGGCGAGGGCCTTGCCCTTTCTTGCGGCGAGCAGTGCTGCCTTCGCAGCCTCGTCAGCCTTCGGGTTAGCTCTCTTGGGTGCCATCGCGGGTGGTTTTGTCGTAGCACGAACGGTGGGCGCCAAATGTTGGAACTTGCTCTCAAGCGCAAGGAGGCCAACAAGGGTGAACAGTGGTGACAACAGGGTTACGTGCTAGGAGGCAATAGCTCTGTTAATCTGGCCTCTCACGGGCACTGTGCGGGGGTATTTATAGGTACCTGAGCGCCCAGCGCCTTGTGTTAAGGACGCATGTGCCCTCAGCTACCCAGGTTATCCCCAGAATATTCCCATAAAGCAGGGTTACAGACCGTAATTACAGGAATGCCTTTACAAATGAGGCCCGTAGCACACAGCGACCGCGCAGGGCCCGTTACAATGGGCCGGATCGTACGTGGGCCTCCGAACTGGACGAGGCCGCACGGTGGGAGGACCTTGTCGCAGGCCTTCATCTGGCGTCGTACCGAGCGAAGGGTGTCCCTGCCCGTTTTGTCTTCGTCGGACCGGCGGCACCGGCGAGGACTTCGAGCGGAGGGTGGCGGCTATGCCTTCGCCCCAACAATCCATGCTAGTTTGCACAAGTTACGACCGATTTCAGGAGCGGACCGGAAACTTCGAGCACCATGCTCACTCAACATGGCCGTGAACTTGCCATACGGCTGTTTAAAAATTTTATAAAACACAAACAAACTTAGAAAATCATGAAACTTGTCCACGTGTCATGATATCATATGTAGAGTCTGTGTAAAAAATTTAGAATGTTTGGAGAAAGTTGTGAGACATTATGTATAGAAACCTAAGAGAACTACACATGAAATCGTAGAGTTTCAATGTGGATCTCTTAGGTTTGTACATATAGTGCGTTACAGCTTTCTCGAAACTTTTTCAAATTTTTATCACAGCCTCTACATATGATATCATGACACGTGGACAGGTTTTATGATTTTCTGACTTTGTTTGTGTTTTATACAATTTTTAAACACCTGGATGGCAAGTTCACGGTCATGTTGAGTGAGCATGGTGCTCGAAGTTTCTGGCCCGCTCCTGAAATCGGTCGTAACTTGTGCTAAGTAGCATGGATATCATTTTTGCATGCACGGTTTTCGAAGTTTCGAGTGACATGCAGTTCAAATCTGAATTTTCCGAAGAAATTCAAATAAACAAACTAAATCTACTAGCTATAGAAAACACTGTTATAATTGTCCCAAAATGGTACATGTAGGTCTACATAGTGTAGTAACATACCACAAAAAGTTTGGTGACCAAAATAAAAAAATAAAAATATGCTTTGTCGAGTGTCTACAAAAGACACTCGGCAAAGAGAGTCTTTGCCGAGTGCCAGATATTTGACACTCGACAAAGACTGACGGTCGTCAGCTGTAGACGGCCGCTAACGGCCCTTTGCCGAGAGCCATCTTTGCCGAGTGTTTGACTCTCGGCAAAGCAGTCTTTGCTGAGTGCTTGGCTGTGCCGAGTGTCCTGCACTCGGTAAATAAGCTTTTTACCGAGCGCAGGACTTTGCCGAGTGCGGTGCTCGGCAAAGTCTTCTTTGTCGAGTGCCTGATAAAAAGCACTCGGCAAAGCCGCCGGCACTCGGCAAAGGCACGGATTCCGGTAGTGAAGTGGTTGTTTTATTTTATGTTATGGTCATGAAGATCCTTTTAAAATTGTGGATCTACATGTAATTGACCTCCAAGATTGACATTTCTTAAGAAAAATTATAGACATAAATTAATTTGCTTCCTAGTTGGAAGATCGTTTTTGCTCATATACAGTTACAAGTTTTGTCAATCCTAGTACATGATGTGGACCAGCGCGCACATCCCTCTGCCGGCAGCAGGCTCACTATGAAGTACCAAGACATCACGGTGCATGCGTTACTTCATATCTGCCATACACAATGAATTGTGAGCAACATGGATTCTTGAATGCATTCCCCTTTTGTATAGCATCCCATGCTCCAAGACTTCTAATCTGGGGCATCTGATCAGGATGCAACCAACCA
Organism: Zea mays; assembly: GCF_902167145.1. NCBI lineage: Eukaryota > Viridiplantae > Streptophyta > Magnoliopsida > Poales > Poaceae > Zea > Zea mays. The sequence goes on from NC_050099.1 coordinate 15,297,892, forward strand.
CCTTTCGTGAATGCTAGCTACCTCAGTAGTCATTACTAGCCTTGCTGTTTCTGTGTATGGATGTTATGGCAGAGCTAGCTAGAACGGTTTGCCTCAAGGACCGAGATGTTGACCATAACAAATATTTATCCTACCAATTTCTTTGCCATGTAACTTTTCTGGAAAATAAATCCATATCAAGTTCTGAAATGTCGGTCAAAACCATCAAAAACCGAGTTTGCTCACATCAGATATCGACATGGCATGCCACGTTAGAGTTAATTAGGTCCCTGAACTTGGCATCCTGTGTCACTTGGTCTCCGAACTTGATATGTCGTCTCATTTGGGTCACTAAACTTTAATTAGTGTGCTCCAACGTGGCATGCCACGTTGGCATCCGATTTGAGCAAACCCATTTTTGGATGATTTTGCAAGAGCTGAATAAGATAGAGGACTCGTTTTGTTGTTTTTTTAGTTCGGAGACTCAATTGACATAGCGTACAAAGTTCAAGGACCACTACTGCACTTTACTCATTTAACGCCCTTAATAGCTATAATTCTATCATATCAAATTGTATAATTGTAGGGCATTAAATTGTAGACGTTAGTATTATTTGATGATATTACTTCCTTACTACGGGTTGTATCCAGTGATTTGGCAACATAGGTTGTGTCCTACTACCAAATATACTTATGAGTATAAAAATACTCATGACATATATGGTGTGTTGTACGTATCAAAATAATTGCTTTGTATTTTCTATCTTTTGCCTATCGGAGGAAACACAAATATCTCTATTGTACCGTACTATTAATCGTGTGTTGCAGGTAATCATATATATAGCTAGCCCATTTAGTTTTCTTATGAATCATGCATGGTCTTCCCCTAATTAATGTATATAACACCGTACCGTATGTAGTCTTAGCCCATTCAGTTTTCTGATAACTGAAAAGCATATCTACAATTTAAGGGGTGTTTGGTTTCTAGAGACTAATGTTTAGTCCCTTCATTTTATTCATTTTTAGTCTATAAATTGCTAAATATAGAAACTAAAATAAAGTTTTACTTTCTATATTTAGCAGTTTTGAAACTAAAATAGAATAAAATGTAGAGACTAAACATTAGTCCCTATAACCAAACACCCCCTTAATGAAACAATGACGGCATGCATCTTTCTTTGAAGAGAATATTGTTAGGGAAGTTAGACAGGAAGTACATTATCGGGGACAGGTTTGTGTTTGATGAGAGCTGTGAGAAGAGTGGTCTTTGGCAAATAGCCAAACAGCAGGCAAGTTGGTGAGAGAGCGATGACATGTTCACAGGCCTCTTGTCGTGTAAAACTAAACTAATGGGATCTTTCACCCAAGCCCTAGAGGCTATATCGACCAATGTGTGTACATATATATGTGTGTGCACACAGCCAGCTGCTGGTGCTGTGGCCAGCCGGGCTTCTCCCTCACACATACTCTCATCTCTATCCCGTATCTCCAAAGACACCCCAGCTTTTTTTGACTAGTCTGTAGATAATAGCCACATAGCTTGCCCAATCATACACAACTGCTCATCGAAGTTACTATCCGAGTTCGTCTCAAAGGCATCGCCTTTCTTCCTGGCAGCAGAGAGAGAGATGGCATCCTCCTCGACCACGAATACATCAGATGGTGGTGCAAAGTCATCGTCTTGCCCGAGAGGACACTGGCGGCCCGGCGAGGACGAGAAGCTGAAGCAGCTCGTCGAGAAGTACGGGCCGCAGAACTGGAACTCCATTGCAGAAAAGCTGGAGGGGAGATCAGGTTGGTTGGTTTTGGTTTCTTTGATCGTCTATTTTCTGTGATCGTTCTCCTACCTCGCTTTCTTCCTGAAGGAAATTAAAGAAGTTGCCCCACCATATATGCATGTGAGGACTTATTGCATGTGCTGATTTTTGTGTCCGAGGTGTTTTGTGCATCCATGGATCATATTATACAGGTTTTGTTTTTTTTCATACTCTTTAGAGGGGATAATGAAGTTTAATTTGTTATTTATATGTGTTATTTTCCGGCGCGTGTGTTAGTTTGTGGGAAAATAATTTTGTTCGAGCACATGCATCAAGAAATCTAGTTAAATTAGTTTTTTTCCAAGCAGATGACCTGCATAATCTTGTGTGAGCTAGCTAGAGCTATATTTGTTTTTAATAAATTTGAGGAGATAACCTAAAGATAAAATAAAAAAAATTTGTGGTGATAAGTAGTTCTCTGTTCTTCGGTTTCATATAATAGTATAACTAGAGGTAATATATATATAACAGATATTTAATTAATCAATATGAATTAAGAGTATCGTGTTGATGGTAGAAATTTGATATTATCCCTACTACAGATGATTTCTAGAAGTAATTAAAAATCACGCATGTTCTATTTTTGCTCAATTTTGACAGGCCGGTACCAAGCATGTGTATACTAGTTTCCCACATCTACATCAAAATTAATCTCAAATTTCTTTTCTTTTTCCAAGATGGAACTTATATATGTGTGTAGATTAATAGATGAAAATGAAAAGATAGAGCATGCATGTTGCTACGAAACTCTATCTGTATAAAAATATAAATTCATGCACGCGCCGTTTAGCTCATATGGCCCATGCACAACAAGTGCGGAGTGTCAAGAGTGGATCACCTACATCCACTGGAAAACTCTCATGCCATGATTGCAATTAAATCTGCAAGCAGATGTCTTTCTGTGCCCTCTATCTTTTAATCTTGTCCCTCTTTAACAACTAGACTAGATGGTTAATTTCAGCTGACATGCTGATTAAATCAGTTATGTTTCATCGTACTAATTCGTGTGCAAATATTAATATTGGCAAGGCAAAAGCTGCCGGCTCCGGTGGTTCAACCAGCTTGACCCTCGGATCAACAAGCGGCCCTTCACAGAGGAGGAAGAAGAGCGGCTGCTCAACGCCCACCGCGCCCACGGCAACAAGTGGGCGCTCATCGCCCGCCACTTCCCGGGCCGCACGGACAACGCTGTCAAGAATCACTGGCATGTCGTCATGGCACGTCGCAGCCGCGAGCGCTCCAGGCTCCTTGCCAGGGCCGCGAGCTCATCCTCCTCGCCGTCCACCGGTGGGTACCTCTTCGGCGCTGTCACGCCGGCGACTAGCTCGCTCTGCTTCGGCTTCTCCAAGCTTGGTGGTGCCGGCAGCGCCAGCGGAAGCGGAGGCCTGTTCAGGTCGCCGGTGCCTGCACCTCCTACTTCACTGTTCAAGAACTTTGGCACAGCCACTGCAAGTAAGGGCTTGCTGGGGTCGAGTTTCGAGGCGTCAGGACGGTACAGCTACAGCGGCAAGCAGCCGACGGCACCTCTCTCCATCACCTTCTCCTCTCCAAGAGAAGCGCTAGGCATGGATATCGGCCACCATGGCCGCCATGAGCACCACCAAAAGGATTATCACGCCAGCGACAGCGCCGATGAGCCACTGAAGAAGAAGGACGTGCCGTTCTTTGATTTCCTCGGCGTCGGTGTGTCCTCGTAATCAATAATAATATTGCATTCCTGAAATACCAATCGATGTTGATCAATCAAGTGTATTGATCAGTGTTTGTTTTTTAATTATTAGGGCGAACTGCATGCGGTAGTAGCTGACAAGTATTCAGGGTTAGAGTTCATCGTCATTGATGGTTACAGTGTTCTGATCATCATGTGCTGATTCATCAGTCAAATAAGGCTCCAGACACATGGCTATTTAATATTTATTTAAAAGTTTTTTTACTAGCCTGCTGAATTCGATCTGGTGTGTTGTCTTTCTCATGATGCGCTAGCTGGTCATCAGACTCTACTGTATTTGACATCAGTATTCAGATGGTCTGTACAAAACTAACGATGCATGCATTGGTCCTGTCTATTGCGATCAGTCCGGTTTTATGTTCTTGCCAATAAATGCATCATATAGATTGTATTTCATATGTTTCAATAATGCCTTATAAAACAAGTATTTTGTTGCCCCCTGCAACCATTAATCTAGTATTTCTCTTGTTTTGTGTTTGATTGAACAAGTTCTACTTAGCCCTATTTCAAACCTCTAAAACTAGTAGTTAGCAATTAAGATTAGATGAGAGATTTAGAACGGGTTAGCTAATGGACTAACTAATTGTTAGTTATACCTCCCAGATAACTATTAATATTGATTGCTGCTCCAACCAGCTAAAACCCTCTAGAGGTTTGGATCAGGGCCTATGCTCCCACAAAATGTCTATTGCTTTGAAAGGACAAACAATTTAGTCAGTTAGTCATGCTCCAAGACATGATTGTACGCTATCTTGAGAAGAAAATAATCAAATCGAAACAACCACGCATTATTCCACACATGAACTACCCTTTATTACGTACAAATATATACCTTCTTAATTACTTTCAGTGCATTTCAAATAATGGCATACAAATATCAAAGCTGTGCTACATTTTTGTCTTATGAGAACAGAGCGTACAGTTTCGTCAATCTCATTTGACATGCAACGACCCCGGCCAGTAATGATATTTTTTTCGTCTAACTCTAACCTGAGCTCTGGCTCAACAAATAATCATGCACTGTACCTACCTTCTGTTTGTTCTAGCTACCGATTCGAGTAAAAGCACAACTGACCAAACATCTATACAGCTGAGCGCTACAAATCTGGAGGATCTTAATTGCTGCTCTCTTCAATTCTTTGGCACTTATATTTAGGTTGTTGCAACTCCTTGCCACTTTCAACACATATAGTAGCTACATGTCTTTGCTTCCTGCAAGCAAAGAGAAAGCTAGATTGGGCAACAAAACTGGCTGTTTTATAAGTATCTAGACATGGTGTTTAAAGATGTTTGGTTATAACATTGGTTATCGGATGTTGACATTGGTTATAACTGATTTTATATTTCTATCCCGGCCCAGTGAAAAAAGGCAAAGCTAGCAGTTGGTGGAAAAGAATTGGCACTGTTGAGATGTTAATTTGGCGTGTAACCTAACCTTGCTTTCTTATTTCTATGGCAAGCTTTTGGTAACTATCTTTCTTGCAATGCAATTAATTAATTTGGTGTGTGATGCCTTTAGCTTCCAAAATATACGTTATTTCTAACATGTGAATCTAATTATCAATACAAAATTTCTTTGAACTGGTCAAACAGATTAGATAGAGCTAGATAGCTAGTACATTTTGGTAGTAATGGCCTGTGGCTTATTACTTCCATCCATGCCGCTATGAAAAATCTGCAACTCATCAAGTTTTTTTTTGATAGAAAAAACTTCTATTACTTTCTGAAGAGTGTCAGTTTTTTTGGGTCAACGATAAAGAAACTTTTTGTCTTGTGCCAAACATAAAATGCTCGGTAAAACAAAGTACTCGTCAAAGACCTTATTTGCCGAGTGTTTTTTCGACACTCGGGAAAGTGCTTCATTGCCGATTGTTTTTTACACTCGGCAAATTGTTTTTTTTTTTGTCGAGTGTTTTCTTTTTACACTAGGCAAACACAATTTTCAAATCACATTTTGAAGCAGTAAATTAATTTAAATAAAAATGTTTTAACTATAAAGTTATATAACTAATCAAGATGTACAAGTTTTATTTTGACATTTCTTATATGACAAATTTAAAATAAATTTGTTCACAAAACTTACATATCTTTCTTGTAGTTTAAAAACTACAAGAGAGATATATAAGATTTATGAACAATGTTAGAACCATCATGTTGAATGAGCAAATGACCAAACAGTCAAAATAAACTTTGAAGATTTTGAGAAGTTATAGAGTTTTCTTATTTGCAACTTTTTTATTTGAAATCAAATTAAGTCTAAATTTTAAAAATTTAAATTTTGAATTTCCCAAATGGTTTCGGACAGAAAAACCACTAAAATAAAAGTTGTAGGTCTTGAAATGTTATGAAACTTTATAATTGACAACGTTTTGATTTGAAATCATTTGGTCATCCAAACTGTATTTGAATTCAAAATTCGAATTTTTCAAACGGCCTCAGATGAAAAAACCACCAAAGTGAAAATTATAGGTCTTGAAAAGTTATTTAACTTTATAGTTGACAACTTTTAAATTTAAAATCATCTTATCATATAAAATACGTTTTCAAATTTAAAATTCAAATTTTGTAAACAATCTTGGATGAAAAACTATTAAAATGAAAGTTGTAGGTCTCAAAGAGATATGTAACATTGTAGTTAACAATTGTTTCATTTGAATTCATTTAGTGTCCCAAACAATCAATTTACTTTGAGTTTGTTATAATATATGGGGAAGAAAAATGTAATATAAATAAAAGTGATATAGGAGGTGGACATGTAGAGGAGGTTATGCGTGAGAGAGAGGTTGCGAGATTGAATCTCACCGGTCACAAAAGATGTAAATCATGTTCAAAAAATGGTTGAATGATAGGAGTTGCTCCCCTAAATTAAAGAAATTGCTATTTTTTGCTTTTTGCGATTCTTAATTTGTCTTTATTTGTCGAGTGATTTCCGACACTCGGCAAAGTGCCGAGTGACAGAAAAAGCACTCGACAAAGAATCTTTACCAATAAAATGTTTGTCAAATGGTTTTACTGAGTGCATGGCTTTGGTTCTTACTTCCCCAGCAGACCACAGATTCCTTCTTGTGTTGATCGCTTCCCTTCTGGACTGGGATGGGTGGTGTTTTTCCTAACACTTTTTTTAGGCAGATGCCGCAGCACTGGTATTTTCCTTAGTATCCTAATCCCAGTGTCGTGTGATCTACTCACCCCGTGTCTTTCTATTGATGTCGGACGAAGGCCAAGAGAACATATGGCTCATGGATTTAGGCTATTCGTGCTACATGTCCGGAACCAAAAAATGGTTCTCCAGTCTTGACCCCATGATTGGTAAGGAATACATCACATTCGAAGATAAGTTGAGAGGTAAGGTAATATCTCGTAGCTCTGTTCAAGTGAACGAGAGTTTTGTTCTTAAGGATGTTGCTTTGGTTTCGAATTTGTATTTCAATCTGCTTTCTGTTTCGTAACTCCTTGAGGATGACAAAATCAGAGTAAGGATGGGAGTAGAAATGCATACAAGAGCACAACGCAGCAACAACACCTACATGTACAAGTGAAAAGAGAGAACGCACAAAACACAACGACAGAGTTACAGCTTAAGAACGCGCTCAAATCTCTCTCTAGCAAAACAATAGCATGGTCGCAAGGATGCAGAGTTGTAGTGTGCTCAAAAAGTGTTTGGGTGACTGTTCCATACGCCTAGGGGTCCTTTTATAGCCCCAAGGGTCATAGGAGCCGTTGGAGCTCTATTTGGAAGTCCCTGGTTGCCTTTCTGTCCAAGGGTGCATCGGACACTGCACAGTCACCAATTCCTTTCCTTAATAAGTTGAGTCAACCGTTGCTAGCCATTGGTCACTTGGCACAACGGACAATCCGGTGTTTCCTGGTGATCGTTGGCGGGGCTGATGTGGCCTGCACAGATTTTGCGATCGACCATAGGCCAGATGTGTGACTGGCACACCAGACAGTCCGTGGCACACCGAACATTCCGGTGAATTATAGCCACGATGCCTTGGCAAAAAACCGAGAGTGGCTTGTTCGCCGGCTGACAGCCTAGGCACCGGACACTGTCCGGTACTCCCTAGATTGGCTCATGTTTGGCCAAACTTAGCCAACCACCATTTCCCAAATTGGTACAACTTGAGAAGTTTCCTAGCACTTAGATGAATATAGTTAGCAATTAAAACAATTTAGTAAGTGTTAGAATCATACCTTTGTTCCTTTAATGCAATATGATTTGCAATATACTCCTATATTTCTCAATTTTCCTTTCAAATACCTATGCTCATACTTATATGTGGAGTTGTTAGTCCATAGTAGTGTGTTGGGCATCTAATCACGAAAACAACATAGAAATGACCCAAGGGCACATTTTTCTTTCAATCTCCCCATTTTTTGGTGATTTATGCCAACACACAAAAAACAACTTAAAGAGGCACTAACATAATCAAATATGAGCCAACTTTTGAAAATTGAAGTCAAATCAAATACCAATAGAATACTTATAGAATTTGGCATATTTGGATCATTTTGCCACCACTTGGTTTATTTTCGAAAAGCAAAATTATTTTCTTACTTCTATGTCAAAAACACTTTGTCTTAGTAAATCAAACCATTCTTCAAGATTAGTTTTGATCAAAAGCCAAAAACTCCCCCTTTTTCTCATAATAAAGATTTCTCCCCCACAAGAGAGTAGTTTTGCAATAAGAGAGTTTTGATCAAAAGATAAGTATTAACACAATAATTTTTGAAATTTACAAGTGGTAGTTGATCCAGTTGCTTTGGCCTTAATTTCTCCCCCTTTGGCATTTAGCACCAAAACGGAGAAATTAGTGACCTTATAACCTCATTGTCTCACCAAAAATTGTGAATTAAGAGCAAGTAGGCAATGAACACCAAGGGCAACTTGAACATGATGCCATTAGCAGTGGACGTCTTTGCCATTGTTCAAGTCCACCATTTCTCTTTTTATTCACCTTTGAGACTACATCAAAATCACTTGAGCAAACATATTAGTCTCAAAGGGTCAAGTTGTAGTATATCCTCCCCCTAAACATATGCATCATTTGCACAAATACTTGTGAGGTCCGGGGATGATGCCTTACAACTTGAACACCAACATACACAATTAAACTTAAAATGATATGATCAAAAACATAAAACACATATATGTTATAGATCAATCCAGGTTCCGCGAATCTAAGACATTTAGCTCACTACACAGCTTACAAAACTTTTTCTCATCTAAAGGCTTGGTAAAGATATCGACTAGTTGGTGATCGGTGCTAATATGACAAACGTTGATATCTCCCTTTTGTTGGTGTTCTCTCCGAAAGTGATGTCGGGTGTCTATGTGCTTAGTGCGGTTGTGTTCAACAGGATTATCCGCCAAGTGGATTGCACTCTCATTATCCCATAGGAGTGGGACTTTGCTCAGATTGTAGCCAAAGCCTCGGAGGGTTTGCCTCATCCAAAGTAATTGCGCGCAACACTGACCTGCGGCGACATACTCGGCCTTAGTGGTGGATAGGGTAAGGGATGTTTGTTTCTTTGAACTACAAGGCACCAGGGACCTTGCCAGAAATTGACAAGTCCCTGATGTCGGTGTTTTGGGTCCGACCGCGCACCTGGGGTTGCCCCACGAGGTGCTTTTTGGAGTAGGACGGTGTTACCAACTGTAGCTCGATGGTTCATGCTAGATGCACGAGAGACAGTGGACAATTTTATATAGGTTCGGGCCGCTTCGAGAGGAGTAACACCCTACTTCCTAGTGTGGATCTTTTATGTGGTGGGTTACAGGGGAGTTCTCTAGTATGAGGGATACTTGAGAGCTGAGTAGACGGCTAATGAGTGAGTTGTTTTTTGAGGGAGTGCCCCCTAGGCCTTATATACTCGACCATGGGGCGTTACATGCGGATATGATAACAACATGTGCCTAAGTAATAGTGAACCGACTGGACTTATCTTCTTATAATTCTACCGACTTATCATCATTCAGTTCTGACGCCTGAGGGCGCAGCGCGAGAGAATCGGATCACTGCTATGGATGGCCTTGCAAAACAATGGGATATCTTGTGTCGATCCACTCTGCCGGACATTCCTCCCCAGGCCCACGAAGGGATGGCCTTGCAAAACAATGGGCCCAAGGCCTTTCGCGAGGTCTTCTAGCCTTCTAGTGGACCCGGGGGATATCTGTTCCCCACAAGCCCCCAATCTTTGAGTTGATTTTGAAATAATCGGCCCAAAGATTCTAGGTCCAGCTTGCAGTTTTGATTTTAAAATGTGGATGCTTTGATAGTATGCTTGTCCAGTTGTCTCTTCTGAGCTTTGATCGGTCAGCTTATGCTTTAGAGATCAGCACTTCGTTTTTGGAGGTTGAAGATTCATTGGGTGCACTGGAGGTGCACTCAATGGGTGTAGCCCCCGAGCTTTGAGTGGATTACTGAAAATAATCCACTCAAAGGTCTTTATTTCCTGCCTTTTAGAAGTCGTTGGTTCATCTTTGTCTTATGCTTTAGAAATCAGCATTTCATCATCAGTTCATGCTTTAGAGATCAGCATTCTGTCTTCTGGGATTAATGATTCATTGGGTGCACCGAAGGTGCACCCAATGGGTGTAGCCCCCGAGCTTTGAGTGGATTACTGAAAATAATCCACTCAAAGGTCTTCATCTCATGCTTTTAGAAATCATCATTTTATCTTCGTCGAGTGCCTTAGAATTCAGCATTATATCATCAGCTTTATGCTTCAGAGATCAGCATATGGTTTTTCCTTTGAGATCAGCAATGCGGTCTACCCATGTCCTGTTAGGTTTGAAATTTATTTGATCGGCGACAGATTGGATGTCCGGTAGATGGCTCTTTAGCTAGTCTTCATTTTGCTTCGTGCTTCAATGCTTCTGTTGATTAGACTTGTACTTCAGCAGCTATTTTTGGCTTTCCTCCGATCTCTATCGATATCTTCCTTATGTATTGATACATTCATTGCGTATAATGTATGTATGCGACTACTTGGGAAAATCTATTGAAAATTCCTGGACGTCCCCCACAATGGGTGTAGCCAAGGGATGACTAGGTGCGCTGAGCGTTTAGCAAACTGCCCCTGAGTAGAACTTGACGTGACCGCGGGGTGTAATCATATCGTCCAAGCAGTTGACTTCAGTCCCAATGGGTGTCGTGTTACGTGAAACGGCGTCTTCCGCCTGACTTGTTTCCAGTCAATTTGAATTGCATATTGAATATTTGCGACTGTTCAGTGACCGTGGTAGGAGATGAGCGGTTGCCTCCCGCCCCTATAAATAGAGCGCTTGCTTCACTGGTGTCTTCACACATCTCTCGGCCATTTGTTGCTTATTCTCCTCTTTTCTCTTCTCTTCTACTCAACCATGGGCAAGAGCAAGAAAGGCGGAAGTTCGTCGCACCACTCCGGCGACAAGCGGAAGCGCGAGCCGAGTCCCCCCTCCGAGGACTTCGGTGACTCCAAGTACTCGGAGGAGGAGTTCTCCTCCGAGTCCGAGGGGTCGCCAGCTTACGCCTCTCCCCGGGTGTCGTCCGATGACTCGGACGATTCCTAGGGGATCGTCGCCGAGGTGTGGACGTACATTCGGGCCATCGAGCGCTCTGGGCTCGAGGGCTCGGATGAGTCGAAGATCTCCTCGGACGAGGAGGACTCCTCCGACTCGTCCGAGGAGGGGAGCGGTGGTGACGGCGACGACAAGGGTGACGGCGGCGACAAGGGCGACGGCGGCAGCGGCAAGGACGACAGCGGCAGCGGCAGGGCCAGTGGCAAAGCGCCGCTAGCTTAAATATTAGTATAGATAAGTAGCAGTAGAAGTAGTATTAGTAATAGTGAAATAATGTAGTAGTAGTTAGTAGTATAGAGTAGTGTAAGTAGCGTGGTAGTGTAGTAATGTAATGTAGCGAACAAGGGAAGGAAGGTCGGCTCATAATGAGTTGGTCTTTGAGTTTGTGGAAGAACTTCCCTTATCAATATATTGAAAAAAAATTTGGCTTGTTCTGAGTCTCTCCTTTTTGCTTTTCCATCGTTCTTTTATAGTCAATCGATAGCTTGTATTCATTTCCAGCGTTGTCGTTGTTCTTAGAGATAACACCCGAGTAATGACTGGTAATTGCTTAGTCACATTTGGTTCTGCTGGCGTTTACATGGAAAAAACGGCTGAGTTATGCATTGCCGGCGTTTTTTAGAAATAACTACCAAGCTACTCTAGACCATGTCAGCATTTTAGAAGTAACAGCCGAGTTATATTGAGCCACGTCGGCGCTTTAGAAATAGCTGCCGAGTTATGCTGGGCCACGTCGGTGCTTTATAGGTAGTTGCCGAGTTATGCCAGACCACTTTGGCGCTTTAGAGGTAGCTGTCGAGTTATGCTGGGCCACGTCAGCGATTTAGAGGTAGCTGCCGAGTGATGACTTGGCACTTTTTAGAAACGGTGTCTGACCCGGGAAAACCCCATTTATATCACGTCGTCGCACGCCTCTGCATTCTGAGCCCTAACTTCACCTTTCTGCCTCCAAACATTACTCTGCTTTCCTCTGATTTTGCTTCCCTTCAATCCGCTAGCGAGATTGCGATGGCGCCCAAGCGGAAGAACCAAAATTCTGCTGTAGTGGTCATTCCTCCCATCGACCCCAACAGCCAATTGCCTTTCGCAGGTAACCACATGTCTGTTGTCTCGGAATCGGATCTCCTTCAACTTATCGATGTTGGAATTCTTCCTCCAAAAGAGCTTTGTTCTTGGCGGATTTGTCGTGGGGTTACTGTCCCAACAGAGGATACCCACGAATCCGTTGTTTATGTTCTTTTTCTTATCCGCGGCCTTGCTCTTCCCATTTCTCCCTTCTTTCGCGGTCTCCTTGACTTTTACAATCTAAACCTAACTCATCTGAATCCCAATTCCATTCTGCAAATCTCTATCTTTGTTCACCTATGCGAGGCCTACCTCATAGTTCTTCCCCACTTTGGTTTATGGAAGTATCTATACCATTGTCGACCTGGGATGGCTGGGGGTCAGCACCAACTCATGGGTGGTGCGAGTCTGGAAATGCGGCGCGGAAGGAAAACGGAATATCTTGATATTCCGCTTAAGGACAGCATTAAAGGGTGGCATCTTGAGTGGTTTATTGTGGAAAACCACGGCAAGTCCCTTCCCCCTCTGTCGGGAAGACAGCCATATGTGCGTACTCCAAGTTGGATTGAGTCTCCTACTGCCCTGGAAGTAACAGAGGCCAAGGTTCTCCTTGCCAAAGTCTGTCTGCTGAAGGAAAGAGGTCTGACCGCCGAAGCTGTGGTTGCTGATTTTGTTTTTAAGAACATCCAGCCCCTGAAGGACAGAGCATACCCGGCTTACTTGTACAGTGGTGTTACCGACTCCACTCGGGTTACTAATAGGAGAATTCCTGCTGAGGATTTGGTGAGCCGGCTAGACATGATCTTGAGAGGCAAAGTGTCAAATGTTGGTGCTCCTATTGCCTACTCTGCTTGGAATCTGCCACCTCCTAAGTCCTTTTTCAGTTTCGTGTCCAATCATCCTATTGGTGATAGTGGTCTGGGTCTTAGAGTGCGACCCTCTGCCAAAGATATTGAGGTCTTGGTTGCTTCTCTTTGTGATCTTCCCAATGATGAGAGGCAAGTTCATTTTGAGATGCCAGCGAGGCCAGATGATGCAAAGATGAATGTTGTGCTCGATATGTTGGCTGGAGAATCTTCTGATTCAGCTCCTGCTGAAGCGATGGCTGTTGCAGCCATATCAGAGCTTGACAGAATAGTGGACACCCAAAAGCCTGAGGGTACTCGCCCAAAGCGTCTTAGCTAGGTCAGCCGCCCAACTGCACCTGCCGAAGGGAAGAAGAAGAAAAAGAGATGACTTCGGCGGTTGTCATGCTTGGACCAGGATGCTGGACCTTCTGTTCCTGCTTGTGAAGAAGTACCAGCAGAGGTTTTTACTGGAGTTGATCCCACTGGTGGTATACTTGCTGAAGTTGACCCCAATGGGTGTGACCGTGCACCAACTGACCCCAATGGGTGTAATCCTGCTGAAGCTGATCCCAGTGGGTGTAATCCTACTGAAACTAAACCAAATGGGTGTAATCCTGTTGATACTGACCCCAATGGGTGTGATCCTGCACCATCCTTTGTCCGCTTTTTTGATGAAGACGAAGAAGAATAAGAAGTCCCACTAATCCGCAAGAATAGCCGGCGTTACAGAGGTAGCAGAGGGGATAGTGATATTCCTTCTCCAGCTCTGTCTGCTCTTGTTAGCCTGCAAGAATTATCCATAACAGATTTTGATCAGACCCTTGAGGATGTCGTTCCTGAGGATATGTTGTCAGAGCCGACTGATGGTGATATGATGGATGTTTGCTCTGACATTCCAGATGTGGGTTTAGAGGTATCTCGGGCAGCATCTCGCGCATCGTCGACCTTGGAAGGCGGTCTTTGGTGTCAAGAGGTTGGTCCAGATTGTCTGACTCCCATGGAGGTGACTGAGGATCCTTCAGCCGTAGAGGTGGCTGTTGCAGAAAACCCAGCCCCAAGGGTGGTGCTGGCGATTACCCAGCCCCCGAGGGTGTTGCTTGTAATGATCCAGCTCGGGTGGGTGTCACAAGCTACAACCCAGCCCCCGAGGGTGTTGCCGGTAGTGATTCGGCTCCGATGGGCAGTGCGAGCTGCAACCCAGCCCCCGAGGGTGTCTGAGCGAGCTCTCCTTCCCATACCTCCATGGATGTCCACGTTGGGTCGTCTCCACCACATTCTGATGGAGTGATAGTGATGCATACTTCTTTAGCTTCAGGTGAGGGAGTCGCCTTAGAGGTCGGCGCACCGGATGACAGGATTCTGATATCTGCTAGTGAGCTGAATCAACCCCTGTTGATGCTCTTCAAATTGTTCTAGTTGATCTTCCTTCGCCGAGCTATAGCACAACTTCTAATGACTTGGGATTGTCTTCATTCTTTTCTAATCTTTAGGTAAATTGGCTTCTGTCATTCCTCCTCGTAAATCATTTTCTTCGTACTCATTTGTTTTTAATAACAGGCTTTGGTTGATGGGATGTTTGCTTAATTGAAATCGCACGGTGCTACTGTCCCAAAGGAGCTCTGTCTCTGACGCAGTGGAATCCATTGCTGCTCCAAAAACAGATAGCTGATTTGAGAGTATCAAATGCTGGTTGGTATCTTTGTTTCTTCCTTGGCTGACTGATTGATTTGTTTTAACCGTGTATCCTTCTTCGACTGTTCTTTGTCAGATATGGCCCGGCAGTATTCTGAACTTGAAGAGAAACATCTCCAGCACCAAGCCGACTCAACTCGGCAGTACTCTGAGCTCGAGGAGAAGTATTCCCAAGGTCAGATCGACCTGGCTCGGGTTTCTGCTTCTTTAGACGATGCAAATTCCTTGAATTCCTCTCTTAATGTTCAGCTTGACTCTGAAAGGGTGGCTAACGAGGTAAGCTTACTGAATTGGATCTGTTGTGCTTTTACTGATTTCTGGATATTTGAGAGTTGATTCTTGTCTGTAGGAAGAGAAACGAGCACTTGCAGCTTCTCGCGACAATCTGGATCGGTTATATTGTGATGCCAGCAATTCTCTAACCATCTTGGAGAGGAGCCACCGCTTCACCATGGCAGATCTGGATCATCATCACCATGAACTGCAAGTATCCTAGGATGAGATCCTGCGGCTTAGGCAGCTGGTGTCAAGCAAGGACTCTGTCATTAAAGATCTGCGTGCCTCCAAGAGATCAGTCGCCCAGGAGCTAGAGGCCGCTCGACTGGCTGCCAAGGTTGCAGAGGACAACTGCGTTGTTTTGAAGACCCAACGTGACAAGGCTATGGACAAAGCCATTCGCGCAGGGCGAATCTTGATGAGAAGGTCTGGTGTTGTTGTTCCTGATGACATTGTTGCAGACGTGAAGGCTGCACCTAATGCTTCGAGTCGCCCTTCCTCCTCGATTGCTCCTGAAAAAGACATTGCCAAGTAGAGATATTTTTCTGTGTTTAGAAGATACTGAATGCATTTGTGAACCATATGTGTGTGTGATCGGCGCGCTTGAATACTCGGTAGGATATTAGAATGTGTTCTTGGTGCTGAGAACTATGGCGTTTTGTTTCTGTTGTTAGAATTCAACAGTTGTTACGAATGATTGTAGAAGTAAGTGTGGTGTGCTGGTTTTGGAATTTTTTCTTAATTTATGCTAATTGATCAGCTGCTATGGCATAGAGATCGCCCCAATATGAGTAAACGCGAGCATGTTACACTAAGTCGAGTACGCATGATCATGTTGCACCGTCTTAAGTCATTGCCAACTTAAGCCGATTGCTCCGTTAGTAGGGTATAGTGGTCACCCTAAGTCGAGTAAGCGTGAGCATGTTGCACCGTCTTAAGTCACTGTCGACTTAAGCCGATTGCTCCGTTAGTAGGGTATAGTGATCACCCTAAGTCGAGTAAGCGTGATCATGTTATACCGTCTTAAGTCACTGCCGACTTAAGTCGATTGCTCCGTTGGTAGGGTATAGTGGTCACCCTAAGTCGAGTAAGCGTGAGAATGTTGCACCGTCTTAAGTCATTGCTTTATTGATGAGGTATTTTCCAATTACAGAATGCAATGTTCCCCCGATAGCTTTTGAAATATTGTTACAGGTAAAACTTCCTAAGATGTTCTATATTCCATGAATTCCCTATTTCTGTACCATCCATCTGAGTAAGCCGATATGATCCTGGCCGAGTGACCTCCGCTACTACAAATGACCCTTCCCATAGTGGTGACAATTTATGTCGTCCTTCCCCCGTTAGAATTCGGCGAAGAACCAAGTCTCCCACTATGAAGGATCGATGTTGTACAGCCTTATCATGATAGCGCCTCAGGTTTTGCTGGTATCTAGCTGACTGAATTACTGTATTCAATCGCTCTTCCTCCAATACGTCAATATCCTCTAGTCTGGTAGCCTCAGCCTGTAATGCCCAAAATGTGTATAAAAAAATAATAAATATACGAAGGAATTAAAATAGTCAAATGGCAGATAAATAAATGCCTGAATGTGCATTCCAGGCTAGAGTTCTTGTATGATTGTAGGTGTACTCAAGTTTTTGAGACAAGTTGAGTTTGAAAGGTAGAATTTGTAGCACCCAAAAAAAATTCATTATGGGATTATTATATGCTAACTAAAAAGATTAATAATTGTTAAATAAGAATTTCCTTTCCTTTCAAAGCTCCTCTCTAAAAAGGATCAAACTTAATTCTAAATTTTCTTTTGGGACTTAAGAAAAAAAATATAATAATATGAGAATAACCTTATATGGGTCGAGTTATTAAATAATATGTTTAAGTCTATACTACAAAATATTTAAGTTAAAAGTATCTTTTAACAAATAAAAAGGGATCAGAGATTACCTTCTTAATATACAATGTGTGTAATTAGTATACTCGACACTAGCTTCGTAGACAGGGTAAAATAAATAAATAAATAAATAAATAAAATTACGGATTGCATTCATGCTGAGTTCTTTTTGTTGTGCATCAATGTGAGAGTGCAAAAGTCAAAACCAGATTTGAATTGAATTTGAATCAAGAAATGAGAAACCAAAAATACAAAAAAAAACTCACAGTGGGACAAATCCACCCCAGTACGGGCCCAATGCCACTTTCACGCTGCTAGCCCACGTACTGCACCATCAGCCGCTCGGCCAGCCTCATCACACATGCACAAAGTCACTGGCGCGCGGGCCCAGCACGTCAGACTCTGGGATGACGTCGCGCGCGCTCCAGTTCTGCGCTAACTCGCTGGCGCGCGGGCCCACCACGACAGTGATTTCCTTAATGCGCCCAGACCCATCATCTCTTCGCCACATGGACCCCACCTCGCCAGTACCGTCTTCCTGCTCGGTTTGTTGCAACCGAATCCGGCGGATCCGCCATGAATCTCGAGACCGACTCCGCCACCGTATGCGTGCCCAGCCTTCTTCTGCCCAGAGTATAAAAACCAGTCCTCCTCTCGTCCAACCATCCCATGCGCAAGCTCTAGCCGCCGCCATGAACCCAGCCGCGCTCGCTGCCATGGGCGCGTCGTCGTTTTGCCATGGCCGGGGCAGCCTCGGGCGTGGTGGGAACCTTGGACGGCCGGATGGATGTTGCCAGGAGGTTGGAGTGAGCCGCTGCCAGGGAACTCTGACTCGCCACCGATCCACTGAGCGCTTGGCCGACTCCTCACCGGAATCCACGGGCAGAGCTTGGGCATGCCCATCGTCAGGGGGGTGCCGCTGTATGGCGCCACCATCGATCCGCGTCTCCGACCGCGCGGTGTCATCGTGGGATGGCCGCGGTGACTCATCTGAACCGTCCCCCTGGGATCGATTGGAGCGTCGGGCTGTGCTCACCGGGATTTCTCGGATGCCGCCGTACTGCACCAACCGTAGAGCCTCACCTGCATAGCCATACGCGATGCGATTGCAGTCCTGGGCTTCACTATGAACCTGGGATGGTGCTCGTGGCCACGACTTGGGGTTTCGGCGACCGGAGCTCGGTGCAGTTTCTGCCAAATTGTGAGCGCCGTCACGGTGTGCCATGGCGAACATCCGCCACCGCGACAACACAGGTAAGAATCATGCCATAGTTCTCCATTTCGCGTAGCTCGGGTAAGCCATGTACTGGGAGTGTTACACCGGCGGGCGGGTCATCGCCGGGGTTGGGCGCCGCCGTTCGGGTGGGCTAGGTGCTGTCCTGTGGTGCGCAGGAAGAAGAACAAGCCAGGGCCCCAGATCCATGAGTCAACGGTTAAGATCGTATCCATCCACGCTGATGCGTCGAGTGAAGCTAAGCCGTCGGATGTTAAACGGAGGGGTAAGATTAGATCTCAGGGGAAGTTTACCTCAGGGTCGTCCGACTCTCGTTCAACGGTAGAGATTAGTTTGGGAGTACCTTTTCGTGGGATCGGATCGTGTCCACAGATCGGTGGATGTGCGGTGTAGATCGGACCACGCCTTAATTGTGTCTGCGCCGTCGATGTTTGATCTGACAGCCAGGATTGCGTACCATTTTCGGCGCACTCCAGATCTAATCCGTGCCCTCGGCTGGTGATCCAACGGCCGAGGTTTGCGGATACCCCTTCGACCGAACGATTTTGCAGAGAGGCCCTTAAAGTTTTTATGAATCAACCCGCCGTCCATCTGGCTTGATTCTGAGTCTTAAGACGTTTTATGTGTTAGACCCCTGAACTTCTCTGAAATTAGTGTCCAGTCCAGTCAGTGAATAAAACTTGTAAAATCATTTATAAAATGATTTTTATGTAAAAATAATTGTTAGAACTTCTTTAATTCATATAAAATTCATATTAAGTCCAAATGAGTTCATTCCAATTCCTATAATTTTGTAATATTATTGTTCATCACATAGTGCCAATGTTTTGATATGAAAATTGTATTAAATTAATCTCTTGGTTAATCTTGTATGGAATACATAAAACCTTAGGAAATTCATAACTCCTCCGTTTTAACTCCGATTTGATCCGTTCAAGTTGCGTTAGTCTCGCAGAAAAGCGTAGATCATTATTGTTCAGTTTGCTCTTATGTTTGGTGTGATGTTAATTTTATCTATACCATGTCTGTTTGTATTGCTACGGCTAGCGCAAAGGCGTATCATCTAAAAAGCAAGTTGGTACCTGGAATCTCAAGTGCCAGGCAAGTTGTGCCCTTGATCACTTACTTTTCCCAGCCATGTTCTTATTAATTTTAATGATCTGCATAGGTTAATTTTGATGGGAGCCTTTATGTTACCCCAGTTTTGATTACCTCTATACCTTGTTCACCCCTGAAATATTTTTGGGTAGTACTTGCTATTGCTTTATGTGGATTGGGTATGGAGATACACTACTCATGATTATTCTGTTATTATCTTGTTATTATTACTGTTCATGTTAAGATCATTAAATTAATGGGAACATGGAGCGACCACCCGGGAAAACAGTGCTACCACAAGGGTTTAATGGGACGCCCTTGGCTGATTAACTAGGAAAGCTAGTGGAGGGCTGCCTTACCCGAAAGGGGCAAGGGCAGTAGGGGAGTGGTCAGTGTAGGGAGGTCCCTGGTTGATTTTGCTGCGATGGCGGTCAGCCAGGAACCCTGCATTGGAACTTCCTATAAACTGTAGCGGGTAGTCTGAAGCTAGTGGAACTTTGTAAAGGCCTCGTAGTGTTACCCTGCCTCGCTTCCTTGGTAGAGGTGTATGGAATTCATGACCCCTTGGCAGATGGGTAACACGGCTTGTGGGTAAAGATGTGCAACCTCTACAGAGTGTAAAACTAGTATACTAGCCGTGCTCACGGTCAAGAGCGGCTCGGACCCTCACATGATTAAATATGGAACTTAAATTTAATTTGACATTTGCATCGCATTTGGGATTATTTTACTATTACTTTTATTATTATTAAGGTTTGGTATTTACTTACACCTAGTAATTGCTAATAAAATTTTGACCAACTTATAAAAGCAATGCTCAGCCTCAGCCTTTATTTCATTGATCAGCCTTACACTTCATGAACTCCCACCTTTGGTGAGTTCATGCCACATTATTCCCCACAACTTGTTGAGCGATGAACGTATGTGAGCTCACTCTTGCTGTCTCACACCCCCCCCACAGGAGAAGAACAGGTGGTTCAGGAGGAGCCACAAGGCGAGGAGTATGATCTGATCTAGGTGGCGTTTCTCAGTCGACATTGGCGTCGGCGATCCTTAGTTCGTTTTATGTTACACTTTTATTTTGTAATAAGTCTTCCGCTATGTAATAAATACTCTGATGTTTTATGACATTTATCTCTATACACTCTGTTATTATATATGTTGTCTTCTTGGCGCATGTATGAGATGCACCCGGCTTTGTCCTTTAAAACCGGGTGTTACACAGCCTCAGCTATGTTTTCGAAGACCAGCCTTGGTGCCCCAAACCTGAGATCGGCGGGTAGCACTGCCTCCGAACCATAGACCATGAAGAAAGGAGTATTTCCATGCATAGCTCGACTAGGTTGAGTTCTTAAGCTCCAAACCACATATGGCAACTCTCTGATCCATTTTCCCATGAACTTTTCATTCTTGTCAAAGACTTTCATCCTGAGTGCTTCTAGTATCATTCTATTAGCCCTTTCTACCTGACCGTTGGCCCTTGGATGTGCTACTAACACATATTTGATCTGGATGCTTCGTTGTTCGCAAAATCAAAGAATTCAGAGCTAGTGAAATTGGATCCCAGGTCGGTTATGATGCTATTCGGTATTCCAAACCTGAATATTATATCTTGTATGAATTACACTGCCTTGGCTGAGGTTAGAGAAGCAATGGGTTTGTATTCTATCTATGTGGTGAATTTGTCGATGGCGACCAGCACGTGAGTGTATCCTCCCTGAGCTTTCTTGACGGGTCCAATCATGTCCAGTCCCCAGCACGCAAATGGCCATGTTACGGGTATGGTCTGCAGTTGCTGTGCTGGTAAATGCTGCTGCTTTGATAAGAATTGGCAAGCTTCACACCTCTGGACTAACTCTGCTGCATCACTCTTTGCTGTCGGCCAGTAGAAACCAGACCTGAAGACCTTCCCAACCAGAGTCCTGGATGTTGCGTGTATCCCGCACTGTCCGGTGTGGATCTCATCTAACAGTTGCTTCCCAGTAGCCATAGGAATGCACTTCATGAGGACTCCTGTTGTGCCCCTTCTGTACAGTGCATCCCCAATGAGGGTGTAGTAGGCTAACTGCCTTGCGATGCGTTCTGCTGCGGCTTTGTCATCCGGTTCCTCTTCATTGTTTATATATCTGATGATGGGCTCCCTCCAGTCATTAGAGTCTGACTCTGGCTGGCTCAAAACGTTGCACTCTTCTGCTTGATCTGGAGAAATGCTTGGGGGTGGCACCTCTTGGACGAAAACTCTAGGTAGAACCTAGGTCCGACTGGATCCTAGTTTCGACAACACGTCTGCTGCCGCGTTGCGATCTCTTTCCACATGATGAAATTTCAGCCCTTCAAATTTGTCTTCCAGCTTTTGGACGGCTGTGCAGTACTTGCCCATAGAGTCATTCGAGCAATCCCATTCTTTGTTTATCTGACTTATGACCACCAGTGAATCTCCATACACCATTAACCTCTTAATGCCCAGTGATATGGCGATGTTCAATCAGTGGATCAAAGCTTCATATTCTGCTGCATTATAGGATGCTAAGAATAACAACTGAAGAGAATATTTAAGTTGTTCACCTCCTGGTGCAATGAAGAGGATCCCTGCGCCTGCTCCCTGTAGCTTCAGCGAGCCATCAAAATACATCCGCCATACTTCTGCAGTCTCCGGGTTATCTGGTACTTGTTGCTCGGTCCACTCTGATACGAAGTCAACCATTGCTTGAGTTTTTATTGCAGTATGAGGCCGAAACTCGATGTCGTGAGCTCCCAGCTCGCAGGCCCACTTGGCTATTCTTCCAACGACTTCTTTGTTGTGGAGAATGTCCCCTATTGGAAACCCGGTGACTACTATGACTTTGTGGTCATCGAAGTAGTGAGGAGCTTGCGTGCAGTTAGAAGTACTATGTATAATAGTTTTTGAACTTGAGGATACTTCTTAGATGGCCCCAGAACTTCGCTGATGAAGTAGATGGGATGATGTACTGGATACGCGTGTCCATCCTCTGCTCGCTCGACTACCAACACGGTGCTCACCACGTGAGTCGTGCAAGAGATGTACAACAGCAGATCCTCTGCTGGCTGGTTTGGCATGGCTCGGCGTGGCGGCTTCAGCACTGGCAGTGTGGTCAGGAACTTCTTCAGTGCATCAAGAGCTTCCTGAGCTTCTAAGGTCCACTGGAACTTGTCCACCTTCTTGAGCAGCTTGTAGAATGGTAGGCCTTTTTCTCCTAACCTTGATATGAACCTGCTTAAAGCTGCCATGCATCCAGTAAGCCTTTGCACTTTCTTTTGTGACCGTGATGCTTCCATCCTCATGATAGCCTCGATCTTTTCCGGGTTAGCTTCAATCCCTCGGTGACTGACAATGAATCCGAGCAATTTCCCTGCTGGCACTCCAAAGACACATTTTTCTGGATTAAGCTTCCACCGGTATCGCCTCAGACTGTTGAAGACCAGCTGCAAATCCTCAATGAAGTTTTCTGAGTTTTCTGTCTTGATCACTACATCATCAACATAGGCTTCTACCCGCTTGCCCCAGTGATCGGCTAAGCATGTTTGAAGGGCTCTCTGGTAAGTCGCTCCAGCGTTCTTGAGGCCGAACAGCATGGAGGTATAGCAGAAAGCTCCGAACGGGGTAATGAAAGCTGTTTTTTCCTCGTCTTCTTTTGCCAAGCTGATTTGATGGTATCCCGAGTAGCAATCCAAGAATGACAGTATAGAGCATCCGACAGTTGAATCTACCACCTGATCTATTCTAGGAAGTCCAAAGGATCCTTCGGACAGTGTTTGTTGAGATCTGTATAGTCGACGCACATGTGCCAATCCACTTTATTCTTTTTGAGTACAAGAACAGGATTTGCTAACCACTCAGGATGCAGTACTTCTCTAATGAACCCTGCTGCGACTAAGCGAGCTAGCTCGACACGGATGGCTTCTCTCTTGTCGGGCGTGAAACGACGCAACTTTTGTTGGATCGGCCTCGCCTGGGGATAGACCTTCAGTTTGTGCTCGGCCAGTTCTCTCGGGACTCCCGGCATATCCGCAGGTTGCCATGCGAATACATCTCAGTTATATTGCAGAAACTGGATGAGCGCGCCTTCCTATTTGTCATCCAAGCTAGAGCTGATGATGGCGGTCTTGCGCTCATCAGCTAATCTGAGGTTGATTCTTTTCGTTTCCTCAGTCGGTCGCATAGAGGTCACGACTTGAGCTTCATTTGCAGGTACGGCAAGGTCCTGCTCAGGCTTTGAGTTCGCCTACGCGGAAGAAGTCGTTGATGATTTAGTGGTGAGGGTCGCCTGAATGGCCACTCGGAAGCATTCTGCGGCGCCTTGGAAGTCAGCGCGCACAGTGATGATTCCTTGTGGTCCCGACATCTTCAATATCATGTATGTATAGTGCGGAATGACCATGAATTTTGCCAATCCCGACCTGCCGATGATAGCGTTGTATCCGCAGTCGAAGCTTGCTACCTCGAACCTCTGAAACTCGGTTCTGTAGTTTTCCGGAGTTCCGAAGGTGACTGGCATGTAGATGTGTCTGAGTGAATATTCTCCTTCAGTCGTCACAATGCCGAAGAAAGGAGTGTCTGATTCGTGGAGCTCTTTGAGTGCGACTCCCAAGCCTAGGAGTGTCCGGGGGAAGGTGACATTGATTCTGCTTCCCCCATCCACTAACACCTTCTTTACCCTGCTTTCTCGGATCACTAGATCGACGAGGAGCGGGTACTTTCCCAGATGATCGAAGTTGAGCCACTGATCCACCCGAGTGAAGGTGATCGGATGTTCGGACCATCGATACGGGGCGGGAGGACTGGTGGCCGCCACCAGTATCTGACGGTCGTTGAGCTTCTGTTGCCTCTTGCTCTCTTGCGACCCATGTCCGCCGAAGATGACGTTGACTTCTCCGTCAACGCGCGGGAATGCTCCGCCTCCTCCCCCTTCCTGCTGCTGAGGTTGCCGAGGTTCTCCGGGTCCTCCTCGTGGTGGGGGAGGTGGCAGAGGTTGGAAGGGTCGGCCGTTCCCGACGGAGTGCTTGAAGTCTCTGCAGTTCTGGAGGGTGTGGCGCATGTCCTTGTGGTACGGACATTGGGCATCGAGGATGTCGTCAAATGTACGTTCGCCTCTGTGGGGTGCCCCTCGGGCACGAGAGACGGGTAGTCCAGTGGTGTGGACTTCTTCGCGAGGCCTCTTCTCCCAACGCTTGTCGGGTTGTTGGTTCGTGTCGTGTCGTGGTGCCGGTGGTGTAGGCTTTGTTCCTTCGATGAGGTCCTGAGCCTGTTCATCGGCGGTGATGTAGAGGTCCGCTTCCCTGAATAGTTGTTCGGAGGTAGTCGGCGCCTTTTGCAATATGGCTCGGACGAAGGCCGAGTCATTGGATCCCCGGTAGAAGTCCTCGATCACCGTTGCTTCTGCAACCTCGGGGTATCAATTTCTCATGGTCTGAAATCTTTTGAGGTATGACCGGAGAGTCTCATCCCCTCGGCGCCTGATGGATTTGAGGTCCCATGGCTACGCTGGCTTGTCGAAGAGGGATTGGAAGTTAGCGATGAAACGCCGACTGAAGTCACTCCAATCATCGATGCAGTGTCGGGGCAGGTGTCGTAGCCATTGCAGCGCATCTTGCCCAAGGACGATGGGCAAATACGCAGTCATCACATCTTCAGTTGCCCCAGCGGCCCGGGCAGCGGTGGTATAGACGGCCAACCAGCCTCCCAGGTCCTGCTTAGGCTCGTACTTGTCGACGTTGGACACCTTGAAGTTAGGGGGGGCCACTGAATGGCCCTGAGACGTGGAGTGAGCACCGATACTCCACATGTGTCCTCCTGTCAACGATTGTGGTGTCGGTCCCGTGGAGGGGAGTTGTCGACATGCTGCCTCGATCATCCCCGGGTTGTGCCGCCAGTTGAAGCTGTTGCCGACTCAACCCTGGTGGCTTGACTTCGCGCAGGGATGCCATGATCCCGATCATACTCTTCTCAGCGCTGAATCTCGTTCTCATGTCGTCGTTCGCGCGAAGCATTGATGGAGCTCCGTGCGTCCCGTCGACTATTGATGGCATGTCATAGATCGCTCGGAGGATGAGCGAGAGGTAGAAGGTGGTTAGCTACCCGAGTAAGCAGCCGCCGATATCCCTCGGCATCTAGAGTCCGGGGGAGGCCATTGGCTATCCGAGCCAACACTCCATCGACCTTGATCGGTGTGTTCATGGCTTGGGCAAAGTCGAGGTTGAGATTTCGTCCGAAGAGAGGGTTCTCTCGAAGTTGTCTCGCCTCCTGCTTGGCCTGCTCTTGAGCTTGCCGACGATCACGTCGCGCGGGAATTCCTCCTTTCCTTGAAGACTCGTTCATCTAGAGTTTCTCCCACCTCCGAGATCTCATCTCGCGACACAAGCTGCGCTGGGTCTCGTTCTCCGGCTTCATGATGTCGCTGGGCGTTACGGCGTCGGTTCCTTCGTCGACGAGCTTCCCGCTGAGGTGGTTCTTCCCCAGGCATGGTTGGTTCATCGTCAGAGATGGGGGACGATTCCACTCTCCCCCTGATAAAGAGGACGTCGGGGTAGAACGGAGTTGTCGTGACGACAAGCTTCTTTCTATTCTCCTTTGAGGACGGAGGCACCAGAAGAGCAGCTTGACGGGTCTTTATTTCTTTTTTTTTCCTTGAAATCCGTGTCCATTCTTCTGTGGATGAGGTGGACAACGGGGTTCTTTGGGTGAGTGAATTTTCCGCTTCTGGCTTGCAGGAGGTAGTCTTCGCTCGGAGCGCTGGAGGTTGCGCTATTTCCTGCTTTGTTCCGGCTTTCCCGGAGATTATCGAGGAAGGTTTTCTCTCCGGTAGATCCGCTATGCGATGTAGAGTTCCTTCTTTGTCTGCCATGGATGAGATGGTTCCGAAGCAGAACACGGATCCAGTGCGGAGAGTGATCTTGTGCTGGAAAGTGACGGCCATTGAGCTAGCTTGGATCAGTGACACACCCCCTACCTGGCGCGCCAGCTGTTGGTGTTTTGTGTCCGACCGTGCACCTAGGGTTGCCCCTCGAGGTGCTTTTTGGAGTAGGACGGTGTTACCGACTGTAGCTCGATGGTTCGTGCTAGATGCACGAGAGACAGTGGACAATTTTATACAGGTTCAGGCTGCTTAGAGAGGCGTAACACCCTACTTCCTGGTGTGGATCTTTTATGTGGTGGGTTACAGGGGAGTTCTCTAGTATGAGGGATAATTGAGAGTTGAGTAGACGGCTAATGAGTGAGTTGTTTTTTAGGGAGTGCCCCCTAGGCCTTATATACTCGACCGTGGGGCGTTACATGCGGATATGATAACAACATGCGCCTAAGTAATAGTGAACCGACTGGGCTTATCTTCCTATAATTCTGCCGACTTATCATCATTTAGTTTCGATGCCTGAGGGCGCAGCGTGGGAGAATCGGATCACTGCTATGGATAATGCTTAAATCCATTGGGCCGCCTGGGCTCGAGTTGATCCAATCTTGCGTCGATCCACTCTGCCGGACGTTCCTCCCTGGGCCCACGAAGGGATGGCCTTGCGAAACAATGGGCCCAAGGCCTTTTTGCAAGGTCTTCTAGCCTTCTAGTGGACCCGGGGGATATCTGTTCCCCACACCTAATGTGCTCTTCCTATCAACCTTGCACCTAGCATAGTCGGATCTGAATATCCAATCAAGTCAAAGGTGTAAGGCGTATGAACTAAATATCGAAGAATATGCTTCACAGCCACAAGGTGACATTCCTTGGGATCATATTGAAATCTAGCACATATTCAAACAAAAAGCATAATATCTGGTCTACTTGCACAAAGATAAAGCAAGGATCCTATCATAGACTGTTATACCTTTTGATGTACGAACTTACCTCCTGTGTTGAGGTCCAAATGTCCGTCAGTCCTAATTGGCATCTTAGCAAGCTTTGCGCCTTCATGCCAAACTTCTTTAGTATATCTTGGTTGTACTTTGTTTGAGAGAGGAATGCCCCTTCCTTGAGTTGCTTCACTTGAAATATGAGGAAATAAGTCAAGTCTCCCATCATGAACATCTCGAATTTCTGTGTCATCACCCTGCTAAACTCCTCGCATGACTTTTGATTAGTAGAACCAAATATTATGGCATCGACATATATTTGGCATATAAACAAATCACCATTGCAAGTCTTAGTGAAAAAATTAGGATCAACTTTCCCAACCTTGAAAGCATTAGAAATAAGGACATCTCTAAGGCATTCATACCATGCTCTTGGGGCTTGCTTAAGTCCATAGAGCGCCTTAGAGACGTTAATCACATGGTCGGGGTACATGTCATCCTCAAAACCAGGGGGTTGCTCCACGTACACCTCCTCCTTGATTGGCATGTTTAGGAAAGCGCTCTTCACATCCATTTGATAGAGCTTAAAAGAATGGTGAGTAGCATGGGCTAATAGTATGTGAATAGACTCAAGCCTAGTTACAGGAGCCAAAGTCTCCTCAAAATCCAAACCTGTGACTTGGGCATAATATTTTGCCACAAGTCTTGCCTTCTTCCTTGTCACCACGCCGTACTCGTCTTACTTGTTGCGAAACACCCACTTGGTGCCCACAACATTTTGTTTTGGACGTGGCACAAAACTCCATACTTCATTTATCTTGAAGTTATTGAGCTCCTCTTGCATGGCCAACACCCAGTCCGGATCCTGTAAGGCTTCTTCTATCCTGAAAGGCTCAATAGAAGAAAAAAAGGAGTAGTGCTCACAAAAATTAGAAATACGTGAACACATAGTAACTCCCTTGCTAATGTCACCGAGGATTTGGTCCACCAGATGATCCCTTTGAATGTTGGTGCAGACTTGGGTTGGAGGATCATGTGGTACTCCTACCTCCTCCCTTCCTTCTTGTTCTTGTGCCCCCCCTTGATCCATGCCATCGTCTTGATGCACTTGTTCCTCATCTTGAGTTGGGGGCTGCACCATTGTTGCGGAAGAAGGTTGGTCTTGCACTTGTTGTTCCTGTGGTCGCACATGGCCTATCGCCATAGTCCTCATTGTGGTCGTCGGAACCTCGTTTTCATCTATGTCATCAAGATCAACTTGCTCTCTCGGAGAGCCATTAGTCTCATAAAATACAACGTCACTAGTGACTTCAACTAAACACGAAGATTTGTTGAAGACCCTATATGCCTTTGTATTTGAATCATAACCAAGTAAAAACCCTTCAATGACTTTGGGAGCAAACTTTGAATGTCTACCTTTCTTATCCAAGATGTAGCATTTAGTCCCAAATACACGAAAATAGGAAACATTGGGTTTGTTACCAGTGAGTAGCTCATATGCCTTCTTCTTGAGGAGGCGATGAAGATAGAGACAGTTTATGGCATAGCAAGTCGTCTTTATGGCTTTCAACCAAAACCGTTACAACATCTTGTATTCTCCCAACATCATCCTTGCCATCTTAATGAACGTCCTGTTCTTCCTCTCCACTACACCATTTTGTTGTGGAGTGTAGGGAGCGAAGAACTCCTGCTTGATGCCTTCCTCCTCAAGATATTCCTCCACTTGAAGATTCTTGAACTCAGATCCATTATCGCTTCTAATCTTCTTCACATTCAGCTCAAACTCATTTTGAGCCAGTCCTAGAAAGCGCTTGAGGGTTTCTTGGGTTTCAAATTTATCCTATAAAAAGAATACACAAGTGAAGCGAGAATAGTCATCAATAATTACTAGACCATAATTACTTCCACCGATGCTAAGATAAGCAACGGGCCCAAAGAGATCCATATGGAGAAGTTCCAATGGTCTTGATGTCGTCATCACATTCTTGCTTAGATGACTTGTTCCCACCTGTTTCCCTGCTTGACATGCTGCACAAGGTCTGTCTTTCTCAAAACAGACATCAGTTAGTCCTAACACATGTTCTCCCTTTAGAATCTTATGAAGGTTATTCATCCCAACATGTGCTAGACGGTGATGTCAGAGCCAGCCCATGTTAGTCTTACCAAGTAAACATGCATCTAGATCGGCATTCTCTTTAGTAAAATTTACTAAATAAAACATGATGTTAGTCACACCTTCAAATGCTAATGAACCATCACTTCTTCTAAAGACAGTTACATCAACATTTGTAAATAAACAATTATATCCCATATGACATAACTAAATGACAGAAAGAAAATTATATCAAAGTGATTCTACCAAAAAGAGATTAGAAATGGAATGCTCGGTAGTAATCGCTATTTTACCTATCCTCTATACCTTTTCCCTGGTTCCCATCTCCAAAGATGGTCGTGTCATGGGAATCCTTATTCTTGACGTATGAGGTAAACATATTCTTCTCCCCCGTCATGTGGTTTGTGCATCCGCTATCAATGATACAGCTTGAGCCCCCGAATGCATAAACCTGTAAGGAATTTAGGCTTGGGGTTTAGGTCCCCAACTTGTGTTGGGTCTTGTCAGGTTAGTTACATAAGATTTTGGAACCCAAATGCAAGTTTTACCTTTCTTGCATTTTGGTCCCACATTTGTAGCATTAATTTTATCATTCTTATAATGAAGTACATATGATGCATCAAAAGTACGGAATAGAGTAGAAGGTCCGTGAGATACATTCCTATTCTTAGGCACATGAGAAACAACATGAGAAGCATGGCACCTAGTTCTACTCCTATTAGAATCACTAGATGAAGCAAACATAGTGTGAGGAGTAAAGACGCCATCATGACACTTGAGAAAGGTAAAACTATCATTGCAAGTACCATGATGAGCATTATGAGAAGCATTCTTCACATGAGAACACAAATAAGCATGGTTTTTCTTTTCATGAACAGAATGCAAGCTACTAGCCACATGTGCCTACCCCTTCTCCTTTGTGAAGTTGAGGACCTTTTGGCTCTTAGTGTTCTTGGTTACCTTTTAGAAACCAAGTCCGTCCTTAATGGAGGAATGTCTACCAATGGTGAAGGCATCCCTAGCAAATTTAACTTTCTCTACTTCATTTTTGCAAATTTTAAGTTGGACATTTAATTGAACAATTCCATCACTGAACTTTGGAATAGTAGAGGCATGATTACTACAATCATCAAAATCGTGGTCTTTACATTTAGCACAAATTGAAACATGCTCAATGGATGAAATAACAACACTTGATTTCTCTATTCTAGCATTCAAATCATCATTTAAACTCTTAAGGCTAGTACTAGAGGAATGGCAAGAAGACAATTCAAATGCAAGCATTCCATTCTTCTTTATTTCTAAAGCAAGGGATTTTTCTACTTCTACTACTTTATCATGTTCTTCATAAAGCATATCCTCTTGTTTTTCTAGCAATCTACCCTTTTCATTAAGAGCATCAATTAATTCAATAATTTTATCTACCTTAGATCTATCTAAGCCCTTAAAGAGATTGTTAGAGTCTACATCATCATCATCACATTCCTCATAACAAGAATAGGTATACTTAGGAGTATATCACGTGTACGTACCATCTTCTCTTTTTCCATGAGGCAAGTGTGATGCTCGTTGGGGAAGAGGGAGGATTTGTCGAAGATAGAGGCAGCAAGTCCTTCATTGTCAGAGTCGGATGAAGAGCAGTCCAAGTCCCATTCCTTGCCGATGTGCGCCTCACCCTTCATCTTTCTATAGAACTTCTTTTTCTCCTTCCCTTTCTTCTCTTGTTCGTGGTCATTCTCATTATCGATACATTGAGCAATAAAATGACCAGTCTTACCGCACTTGAAGCATGAACGCTTTCCCCTTGACTTGTTCTTGTTGGGGTAGTCCTTGCGTACTTTCAATGCGGTCTTGTAGCACTTGATTATAAGCGTCATTTCCTCCTCATTAAGTCCAGCCGCCTCCACTTGCGCCACCTTATTGGGGAGCGCCTCCTTGGTGATTGTTGCTTTGAGTCCCACGGGTTGCGGCTCGTAGAGAGGAATAGGTCTATTGGCGATGTCATCGACGTGCCTTGCTTATTTTACCATCATGTGCCCGCTTACAAACTTACAAAGAATTTCCTCGGGCGACATTTTGGTATACCTGGGATTTTCACGAATAAGATTAATAAGATGAGGATCAATAACATTAAATGACCTTAACATGAGGCGCACGACGTCATGATCCATCCATCATGTGCTTCCATAGCATCGAATTTTGTTCACCAGGGTCTTTAGCCTGTTGTATGTTTCAGTTGGCTCCTCCCCTCTTCATAGCGAACCTCCTGAGCTTGCCTTCCACCAACTCCATCTTGGTGATTATTGAGGCATCATTACCCTCATAAGAGATTTTGAGGGTGTCCCATATTTGCTTGCCATTGTCCAAACCACTAACTTTGTTGTATTCACCCATGCATAGAGATGCTAAAATAATAGTAGTAGCTTGGGCATTTTTATGGATTTGCTCATTAATAAATATGGCATTATCATTACTATCAAAATACATTCCATTTTCTACTACTTCCCAAACACTAGGATGAAGAGAAAATAATTGACTACGCATTTTATGACTCCAAAAAGAATAATCTTCCTCATCAAAGTGAGGGGCTTGCCAAGAGGAATAGATAATAAATGAGCATTGGAGTTGTATGAAATACGAGAATAATCAAAAGAATAGTTTTGGTTAACCGTCTTTTTCTTTGAAGAAGAATCGTCATTGTCATCATCCTTTGGTGAAGATGATGAGGCGTCGTTGTCGTAGTAGATTATCTTCTTGGTGCGCCTCTTCTTCCCATCCTTCCTCTTGTTGTTTGAACCTAAATTGATGGGCTTTTCTCATTTTGGCTAATTATTGTTGAAGGTCTCCTTGTCGTCGATCACAATCCCCTTGCCCTTAGGATCCATCTCTTCGAGCGGTTAGTCCCTTGATGAAGAGAACTCTGATACCAATTGAGACCACCTAGAGGGGGTGAATAGGTGATCCTACAAAAATCAACTCTAAACAACACAAACTTGGTTTATAATTGGTGTTAGTGAAAACTAAAACCAAGTTAGGATGAGAAGATAGATGGAGAGAGAACTCTTCTCTTGATTGCTCGTTTAAGATGAGTATTAAAATTAGGAGCAATATTTCAAGAAAGTAGATAACTCAAGAGGATAGTAATCGCAATAAGTACATAGACAAGTGAAACATTGATTTTTATTGTGGTTCAGCCAATACCTACTCCATGTTGTGGTGAACTCCTTTGGTCAAGGGTTGCACTCAACCCCTCTCAAGTGATCCAAAATCAAACTTGAGTGCAACAGATATCTTCCTTATATCAAAATCTCGTTGTGAGGAATCTCAACAAATTGGAGTCTCTCATGCCTTACACAATTGATTACAAACAAAATCAGAGTAAGGATGGGAGTAGAAACGCACACAATAGCACAACGCAGCAACAACACGCACACAAGTGAAAAGAGAGAGCGCATGAAACACAACGACGGAGTTACAGCTCAAGAACGCGCTCAAATCTCTCTCTAGCAAAACAATAGCGTGGTCATAAGGAATCAGAGTTGTAGTGTGCTCAAAGAGTGCTTGGGTGACTGCTCCATGCACCTATGGGGTCATTTTATATCCCTAAGGGTCCTAGGAGCCATTGGAGCTCCATTTAGAAGGCACTGGTTGCCTTCTGTCCACAAGTGCACCATACTATCCGGTGCACACTAGACACTGCATAGTCACCAATTCCTTTCCTTAATCAGTCGAGTTGACCGTTGCTAGCCGTTGGTCACTTGGCACATCGAACAATCCAGTGGTGCACCAGACAGTCCGGTGTTGCCTTGTGATCGTTGGCTGGGCTGATGTTGCATGCGTAGATTTCATAGCTGATCGTTGGCAAGACACGCGGCTGGAACACTGGACAGTCCGGTGCACATCGGACAGTCCAAAGAATTGTAGTTGTGGCGCCTCGGCAAAAACCCGAGAGTGGCATGTTCGTCGGATGACATCCTAGGCACCAAACACTGTCTGTTGTGCACCGGACAGTCCGTTGCTCCCCAAACTGGCACATGTTTGGCCAAACTTAGCCAACCACAATTTCTCCAAATTGGTTCAACTTGAGAAGTTTTCTAGCACTTAGATGAACATAGTTAGCAACTAAAACAATTTACTAAGTGCTAGAATCATAACTTTGTTCCTTCAATGCAATATGAATTGCAATATACTCTTATATTTCTCAATTTCCCTTTCAAATACTTGTGCTCATACTCGTATGTGGAGTTTCTAGTCCATAGTAATGTGTTGGGCATCTAATCACCAAAACAACATAGAAATGGCCGAAGGACTCATTTCCCTTTCAACAAGCACAAACCTCATACCAAAGGGGCTCCTTCAATCAATCGATTTAAGAGCTAGATCGGGTGTGTGTGTGAGAGAGGAAGAGTGCTTTGTCTCAAGTTAGGTGATCAATAAGTGTGGGAAGTGACCAGGTTAAATCGGGAGAGAGGTATGAGGGGGAATTTATAGTCTCCTCAAAAAGAGTTGTTGGGCTGAACTTTTCTGCGCAGGGCCAGTTGAACCACACCAACCCCCAGTTGAAGTGGTTTTGACCTAGTTCAAAATGGGTAGTTTGACTGTGATCAAATGGTCCAGCACTGGTTGAACCGCCCCTACGACCAGTTCAACTGCCTAGTGGTTAGACTGATAGTCAGTTTGTCAATCAGACTAGCAGACAAGAAGTTAGACTTATCAGCTGACCCTAACACCGGTTGAACTGCCCTTAGGGCCAGTTCAACTGGTATTGACCAGAGAGGTTTGGAGAGAAAACCCAAGATGAACTAGCCCTGAGGCAGGTTCAACTGGTTTTGATTAGAAAGTGTCACAGTTGAAGTCAAGTTGAGCTGTCCCGGGGAAAAGCTCAGCCCAACTGAAGTCAAGTTCAACTGTTATGGAGAAAAGCTCAACTCAGCTCAAGTTAAGTTCAACTGTCCTAAAGACAAGTTCAATTCAGATGAAATCAAGTTGAACTTTTTTGAAAGAAAGTTCAACTGCTTCTCAACAGGAAGAATCTCCGTCTCTCAAACCTAACATGAGTCGAACTCACAGAGTGTGCAAAGAATTTGGTTTTCAAAATAGCTTTTGAATTTAGAGGCTTGAGCAATAGCAAACACCATTACCTGTGCAAAAACTACCAAGGAAGAAATAAATCATGTGACTCAAGAAATATAGAAAGTTTTACACGATCGTCGCATGGAATCTTTTCAAGGCACCATTTGATGTATTTTCTTTGTCCTTGATACTTCTTTTTTCCTTTCTCAATTAAAGTTGTTACTCCTTTTATTTTTACTGAAACTGAATATACACTAGGAACAAACTTTGTTAGAAACCTTATTTGTTTTGTCATTTAATCACCAAAACCCTCAATTTGGGTTGATTGCAATTACACCTATGCTCAGGTAAGAAGGTAAGATACCACAATGGGCTGCCCTCTGGGTAGAGTGTGGCAGCGGCGTCTATGTATGGCCAGACGCTTAATTATGGTGCCAGCCTCCATTTAGAAATTTATGGAGTATAAACTATGACAAAGTGAGTATTTGCATCATGGAGTTTGGGTTGTAATGAAATCTTCTGCATGTACGCTAACTAAACCCTATGGAATCACGACTAGTTAACTTTAGAGTGAGTAGGCTTGCCATCTCCATAGAGCATGATGGCCACTATATGTTGTCAATAGTTGAGAGGCGAATAGGTAATGAATCATGCATCATGTCATTCACATCTTTAATAAATTTTCCCCTTAATACAAGTATGGCTATTGGGATATGTTTAGGGTGGAACATGTTCTTGCTAACATCACTAATTCTTTGACCTTCTCTTCCATCTTTGTTCCTTGTGACCTAGGATGGCTCCTCCTAAGAAAACGCCTCGTATGCATATTGGGCCACGTGGTGTGCCTAGGCACTAGTTGGCTTCTCGAGAGCCTAAGGCAGGAAGTAGCAGAAGTGTGCCTTTGCCACATGTGGGGCTACTGCAGAGGCGATTAGACCTTTCTACCTGAGAGTGTTGTCTCAATGTAGCTCACACTCGGGAGATGTTGACAGAGAGGGAGCAGCTCCGTCAGCAAGTGGCTGAGCGCAAACATTTCTTGGCAGCAACACTTAGGTCTAGGGAGGCATATCATTTGATGGGTCGTCTCTAGGATCTAGTGATGGATTATAATGACATGGAGGATTATGACAATGGACTGGATGAGGAAGTCCACCGGCTTTATTGCCAGTTGCACCTTAATGACTAGCCCGGAGCAGAAGAGGTGGAAGGAGGGGTAGTTCTAACTGATGGGGGTGAACCTGATGCAGACATAGAGATAGAAGCAGCTCCTTCGCTTGTACCATTAGGTGGTGAGTTGCCAGGGGTAGTGGTGTTTCTAGAGTAGCCACAGGCATAGAGGGTTAGTGTTGGCGCTGATCTAGTGTCGTATCCTTGGATGTAATGACAATTCTAGAATCAAAAGTCTTTGTTCGCCGCTTAGCAGCTTCGTGGCCCTACTAGTACTTGGTGTACTAATCTGGTTACCATTCAATCACCAGAGCATCAGGTCACATGGGGTGAGTTCAAAGAAACTTTTCAGGCTCATCACAATCTAGATGGAATTTCGCACATGAAATTAGAGGAATTTCTGAGACTGAGACAAGGAACAGATTATGTCTTGCAATACTTTGGGAAGTTCAACCATCTTTCTCGGTATGCCATCAATCATGTCAATACTGATATAAAGAAGAAAGACTATTTTATGAGGGGTTTAAATTCCAAGTTGTAGTGGCTACTTGCTACGGTCATACTTTTAATCGAGCAGTTAGTGTGGCCATAGCAATGTAAGACAAGGCACATATGCATCAGAATATTAAGCGAGCTTAGAAGGGCTCAGGATCTGGATCTTCTCCAGGATCAGATAAACACCAAAAAGTGGTGATCCGATCTGCTAGTCTTGCTAATGCACCTTATCGCCCAGCATCCTATCCTATCAAAAATCATATCAACATCCGCCTTGCAAATGTGTCAAACCAATTCCCACCAACAAATAACCAAACCCTTTGTTTGCCTGCTCCAAATAACACATAGGATCCTTATTACAATTGTGGAAGGGCAGGGCACTTTATCAAGGACTGTCCCTATCCAAGGCAGAATAGTTCCAATTTTTAGAAGCCTTTAAGGGGCAGTTCTCAGAATCAAAGCTAGAATGCTCCATCCAGTAATTCAAAGGGGGAAAATAACAAGAAGACTGGAAGGGTATATTATACACAAGTTGGTGGTACTCCTGAGGGGCAACCAGTGCTTATGCATACGTTTTCTGTGTCCCATCATCCTATAAGAATACTTTTTGATACTAGTGCATCTCACACATTTCTCAGTAAAACATTTGCCATGAATCATAACATTCCAATTCAAGAAGTGAATAGGGGTGTCGTTATAAAGTCCCCTAGTGGTAAATTGAGTACTAAGAAGGTGGCATTTAAAATGTCTATAAAATTGGTTGGGCATAGTTACCCTACCAATATGATAGTACTGAAAGGCCAAGACATAGATGTGATTCTGGGTATGAACTGGTTAGCCCAACATGAGGCTATCCTGGATGCTAGGCAACAAACAGTACAACTGAATACGATAGTAGGAGAAAGTAGACTACTGATTCAATTACCATCTATGATAAACTCGGTTTCAATGTCCGAATTGGACAAGTTCGTGGTAGTGTTCATTGATGATATTCTAATTTATTCCAAGAGTAAAGAAGAGCATGTAGATCATCTTCAAATTGTTTTGACTCGACTGCGACAACATCAGTTGTATGCTAAGTTTAGAAAGTATGAGTTTTGGTTGAATCAAGTCCCATTCCTTGGTCATATCCTGTCAATTGAAGGTGTAGCTGTGGATCCTAGCAAGGTGAAGGACATTCTACAGCGGAAACCACCTACCACAGTTCACTTGGTTCAAAGTTTTTTTGGTATGGCTGGATACTATCGTCGGTTCATCCCCAATTTTTCAAAAACATCCAGGCCAATTATCGAGTTGCTAAAGAATAATGTAAAGTTCAATTAGACTCCAGAATACAATGAAGCCTTTGAAAAGTTGAAGCAATTACTGACCACAACACCAGTACAAGCCCAACCTGATATTGAGAAATCTTTCAATGTTTATTGTGATGCTTCTGGCATAGGTATTGGATGTGTATTGATGCAAGAAGGTCAAGTGATTGCATATGCTTCACGACAACTTAGGCGACATGAGGAGCACTATCCCACTCATGATCTTGAGCTTGTTGCGGTAGTTCATGCTCTGAAGATTTTGCGCCATTATCTGTTGGGTAATATATGTCATATTTATACGGATTATAAGAGTTTAAATACATCTTCACTCAATCTGAATTAAATATGAGACAATAAAGATGGTTAGAGTTGATCAAAGATTATAATTTAGAGGTGCATTATCATCCAGGAAAAGCTAATGTGGACGCCGATGCACCTAGTCGTAGAGTGCATTGCTATTATCTTACAACTAATCTTTTTGGGACCACATTATGCCAAGAAATGGAAAAATGAAACATGGGGATGTTTCAACAAGCAACACTAGCCAATCTTCAACTCGAGTCGGCTTTAATTGATCAAATTGTTGAGGCACAAAATACTGATGCAGGGATAACTCATATCAAAGAGTGAATGATGGTTGATGAAACCACTTGTTCCCGAGTTGAAGACAAGGATGTTCTTTGGTTTAATAACCATTTGGTTGTTTCTAAGGTTCTTGAGTTAAGGAAACAAATACTAGATGAATCTCTTGCCTCGCGATATTTTATTCATCCTGGTAGTAATAAGATGTATCAAGATTTAAAGCAATGCTTCTAGTGGATAAAGATGAAGATAGAAATTGCTCGTTATGTTGCAAGATGTGATGTTTATCAATGAGTAAAGGTTGTGCATTTGAAGTCATATGGTTTGTTGCAACCATTGCCTATACTAGAAGGAAAGAGGGAAGACATTAGTATGGATTTTATTGCGGGTTTACCCAAGACATCAAAGAGTTATGACTATATTTGGGTGACTGTGGATCATTCTACCAGACTTTATCTCCAGCCAAGACTTATGCAAAGTTATACATTGCTTGTATCCTGATTTTGCATGGGGTACCTAAGACTATTGTATCTGGTCAAGGATCACAATTTTTCTAGATTTTGGGAGGATTTGCACAAGTCTCTTGGTACTAAATTAATTCATAGCTCTGCTTATCATCCTCAGACCAGTGGACAAACTGAAAGGGTGAACCAACTCTTAGAAGATATGTTAAGGTCTTGTGTTCTGGCTTACTCAACAAAGTGGGATGAGTGCTTGCCTTTAACTGAGTTTTCATACAACAATAGTTATCAAGAGAGCATACAAATGGCACCATTTGAAGCTTAGTATGGTCAATATTGTAGAACTCCGCTAAACTAGTCAGAACCTGGTGAACGGTTTTTCTTTGGAACAGATTTGGTGAAAGATGCAAAAGAGAAAGTTAAACTTATTCAACATCATTTGAAGATAGCACAACATCACCATAAAAGTTATGCAGATAAGAGGAGACGACCTTTGTTTCTCCAAGTTGGCGACTATGCGTATCTAAAAGTTTCACCAGTGAAGGGAGTGGCTCGTTTTGGTATTAAAGGAAAGTTGGCACCTTATATTGGTTTGTTTATGGTGATGCAACAGTGTGGATCTGTGGCCAACAAAGTGCAACTACCTGAGCATCTTTCAGATGTGCATAATGTGTTCCACGTGTCGAAATTGAAGAAGTGTCTTTGAGTTCTTGAATAAGTAGTGGATATTTTAGACATCAACCTTGAACCAGACTCAACTTATTTTAAGTATCCTATTAAGATTCTAGATCAGAAAGAGATAATCACTCGCAAGAAAACCATTAAGTTCTACAAGGTTCAGTGGCACCAACATTTTGAAGAGGAGGCTACCTAGGAATCCAAGGAATACCTAAATAGCCAGTTTCCTGTGTTTTTAGACTCCTATAAATCGTAGGCTTGATGTAACCTGTTTTTGATAAACTAACAGGGGCACGCACCCCCTGCCATGTAAGAGAAAATGGGAAATAAGTTTGTGACACATTTCCTTTTCCATTACTTGGCCTGGGACTTTAATCTTAGGACGGGATTCTTTTTAGGGGGGAGGATGTAACACCCCTGGTGTTACGAGAAACTAAACATTGGCATGTCATCATATGCATTGGCATCGTTGTGTTTGTGATACAACTAGAATGCATTCACTAGGGTGTAAAAGATGATCTATGAGTGGAGTCACTTTTCTATTAGAAGATGGATCAAATTGACAAGTCCTTGAAGAGAATAACCACACTTCAAAACCCCTAAATAAGTGTCCAAATGTGAAACTCAAGATCTAACCACATTTTGCCAAAAGTTTATATGCCAAAGTTGTAGAATTATGAAAGCTAAGCAACTTTTATATTTGG
Organism: Zea mays; assembly: GCF_902167145.1. Lineage (NCBI taxonomy): Eukaryota > Viridiplantae > Streptophyta > Magnoliopsida > Poales > Poaceae > Zea > Zea mays. Next base: position 15,337,470 of record NC_050099.1, read on the forward strand.
ATATTTCCATGTTTTGTAAAAAAATTAGAGTAAATTGCAAAGTTCAGTTTTGACTCATGTTTGGATTTGCTGAAAAACAATACCAACTAGCCAACTTTGAGCCCTTGTAACTCTCAATCCATAAGACTTTGGAAGTTGGTTACTATAACAAACTTGTAAAGCTATTATAGGACAAGTTTGGTTAAGTAACTTGGCCTAAAACCTACGGAACTAGTTGAAAAAGTGTTCCAAAGTGGGGTTGTGCAGCTCCAGGTTTCAAACTTAAGTGCATTGGAAGTTGCTAAAATATACCTTCAAGAAGTGTACTGGTTACATTGGCTACCTAAGACCTGGATTTCTGACTGTGATTATACCTTTTTGAGCACTCTATGGAAAGAACTATCCCGACTAGCAGATGTGCAGTTATCTATGAGTTCCTCCTACCACCCTCAAACTAATGGACAAACAGAACGTGTTAATCAGCGCATGGAGACTTTCTTGTGGTGCTTTGTAAATGATTGTCCTTCAAAATGGTTTGATTGGGTATTTTTGGCTAAATTTTAGTACAATACTAGTTGGCACTCAGCTCTCCAGTCTTCCCCATTTGAGGTGCTCTATGGTCATTCTCCAAGACAGTTTGGGTTGACTATTCCTGCAGTTTGTGCTTCATCCATGTTGTCAACTTGGCTGCACGAACGTGTAACTATGCAGAGTCTCATCCAACATCATCTAGCTCAAGCCCACCTTCGTATGAAATCTCAAGCTGACAAGCAACACACTGATCGTGTCTTTGTTGTTGGTGATTGGGTCTATTTGAATTTGCAGCCATATGTGCAAACATCATTAGCTCCTCGCTCCAACCAGAAGCTAGCTTACCGGTTCTTCTATCCATTTTAAATTGCTGACAAGATTGGTAACGCTGCATATCATCTACTTCTTCCTTCGACTGTGATGATTCATCCAGTCTTTCACGTATCCTAGTTGAAACGTGTCATCCCTCTCTGTACACTAGTGGATGAGTTATCGACATCTCTAGAAGGATTACAGGTCCCTGAAGTGTGCTTCAGCGTCACATCATTACGCATGGTGATACTATTCGACCTCAAGCGTTTGTCAAATGGTCTGACATGAACACTTCGCTGGCTACTTGGGAGGACCTTGAAGAATTACAGCAGTGTTTCCCTTGTGCTCCTTCTTCGAGACAACCAGGTTCTTATCTGGGGGTGTTGGAAACATGCATGTGGATACGTCACTGGAACAAATGGAAGGGGATGACCAGACTATAGGTCGTCACAGTGCTAGAGCTAAGAACCCAATAGCAAGTTTGTCGGCCCATACGTGATATATATTGTAATAGTGAAACACTAAAGGGTTAGGAAATAAGAAATACCAAATTCCAACTACTCTTCTCTCCTTACTTCTCTATCTCTCCGATCTTCCTCCTCCCCACGTCGTCACTGCTAACATCCAGCTCGCTGCGACGGTGGCTGCATGGTTGGTCTGGACGACGACGACGACAGCGACGCTGGCGGCGGCAACGCACACTGGGTGGTGGCTGCTTTCTTCCTCCTGAGATGTGCTCCTATGAATGAAGATAAAGCCAAAGATATTTTAGTCACATTATATGTGCTGGGTTGACAAGAAGAATGAAAAATGTTGAAATGGAAAGAAAATGGAGAGAAACCCTTGAAATAAAAAGTTCATGTGCCTCGGTCACTTATTGTGGAACATGGATGAACCAAGTGTCAAATGAGAGGGAGACGAACTTGAACCAATATTCTAAAATCTCTCGTTTACTGACCTCATCAAGAGCCTGGAAACTAAGGACGATTCATCGGTAATGAGCAAATTTGGAGGCCTAGATACGGATGTCGTCATTGAGCGGGAGGTGCGCCGATAGGACTGACGGGTAGAGAAATCTTTATCGTGATAGGCTCCCCGATAAATCTAGTTTTCGTGTTTATCAGAGAATTCTATTTTTTTCCTATTGGCCAAAAATTTCGATCGTTTATGAATTAGCTGTCGCCAAAACCCCAAATTATAAGCTAGTTGTTCTATAGATTCTCTTGAGCTCTTTTAGGGTACTCAAATCTCTAATTTTTTTACACGTTCCTCAAATGGCTAGATTTAAAGTTCTCTGAAAATTTTGAAAATATTTATGTATGTTAATTTAGCTAATAGAAGGTATATGTAAAAATTGGAGATAATTTTATTATTGTTTGGTAAGTGTTTCTAACAAATGTAAAATGAATTTAGTTAGTAAGTAAAAGAAAGATCACTTAACTTGTTTAATAAAATCAACAAAAATTGCAGTACTTTAGTAATATTATTATTGAATTATAGTAAAATTTATAAGATATGAATCAGGGACAAAATATTAGTTTCTTGTATTTTTTATTTTTAGTAATTAAGCTGCTACTTCTAAAATTTTATAAAAATTAGGATAAATATAAATATATAATTACTGAGTTTTGTGTAAAACTATATAAATTTTGGATACTACTAGAAGAAACTAAAAAAAGACAAAATTGGTGTCAATTAAATCAGTACCATGTCATAAAAACGCTAACTAAAACTGCATAGAGAGTTATTTGTCTAGTTTTGTAAAGCTAAGAAGGTTAAATAATCGATTTTAGAGGTGAGAGGATGAAGTAGACTACCGTATAAAGATCAAGATGTTATGTAGACTTTTTCCTTTTACTAAATATTTAGATATAATCAACATGATATTATAGGTAAATAGAGTTTTTTTTCAAATTTGTATATCGAAAAAATTTGGTTATCGTAGATAGCATTCCAAAAACCTGATAATTTTGTTTACCGTCAACCTCGAATATTTATTTCTCTATCGATAAAGTGCCCTGATGGACAGGAAGCTGTTCCAAAGACGGGCACTCCACATGTGGAGAGGAAGCAGTACAGGCTCCTCTTCTACAGTTCTACCTCTGTGGTACCGTCTGAGCTATAAAGGTGCACGTTGGCAAGTCCATTTCTGGTAAGCGAGGCAGGAATGTCACTGTTCACGCCGCGCAATTCCTGACGATGGCAGACACCGACGATCAAGAGGGTCATCAAGAAGCTGAGACCCTGTTTGGAAGTGTAGTATTTTTACAGTTTTAAAACAATATTAGTGGCATGCCCGTGCGTTGTAACGGGAATATATAATATCAGTATACTACGATAACTTATATACAAAATCTGTGTTATATTGTTATGAGAAAATGTTTCATAATCAATTTGTGATCCTAGTCGTACATAAATTTTGTTATTTTTATCTAGTTATTTCACCACTACATTGCAACCATCAGTATCATGCAGACTTCGATATATGCCACGATTTGTATGGTCTCATCATTGGAGAGCACGTTCCACACATGCCGGAAAAATTTTCTCGTACATCGTTAGTCATCAGACACGCACCACCATATGCTCTTGCTTAAACAAAAAGGTAAGTGTGTATGTGTTTGCGAAGAAAATTAAAGGCAAACCGGCACAAAAGCTACCCTAACGGTGGCGAGGATGACGAACTGGTCACTGTTGTCGATCCTCCTCTGTGTCACCTCCGGCGCCAAGATGACGCCACAATCCTCGATATAGTAGTCGTCGAACGCATGCGACATGACGAGTACCGATGACTCTTGGTTGGGCTGCCAAACGAAGTGCACCCCGGGCTCATCAGCGAGGTAGTACCCCTGGCCGTTGCACCACCGGATGCGCTATTCCACTACATACATCATGTTCGAGGACACTCACACAACGTCAGCAACGTCCATCGTCCCAGCGCACAAGAATTCATGTTCGGTCAGTAGCGACTTACGTGGCAGGTTGGGCTTCAGGTGGACGATGAGCTGGACGACGTGATGGCGTCATCGTCGGATGCGGTGTCCAGAACAACCCGAGAGTCGTCGACATTGGCGACAACCATGAGACCCCCTGCTTAACAATGGACAGCGCGGTGCAGCTGCTCTGGACCGCGTCCAAGCGGCGGCTTCGCGGGAGCTTGTCGTACACATCGGCGCATGCGACCACGTAAGACTTCTTTTAGAGGTCGAACTGACAGTCGCCAAGCTTCTTTTCGTCATCGATGAGCGACGACAACGCAAGTGCCTCCTGCTCATGGAGTTTGTTCGGGGTTTGAAGTAGGAAACATGGATTCATGCTTGGCGTTGGTTTATGAAAATGACTCACAAGTCTGATCCATGGAAAAAAAAATATTACGAAGAAAAAATTTCACACATGCAAAAAAGGGAATTTAAGTATAATGCATTATTCAAATAAAAGAAATAGCATGCAAAGCTCTTCTTTAAATAATATTACCTCCATCCAAAAATATAATTCAAGAATATCGGTGATACTTATCTACTACTACGCATTGTGCAATGGTAGCAAGTGAGCTTGGAGAGAGATGTAATAGATGTGTTTCCTGTCATAGATGTAGACATAAACACATATAGGTGGGTGCCCGTGCGTTGCCACGGAAACATTTGTGTGTTATACTGTTATGTGAAAATGTGTGTTATACTGTTATGTGAAAATGTTTCGTAACTAATTTGTGATCCTAGCCATACATAAATTTTGTTATTTCAATCTAACTATTTCATCACTACATTGCAACCAACAGTACCGTGCAGACTTCTATACATGATAGCTGAATGCTCGTGCGTTGCAACGGGAATATATAATACCAGTATACTACGATAACTTATATACAAAATATGTGTTATACTGTTATGAGAAAATGTTTCATAATCAATTTGTGATTCTGGCCATACATAAATTTTGTTATCTATAATCTATCTGTTTCACCACTACATTGCAACCATCAGTATCATGCAGACTTTGATATATATCACGATTTGTATGGTCTCATTATTGGAGAGCACGTTTCACACATACCGGAAGAAATTCTCTCGTACATCGTTAGTCATCAGACACGTACCACCATACGCTTTTGCTTAAACAAAAAGGTAAGTGTGTGTTTACAAGACTAATGGTCAAACATCGTATAACCATAAAGTTAGAATACTATATTAATATATTAAATAAATTAATCCAATAGACATAGATTAACCCAATTAACATAGGATAAATAAATATCTAATTATAAAAGTATGTAATATGGTATAATCAATGTTGTTACTGCGTAGTAAATATTCATACGAGACTAACACAACTGGAACGATTCAATTTGGAATTAAAATGGGGAAGTTACGAATTTCCAAAGTTTCTATGTATTTGATATAGGATTAATTAGGAAATCAATTTTATTGTTGTTTTCACGACAAAACAGAGGTATTATGTGATAAAAATAATATTATAGAATTATAAAAATTGGAATGAACTCATTTGGATTTAATATGAAATTTCCATGAATTAAATGGGTTTCTGCAATTATTTTTAAACTAAAAATCAATTTCTAAACTCCTTTTCCCTATTTTCTTTATTTCCTGGGTTGCGTCCCAAATTCCAGAAAGATTAAGGGCCAAGCTATAAATGTTTTTCTATACTCAGTGAGCATACAGAGTGGACAGTGGGTTAAACACAAAAGACGTCTTAGTTGTACACAATTTAACATTAGTCATGTTGGCTAGAGGGTGGAAGGCTAGGCATTCTGCTTAATAGATCCAAGGTTTGATCTCTGGGCAGCCATGATTTGATTTTTTTTCTGCGCGCGGAACGGGGGAGGGCAGAACGGCAGACTACTCTTACCTTCTTAATAAATAGTATAGATTATAATATTTGATGATACTATAGTATTGAAACATAAAAATTGTTTAGTTTGTACATGCAAAACACAGTTTTAAATACTATGGTTTACCTAAAACCGTGGTATTTTTTGAATTTTTAAAACTCCACTCAGGACCTCAGTTTTTTTTTCTCTTCTCTCTACATCTACTTTGTTTTTCCAATGAAACCAAACAGATCTCGGTTTTGAGCAATACTGTGGTGTTCGAACCAGAATTGAGCGGCCGGACGGTCCGGCCCGGAGGCCGGACGGTCCGTGGTCCGGACGGTCCGCGCCTGTGGGCCGGACGGTCCGCGCGTGCGCAGAACAGATTAGGGTTCCGAGTTTTGTGCTACGGTTGTTAGCTATATTCGCGGGATTAGCTCGGAATCAGTTGTGTAAAGGGTCCAGCCCCCCTCCTCTATAAATAGAGAGGTCTACGGCCGATTTGTAATCATCAACAATCGAATCAATACAACTTTTACTCGCATTTTATCCTAGGAGTAGTTCTAGTCTAGTTTAGGTTTAGCCACTCGATCCCCAAATTCTCCGCCTCTCCTCGACTCTACGTCGATTAGAGGAGTCTAGGTCGGCCTGCCCGAGCCTAGACACCACCTAGGATCTCTCCTCCCCGACGGGGTCCCTCCCGGGAGCGAGATCTAGGCGCCGTCGGCGATCTTCCGCCCCCCCTGCGCACGCGCGGACCGTCCGGCCCTAGGGCGCGGACCGTCCGGCCGTCAGGCAGAAGTCCCAGCAGCGCACCAGGCCGCGGACCGTCCGGCCCCAGGCCGCGGACAGTCCGCCCTTGCGCAGAGAGCACCACCGCGCCTCGCACCAGGCCGCGGACCGTCCGGCCCCTGCGCGCGGACCGTCCGCCCCTGTGCAGAGGGCACCGCCACGGTTCTTGTTGAGTGTTTGGCGCTCCGAAAAGGCGTCAACATACTTTTTGGCGACTCCGCTGGGGAAAAAACATATCTAAGCTTATCAAATCGGTCCTCAATGGCCGGTTCAAGGGATAGCTCTGATATTTCTCCAAGCAACATCATAGAGCCGACTTGGGAAACCTTGCCGGCTGACGAGCAGCTCCAGTTTGAGGAGCACAAGGAGCGGATGATCCAGGAGGCGAAAGCAAAGTTCCTGGCCAACTTCAAAGTGGACAGGAACAACAAGGTCGTCCGACATTGGGCGACGGATCCGGCTTCGCTCCAACCCACGCCAGATATCCCCAATGTAAGTAATACCAACGAGCTACAATCTCTTAGAAATTATGTAGAAGAGCAGCGTGAACAAATGCAGAGCATCATAGGGGGTATGCAAAGCGATGTTAAGAGACTAGTACGTGCATTCGATAAGTCTAACATCGCAAATTTTCCTTCACACGAGGTTGGGTTAGGAGATAACGCGTGTAACACATCGGCTACAAGTTGTCACGACCAGTCACAACCCCTTTATGGGATGCCGATGGACACATACCCTAAGCAACCGCAAATCGGCAGCAAACCAGCCGATCTGCACATGCCCGGACCGCCCGCACGTGAGCGCGGACCGTCCGGACCAGCAACAGTCGGGCCTATTTTTAATGAGTTACCTAGATATGCGCCCGAGCCACCACACACGGCACAGAACCCAAACTACCCAGTCGGACGGTCCGCATACAACGACGGACGGTCCGCATATAACCACGGACGGTCCGGGTACGTATCCGGACAGTCCGCGCATGAGTATTTTGAGGAGGATTATTACATGAATCCTCACCCGTCCCAGCAACACTTCCCATCACACTATGCGATGCACCAGCCCATTAATTCAGGATCCAAAGCCCAGGAAACCTTTCCGGCCCCACCTAGAAGGCCGGAAAGAAACGATCAAACCTATGACCCATATAGGGCAAATGAAAATGCACCACGTAACTCAAACCAATGGGGGGAAAGACAACATGCTAATATCCAGCCAACCCCACCTATGTTTGACCAGAGAGCCGGTAGTCTTGCACCGGCTGCCATTGATATGGTAAGGGAAGAAATAGCCGGGGCGTTCCGAGATAAGCTCGGAGTAAGCATGGTCCCTGGGGGGCAATCATATCGGAAACCTTATGACAGCCGATTTGATCACCACCCATACCCACAGGGAACCAGGATACCCGAATTCGCAAAATTTTCGGGTGATCAAGGGAAAAACACACGCGAACATATAGGCCAGTTCTTAGCACAATTGGGAGAATTGGCCGACACAGAGGCATTTCGCGTACGTTTATTTTCATTATCACTAACAGGAACCGCGTTTGCATGGTATGCCACTTTGCCTCCTAATTCCATTTCATCATGGGGGGATCTAGAACAAAAATTTCATGATCATTTTTTCTCCGGTGATTATGAATTGGATTTGGTAGATTTAGTGTCATTGCGACAGACAAAAGACGAATCGGTTAATGATTACATCCGGAGATTCCGCGATACAAGAAACCGATGCTTTCAAATTCATTTAGCAGAAAAACAGCTAGTAGGATTAGCCTTTAATGGTCTGCGATATTATTTAAAAGAGAGATTAGAAGGCATCCAATTTTTTACACTAGCACAGTTACACCAGAGGGCTTTGGCTTGCGAAAGCCGGAGCAAAGAAACTGCTAAAACAATGCGTCACAACGTACATATAGTAGAATGCGACCAAAGTAGCTCAGATGACGAATCAGCCGAAGTGTATGCTGCTGAAATGGTTTGGCCAAAACAGGCCAAATCTTCGGCTTGTTCCTCCTTGCAGCCGGTTCAAAAGAAACGGCAAGAGGAGGTTAAGTTTACGTTTAATGTTGGTAAGTGTGATAAAATATTTGACGAATTACTCAAAAATGGCAATATTAAAATAAATCACACTGTTCCATCCGCCGACGAGCTAAAACGTCGTGCATACTGCAAGTGGCATAACTCATTTTCTCATGCCACTAATGATTGTAATGTATTCCGACGACAGATTCAATCGGCCATTAATGAGGGACGATTGAAATTTCAGGAAATGCAGGTGGATACAGAGCCCTTTCCAATGAACGTGATCGACTTTGAGGGCAAGAAAGTCCTGGTTCGGCCAAACACGGCCGATAAAAGCAAAGGCAAAAAGGCAATCATCGGCAATTCTAAAAAGGCCGATGAGGATCTTAAAGTTTCTTGCAGAAAAGTGGTAGCCGAGAAGACTCCCGATGGAGGGGAGACCCTAAAGGTGACCATCACAGCCTCCAGCACTGGGGGGCAGGCGCAGACAGGGAGACAGATGCAGGAACCCGTGCTGCGTATCCCGGACGGTCCGACACGTAGGCGCGGACGGTCCGGGACCCCACCGGACGGTCCGGAGAGCTCCGGCGGACGGTCCGGCCATGCTCAGGACTCGCAGCGACCACGTACCTTCAAACCACGACGACCAGAGATAGGTACGTGGAAAACAAATACATTTAAAGCAGCTGGTCGGCTGATCAAGCCTGGCCCGACTTTCGATCAATTGTTATCTAAATATGTGAAAAAGAAGGCCGGCCCCAGTGACCGGCCACCGAAGCGACCTCGCTCACCCATTCATGAGCAACGTCAGGTCAGGCCGATTGGACCACCTCACCAATCGGAAGAAATGAAAGGTCCCATTGTACAATTGAGACCTAACATGCCGACATGGACCCCTCCACCCCCTTATCCATCTATGCCATATCCATACACATACTTACCTCCACCATATGTCCCAAATCAAATGTGGGGCATGCCACCATATCCATTTGGGATGCCACAGTACCCCGCCTGGGGGGCACCCCAAACGTCCGTTTTTGATAGGTTGGCGCCACCAGTGCAAGACCGATTGAGCGCTGCTGAATCAGGTCACCAGGCACAGGCCCAACAAGATTGCCGGACTACTCGGCCTCCTAGGCCGACCAATCCGGCAGGGGGGCATATGCCTGCAGCAACTCAAAAAACAACAAAAAAGGACATCATCAAAATAGGCACCGCAGATGTTGTCATACAGGGAGACAATAAAGGGCCGATGATTTTTGGCGAATCGGCCAACACAACCGAAAAGGATACGGCTACCATCAAAACAGCCGATCCAAAATACTCCATGCCTCGATGGTGCCCAGCAGGATTGACACGATCCCAAAAGAGAAAATTACAGCGCCTAAGAGCAAAGGAGAGCCAGGAGAAAGAGGCGGAAAAGACATTTAATGACACACATCCATTATACCCGCCGCCGCAAAAGAAATGGAGACCGAAGGCCGTTGAGAAAAAACAAACGGCCACCGAAATAGAAAGTCAATCTGCACCAGGCGCGGACCGTCCGGCCCCTGCGCGCGGACCGTCCGCCGTTCACCAGGAAGTCTCTGCACAACCTGCACCAGGCGCGGACCGTCCGGCCACCCCACGCGGACCGTCCGCCGTTCACCAGGAAGCCTCCCACGACACGACAACATCAATGGAGGAGGACGACCTGCTGGGAGAAGACCTGGTCGACTATGAGGCTTCTCCAGAACGCCCAGGTATGGATGTAAATATTATTACATTTTCTGCCGATTGTACTATTATCGGCGACGATGAACCTGTTGTTGCCCAGTTTGATTTTGGTCCTAAAGAAGCTGCCTTTACTAAACCAAAGGAATCGGTAAACCATTTAAAGCCGCTCTTCGTGCGCGGCCACATTGATGGGATACCGATTGCTAGGATGTTGGTAGATGGAGGAGCGGCTGTAAATCTAATGCCTTATTCGTTGTACAGAAAGTTAGGTAAACAAGATTACGAACTTGTCAAGACCAACATGACCCTCAGCGGTGTTGGAACTGATAGTTCGATCAAAGCCAGGGGAGTCACGTCCGTTGAATTGACCATCGGAACTAAGACCCTTGCTGCTGCATTCTTCGTCGCTGATGTAGAAGGAAATTACAGTTTAATCCTAGGTAGAGATTGGATTCACGCCAATCAATGTATACCTTCTACATTACATCAAATGCTGATACAATGGGTAGGCGATGACATAGAACAAGTACATGCTGATGTATCGGCCTGCATCGCTGTGGCCGATGCCCCTGTACTCTGGACTTATGAGACTGCTACATGTCTCACAGGAGTAGACTTTTCTGATTATCAGTTCATAAGTATAGATAAGAAAGGTTTCATTCCTGTAATGCTAGAGCCGATGGAGAATCGGCTAAATCCTAAATAAAGTTAAATGATGAATACACACAAAGTTCATGAGTCTTTGGTCACAGACAGTTCGGCCGCCAAGGCCGGATGGTCTGGTCTTTCACAAAAGAGTTCGGACCTTAGGACCGAACATCTACCACAGCGAAAAGACAGTATTACGGATGATCCGGTCCCTGAGACCGGAAAGTCCGCCATCACACAAAGATCATCTGATTCCTCTGTAGGGGACATGATAGAGGAATTCAGAGATCTTGATAAACTAGGACAGGGGTTTACATCGGCCGATCCTTTGGAGGAGATTGACATAGGAGATGGTAAAACTCCAAGGCCGACTTTTGTAAACAAGACCCTGGAGACCGATTCTAGAAATGAGATGATCGGTCTATTGAAGGAATATTCAGATTGCTTTGCTTGGAATTATACTGAGATGCCTGGATTAAGCCGAGAGATCGTAGAGCATCGGCTGCCTATTAAATCTGGTTTCAGACCTTTTAAGCAAAAAGCCAGAACATTTCGTCCGGATCTTCTCCCACGCATCAAGGACGAAATCCACCGGCTGCTAGAAGCTGATTTTATCAGACCTTGCAGATACGCAGAGTGGGTCTCCAATATTGTGCCGGTGGAGAAGAAGGAGACAGGTAAACTTAGAGTATGCATTGATTTTCGCAATTTAAATAGAGCAACTCCTAAAGATGAATACCCCATGCCCATAGCCGACACATTAATCAATAATGCATCAGGAAATAGAATTATTAGCTTCCTTGATGGTAATGCCGGATATAATCAGATTTTCATGGCCGAAGAAGATGCGTCTAAAACGGCCTTTATATGTCCAGGCTTCATTGGTTTATTTGAGTGGGTTGTCATGACATTTGGTCTTAAAAATGCTGGTGCTACTTATCAGAGAGCTATGAATTTGATCTTCCATGAATTGTTAGGAAACACTGTGGAAGTTTACATTGATGATATTGTAGTCAAATCGGCTGAGTTTAGTTCTCATATAGCTGATTTGCGCAAAGCCTTTGATAAAATGCGTCAGTATGGTTTGAAAATGAACCCGCGTAAATGTGCTTTTGGAGTGTCGGCCGGTAAGTTTTTAGGATTTGTCATACATGAACATGGTATAGAGATAGACCCTGACCGAATCAAGTCTATTCGGAATGTGGGACCTCCGACCTGTAAGGTCGAGGTACAGAGGTTTCTTGGCAAGGTGAATTATTTGCGAAGATTTATTTCTAACCTAGCCGGGAAGATTGATGCGTTCACCCCTATTCTTCGGCTTAAGAATGATGCCGAATTCGCTTGGGGGGCAGAGCAGCAGGAAGCATTTGATCTCATCAAAAAATACTTATCTTCGGCTCCCGTGTTAAAGGCACCACAAGCAGGAGTACCATTCCGATTATACATTGCAGCTGAGGATAAGGTCATTGGGGCTGTTCTGACACAAGAAACTGAGGGAAAGGAGCATGTGGTGACATATCTAAGCCGAAGGTTGGTGGATGCTGAAACAAGGTACACTTTTATTGAAAAGTTATGCTTATGCTTGTTTTATGCATGCACCAAATGTAGATGTTATTTACTGTCTAGTCATTGCACTGTTTCTGGTCAAGCCGATGTGATCAAATACATGTTGCATAACCCAATAATGAGTGGTAGAATTGGTAAATGGGCTTATGCACTCTTAGAATATGACTTGGCTTATGAACCATTAAAATCTATGAAAGGCCAAGTCATAGCGGATTTCATTGTAGAGCATCGGGTTAATGATATTCATGAACTAGACATATCATACCTCACTATTACTCCTTGGATTTTATATTTTGATGGATCGGTCTGCAATGAAGGGCAAGGAATTGGCATTGTGCTTGTTTCACCAAGTAATGTCTCCTTTGACTTCTCTAGCCGATTGAAAACGTATTGCACTAATAATCAAGCTGAATATGAGGCCCTCCTATTCGGTTTAGAACTGTTAAATGGTATGGGAGTAAAACATGTGAAGGTATTTGGTGATTCTCAGCTGGTTGTCCAACAAGTGTTAGAAGAATATCAATGTCTTGATGGTACTCTAAATAGTTATCTTGAGAAATGTTGGAGCATAATCCATTCTTTTGATGAATTCAGTATTCAGCATATCTCTAGAGTTGAGAATCATAGAGCTAACAACTTGGCTCAAGATGCATCGGGTTATCGGATAAAGAGGGGGAAATTTCACAAAACTGAAAATCTGATAACCAGTGCAGAGCCAAAATCCCAGGTCGCGGACCGTCCGCGTGTTGACGCCGGACCGTCCGAGGTTACCAGAAAGGTTCTCTTAATCGATTCGGCTGACAATGAAGCCGATACCAGTGATTGGAGGATACCTATACTTAATTATTTGCAAAATCCCAATATCAGGATAGATAAGAACATTCGGCGAACAGCTTTCAAGTATGTTTTGATGAGTGATGAACTTTACCGCCGAACGGTTAATGATATCCTGCTTAAGTGCTTGGGCCCAGATGATGCTATATTAGCCATGGCCGAAGTACATGAAGGAATTTGTGGTACCCATCAATCAGCTCCAAAGATGAAGTGGTTGTTGCGAAGGTCTGGTTTTTATTGGCCTAGTATGACAGCTGATTGTTTCAAGTACTACAAGGGGTGCCAAGTGTGTCAAAAATTCGGTGACCTACAGTTGGTCCCTGCAGCCGAATTACATCCTATCATCAAGCCTTGGCCATTCAGAGGATGGGGATTAGACTTTATTGGAGAAATTCATCCTTCATCATCAAAGGGGCATCGGTTTGTGTTAGTTGCCACTGACTATTTCACCAAATGGACTGAAGCCGTTGCTCTAAAGAACATGACGCATAAGGAGGTAATTGAGTTCATAACTGAGCATATTATTCATAGATTCGGCATTCCCCAGACCTTGACTACAGATCAAGGTACTTCTTTTATGTCAAAGGAGGTACGTGAATTTGCTGAATTATACAGAATTAAGCTGCTTAATTCGTCTCCATATTATGCTCAGGCCAATGGACAGGCCGAGTCTAGTAATAGGACGTTGATTAATTTGATAAAGAAAAAGGTATCTGATAATCCCAGACATTGGCATAAGATTTTGTCTGAAGCTTTATGGGCTCATAGAATATCTAAACATAGTGCTACTAAAGTATCTCCTTTTGAGCTTGTCTATGGGCAGGAAGCAGTGTTACCTGTGGAGATAAGTTTGAATGCTGTCAGGTTTGCCAGACAAAATGATCTAACTGCTACTGATTATTATAATTCAATGATGGATAACATTGATGAGGTGACCGACAAGAGGATGATAGCTTTGGGAGCAATAGAAAAGGACAAGATCATGGTAGCCAGGGCCTACAACAAGAAGGTCAAAGCAAAATCATTCCAAGTAGGAGACTTGGTGTGGAAGACCATTTTACCTCTGAGGAATAAAGACCGAAAGTTCGGAAAATGGTCGCCAAGCTGGGAGGGTCCTTATAAAGTGAAACAGGTGATGTCTGGTAACGCTTATTTACTACAAACATTACAAGGCAAGGATTTACCTAAGGCTTTGAATGGGCGTTTCCTCAAACAGTACCATCCTAGTATGTGGCAAGATGCCTAAGAAAACCGATGTAATCACATCGAGTTAGTTGCTTTTGGTTCGCCCAGCTCCACCAAAAGGCAGGGGGGCATATGTTCGAACCAGAATTGAGCGGCCGGACGGTCCGGCCCGGAGGCCGGACGGTCCGTGGTCCGGACGGTCCGCGCCTGTGGGCCGGACGGTCCGCGCGTGCGCAGAACAGATTAGGGTTCCGAGTTTTGTGCTACGGTTGTTAGCTATATTCGCGGGATTAGCTCGGAATCAGTTGTGTAAAGGGTCCAGCCCCCCTCCTCTATAAATAGAGAGGTCTACGGCCGATTTGTAATCATCAACAATCGAATCAATACAACTTTTACTCGCATTTTATCCTAGGAGTAGTTCTAGTCTAGTTTAGGTTTAGCCACTCGATCCCCAAATTCTCCGCCTCTCCTCGACTCTACGTCGATTAGAGGAGTCTAGGTCGGCCTGCCCGAGCCTAGACACCACCTAGGATCTCTCCTCCCCGACGGGGTCCCTCCCGGGAGCGAGATCTAGGCGCCGTCGGCGATCTTCCGCCCCCCCTGCGCACGCGCGGACCGTCCGGCCCTAGGGCGCGGACCGTCCGGCCGTCAGGCAGAAGTCCCAGCAGCGCACCAGGCCGCGGACCGTCCGGCCCCAGGCCGCGGACAGTCCGCCCTTGCGCAGAGAGCACCACCGCGCCTCGCACCAGGCCGCGGACCGTCCGGCCCCTGCGCGCGGACCGTCCGCCCCTGTGCAGAGGGCACCGCCACGGTTCTTGTTGAGTGTTTGGCGCTCCGAAAAGGCGTCAACATGTGGTAAAGTAATACCGTAGTATTTATGTCATTTACAATTATAAACTATAGTATCTCACAACTACATTATTTTAAAACTGCATTTTCAAACAGGGCCATGAGCCGCGCTCTTGGCATCTTCCGGTTTGTCTTGGAGGCCGCGAAGAGCCGAAGACTAACTGTGATGCTGTCAAGTGCCAATCACAATGGCTAAGGTGTTGTGTTTAAGAAAAAGAACGAAGATGCAAAGGGTGTGTTGGAGCTGCAAGGTCATCTATGGAGCTTGGTTGTTGAGAAGACTGGCATACAGAGATGTGTTCCATATGCATCAGATTCAATTACCATGAATCTCCTTTCTCTAACACCTTGTGCACAATCTAGCCATATGGACAAAACATATAGATGTGCGATCTGAAATGCTACTCTTTTTGACTAGCTCTTCTCTGAATTTGTACAAAGGCGATGCAACTGCATCCTGGGTGAAAGATACATACAGAAAGGGCGAAACACAAAAAAAAAAAGGTGTTCCTTTGTTTCTCTAACAACATAAATAATGAAACACTTCTTTCCCTGCCTGTATACAAAGTATTGCTTCTTTTTGGAATCTCTACAATCTTCTTGGAGAATCAAAAGTTTGCGTTTTCACCTGAGAGATTTCGAGCCATGGATCTGTGAGACCGCTGCTTGGTCGCGTTGGGTAGAGTGCATTGTTGATAGGATTGTAGTTGGCTGCTCCAGCTGAATAGGCTGGGTGGGGAGGGGAGCGCAAGCAACTTCGGTTGGACTGCCTGTACTGCCGTAGCGGGCTAGAGCAGGGAGAGACAGGCAGCGACATGTTCATCCGAACATTGGATGTGTTCCTGGACGAAAGAGAGATCGGTTGAGACACAGTTCACAATATGTAAATTGATATAAATCTGACAGAAGGAGAACATACAATGCTGCGATCCTGCGACTTGATGTCGAAGGAATAGGGGATGTTGGTCCTGGCAAGTTTCTTCCAAGGATATCAGGATCTCTTAAAGGAGATAAACTTCTGTATGACGAAGTTTCAATTTTCACCTGGAGAAAAAAGCACACCATTAAGAAATCATGAAGGAACATGGAACCTTGGAATATGATCGGTGTGACAAATCGTAATAAATTGTGATCAGCTTTACAGTTTTACATGTATATATATACATGCATATCTTCTATCATGCTCTAATACAGAACACAAGCCGATTTCATAAAGGGGCATCTATTTGATAATATTAGTCCCAAAATCGGAGGCAGTATGTGGATGACGTACCCTGCTGTTTTTTCCGTCAGTTGAATTAGGAAACATATCCCTTGTGATACTGGACCTGGAACTCCTGACTGTAGCCTGGTCCTTGACAAAAGGGTGATCCATCAGCTGAGCAGCTGTAGGGCGGGCAGCAGGATCACGCTGCAAGCAGAGTTTCAGGAAACTTTTTGCCTCAGAAGAAAGATTATTTGGGATATCTGGTATGTCTTTGCTGTTGCCAATTTTGAATATTGCTGCCACCTGTGAAATCCATCCAAATATTAGCAGATGATCAATGGAAGAATAGTCATCATAATTGATAAGCATGTAAAAATGATTGCATCCATTAAGTCAATAACTCACCCCTTCATACTGACTCCAAGGAGGCTTTGCTGTTGCCATCTCAAGAATGGTGCAGCCAAGGCTCCAAATGTCTACTGAAAGGCTGTAACCATTGCTATTCATAATAACCTGAATTTTGGCATGAAAAGAAAGAATTCAAGCCTTTTAGTTTCTGTTCACTAGGGGGAATCAACAAGATACTTCAACTTCAGTAGCCTCACCTCTGGTGCCATCCAGTAAGGGCTCCCTTTGAAGGATTTGATAGATGTATATGCTGATATCTGTGTACACATAACAGATTATTGATTAAAATCATAAGATAAGAAAGCCAGGCAGCTAACTATTGAATTGTGAGATGATTGACAGAGTTTAGCACTTACATGTTTCGCCATACCAAAATCAGCAAGCTTGATGTCACCATTAGGATCTACAAGTATGTTTGCCCCTTTGATATCCCTGTCAGATAAGTAAACTTCCGTTAATAAGTAAAGATGCTAAAACTGGCATGTGGTACGAAAGAATAAAAGACAATTGTATCTTATATATTGATGATGGTATTGACTGCCAAATACCTATGCACTGTATTCCGCCCATGCAAGTATGCAAGGCCAGAAAGGATTTGTGCTGTGTAATTCCGAAGCACTGCCTCCCCAAACGGACCATATTCTTGAAGCAACTTATGGATAGAGCCCCCAGAAACATACTCGAGATAGACCGAGAGTGTCTCATTGCACTGCATTATAGCATAAAACACACATATTAATATGACCATTGTATCAATGCTTAATTTCAAGGTTGTAATTGCACTGCTTATGAGTGTTATGAATGATTATTATGTAATCCTAGAAGATCACTGTTAATTCAGTAATTACCAAATCACTGCCATAGTACTGAACAATGTTTGGATGTGACAGCTGACTCAGCAGCACGATTTCCTGTACATATCAACTAGTGTCAGTCCGAGAAAGCAATACAGTTTCTTCTACAACATTGATGCCAATATTTACAATATTTCCGTAGTATATTATCACCTGATTTAGCTGCCTGAGGGACTCCTTTGAGTTAGAATCATCTGAAATGACCTTAACCTCTTTAATTGCACACATTTGACCACCTTCACTGCATAGCATATATTTCTAATATGAGTTTGTATGGTGTTAAAACGAAACGAATACAATAACTCATCCAAAAAAATGTGAGAAAAACACAATGCTTCAAAATCAGGCCAAGTACCTGTTGAATCCCATGTATACTTGCCCAAACGTCCCACTACCTAGCAACTTCCCCTTCTTCCACTGTAGAGAAGAGGAAGGCAAGCATGGGGAACCTGGAGGAAGAGGAAGTGGTTGGGGTGAGCTTGAGCTTCGCGAATCATCCTGCCATGAAGTAGGAGATGCAGGGCATTGCCCAAATGTTCTTGATGGCACAGGCGAATTTTGATAGTGATGTCCTCTTGAACTAGGAGGAGAAGTGGGCACTTGTGTACTGAACACGATTTCGGTTGATCTCCGACCACGGCAGTATGTAGTTCGATCATTTGCAAGATCCAAATTTTGAGGGCGAAATTCTTTCCTTGGGGAAACTGATGTTTCAGACAACCGGGTATGCTCCACAGCCTGATTATTGGTGAAAATGGTCCCCTCTGCTGGCACCTGACTTTGTTTCCGGGATTCAATTGCTACTGTTCTGCCCAGAAGAGTGCTGCTTGTTTCTGACAACCTATGAAATCGGACATAGGAAACAACTCTCAGAAATGCATGTCTTCGATAAACAAATAGTGATACTTTGCCTTTACATGATGTCGTATCTCAATCAATAGTATTTTTTTTTACTATCGAAGCGCAATTATTTCCTTAGACAACTATTCCCTCCTACTTTGTAATCATGCAAGGATACAGAAAAAGGGGGAATATTTTTCTCAAACAAAAAACGTCTCCAATGAATGAGGTATCTTTGGATTAAATATTGCTTCGAAGTGTCAAAATATATATTTTAATATCTGTAATTAGACTAGAAGAACCGAGCCCATCAAAGAAGTCCACCCGAATGTAAGAAGATGAATGAACTCGTTTCAGAAGCAATCATCAACAGAAGTGTTTTAGGCATAGTATAAGTCGTAATAGGATAATGGAATCCGTAAATCAATTGGAGCAATTCCCCCAAAATTCAAATAGCCACAGAAATCCTCCGAACTGATGGAATTTGTACATTAGAAGAAAAAAAACTGACCGAATTTCAGAGTAGCGTGTTACTATTTGTCTACAGGTTGGACAAATTTCAGAAGGCAAAAGGTCAACGCTCTAAACTGGGCACTAAAGCATACCCAGAGAATGCAAAATTTAGCAGATAACACATCGAAAATTGCAGCTCCAAAATCCAAGTCGCCCAATAAAAATCAAACAAGCAAACATCAAATATTTCAAACACAGAGAGTTAAACAAATCTCGGCACCCGAACCCATTTGGGAATATAGCATACGGCTCCCACTCGTCAGTTCACCTTGAATTCAATCGGACGGGCAACCAAGCGAATCCATCCACAAGGAGATTCAGCAGCCAAAAATAATAATAAGGTTCAGGAACTGCTAATTACTAGCGGCCCAAAAAAAACGAGCGCGCTTTACACCAAATCCTGCACGGGGACAGCACCAAACGGCGCAACTTTAGCTTCCCCGTGAACCAACCAACCACCCACCCACCCAAAGAAGCCACCGGTGGTGGACCAACCGCCGCGCCGTGCGCTGCCCCATGTCTCACCTGTAAACCCCGAGATCCAGCTGGTCGTCGGACGTGGAGGACCCCAGCGAGGAGTCGCCGCCGCTGGACGCCGACGCCGAGGCGGAGGCCGACGCGGACGCGGACGGCAGCGGCGTCGGCAAGGACGCCGGGCGCGGGAGCGGGAGCGGGAGCCCCATACCCTCCCCCGCCGCCGCCGGCGCATGCTGCTGCTTCCCGCGGACGCCCTTGGCGAGGAGCGCCTCGTCGAAGCTGCTCGCCTTCTTCTTCCCCTTCTCCTCCTTCACATCGCCGATGGCAGCGGCCGCCGCGATCGATTCGTCCGCCGCCGCCGCCGCCGCCGCTCCGGCCGCCTTGCTAGACTTGCTCCTGCCCTTGCTCTTCCACCACGCCGGCATCCTGCCGCTCCACGGTGGCTTCAGAGAGTTTGAGAGAGAGAGAGAGAGAGAGAGAGAGAGAGCGGTGTGTAGAGAGAGAAAGAGAAAGAGGAGAGGCGTACACGCGGGAGAGAAAGGGGCCGGGGAGTTGTAACGACCGGGGTCGACGTTGCGGGGCCCGCGTGGCAGTCTGCGCGTACGCAGCAGCTTGCGCCCGCGGGCACACGAGTGGTGGCGGCCGATGCACACGTAGCGCGCGCCTAGCGATGCGCCACCGCCCACTCCCAGTGCTGCTGGCGCGGCGGGAGGACAGACAACACGCTTCGGCCGCGCCAACTCTGGCTGGAGCCAGGGCCCAGGGATGACACGGGCTGCCGGCGGCGCCTACCGGGCCCACGAGGGACGTGGGGACCAGGTGGGTGTTGCCGTGCGGCGTGCGTGTTGGCGCGGAAGTGGAGTGGACAGGTGACAACTGGTGGTAGACTGACGTGTCCGGCGGGTTAGGTTGGGTTGGCTGCTAAGCACACAGTGGTGTGGTGTGGTGGGGGGTGGGTTTACGTTTATCGCTCGCGACGCTGCCACTGCCAACACACTACTACGCCTTTTCGTCCTTGGTGTTTTTTTTTTTTGTTTTTTTGCATTTCGATTAGCAACCCAACAATACTACAAGTACTAGTATATAATATTTCAATTTGTTAGCTACGGATGTTGAGAGATGCCGCCTTTTGTTTTTAAGATAATAAAGATGGGGGGTAGTAATGGCGACGCGACGGCGGGCTGATGGGTGAGCTAGCCATTGATTGAGAAAAAGTTACTTGTATTTATCTACTCTCTCGTGTGCCGACTTGCGAGCGTGATGTTTATTTTTAATCCACGTTTGATACGGGACATGGGTCAATTATCGTATACCGAACACGAAGACTTGTGTCTGTCTGAACTGCCTCTTATTTTTTAACCCCGCATGTCAACTGTCTCGCATCGTTTCTTTCTCTATCGAGTGTTATTTGTCTGGTTGGCACATACATACCTAATAAACGTATCCGTGTGATGCTATATTATTCGGTTCCTGCTGGCTGCATCTTATCTTAACTGGAACAAATAATGTCTCGTTTTTGTGTTTTATTTAAGATTTCCTGACTGTAAGTTTGAGTTGTTCACCGTACGTCAATGTTGACATGTGAGGTATGTCATATGTATGTAATATAATAATTAGTGATGGTGGACTGATTACGTGCTAATGACAAATGGAGAGACATCAAAACGGTTCTTCAAGCACAAGAGATAGCTAAGAGACTCTATTGTACAATAGAGTGTCTATAAATTTAATTTATTAATAAATACAGAAATAAATGCGCTTGTACAATATCGGATCGATAGAACGGACGACGAATTTGTACAGTTCATGTGAGGTGAGGCGTCTGTTGCTACTTGGGTTACGAGCCAGAGGGCGTCTCTTCACGGAGAGATGATGGCTCCACGATTTTTTTTTTTTTTTTTTGCAAATAACACCTTTAAACACCTCAAAAGACTCTACATTAATCACCACTCTACATGTCTAAGTCAGGTTCATCGAAAAGTTATTTACTCATCGTAATTACCAGGTCGGGAAAAAACAAGGGGACAAAAGAGAGGGTACGCAGACCAGTGTTATCCCAAACGGTCGTTTATACCATTTAAACGTCGTTTAAACGTTACTCGGTAGCTAACTATATTGGTTGTTTATGCCGTTTAATCCTGTATAATCCATTTTTTCAGTCTGTTTTAACGCTCGTGTAGACCTATTAAACTCTAAACAGAGAATGACTGATTGTTTACCGTTTACCGTTTAGGATAACGTTGAACAGATGTAGGGGAGAAAAACAAGAGGAGAAGAGAGAGAGGATACCCATATGTAGGGGGGAGAGAGAGGGATGTGACACCCTTTCTTCGCGCCCGCGTCCACGACGAAATCTACAGTGTTTCGCAATCCAATAAAAGGAGCATCCGTGATGCTTGGCACGAGCTGCTGGAATCACCCTTAGAATAGATAAGCGTTGATTTAGCAATTTGTAGCGTATATGTGAATGTAAATAGAACCTACTATTCTTTATTCTAAATTACAATTCGTTTTAGATATGTATCTAAATATATTTATAACAGTATAGAAAAGCTAGAAAAGGATGCGTGCGTACATGGCGATGGAGTATACGTCTGTAGATTTTGAGAATTCATCAGATGCGATCAAAAGCACGCGAGTGAATTAGGATCGGGAAACCCCGGAAACGTGGCACAGATGTAGTGCATGCTCTCAACTACAACAGCACGGCCACGCGGGCGCGCCGAGCGCGTGGAAGTAGCAGATTTTAGCCCTCTTAATTTAGATTTATTTAATTCTGGTTTCTATTTCTGATATAATATTTTTATCTGTATAAATTATAGCTGCAATAGTGTCGAATTTTAGTTTCCGTAGATTGCATGTGGCCCCGTTGCTGTTGGAGGCCGCGGATAACACAACACATTCTTGCGGCAGCCGCACAACGGCCGGGGAAGGGGAACGCAGGCAGCTTGTACATGATCTCACGGAGAACTGGAGAGGGTAGACCCCACGACCTCAGCCCACAGTGACGAGCAGCTGTTCGCAATGGCGGACCACCCATTGTCTGGCGCATCTATGGCATCCTCCATTCAATTCGGTGGCCTTCTTTGGCGAAGACAGGAAGAGATGGTGGAATCGACAAGGAACAACCGGATCCACATAACTGCCAAGACTCGTACAAGTCGTCGGTTCCATTCTTTTCGTTCCCCGTCTGCAGGTCTATGGCCGTAGAAGTTTGTCTCCTTTGGGGGACTGCCACACTGATATGCGCCCTACGCTGCGCCGTCGCTTCCTCGTTGATGACAACGTGATAGGGATGGGAAAAAAAAACTCACTATAATCCAAACATTATAAAAAATATAGTCGTTCTCTTCTATTCCTTCTTATAGGTCCAACCAAACATAACCTTAATTAGTTTATGTAGTCTGGTTCGGACGATTGATCTTTGAAAACTACTCGTTAATTTGCTATTGTTATATTTACTATCCGTGTGTTTGGTTTCTTAGGTGTACACGCCCAGGTCCGTGGCATATGTTGACCGAGGAAGTGCACCTATTTGGTTGCCCGTGTGTTGGAGCTCTGAACTGCACATACGGATATAAAGAAAGCCATTTTAGGAGATATGGGTTGCATCCGCGGAGATGTGGGTAAGGTCCCGTATCCCACCATGCAGGCTTGGATGGGGCTGCACATCTGCACCGGGAAACCAAACACGTGGTATATTTCTCGTTTAACACCAGTGGTTGCCCGCAATAAGCAGGTGCATGCATGCACGCGGGGAGGCCAGTCCTGGTCTCCTGGACTGGACAGGGCTTTTGCTTCGCGGTTAGTTCGCGTCGCCTTTACCCGGCTGCCCCCACGTCACCGGCCGGAGGACTGGTCATCGTGCCACCACCCGCTCCTCGTTTTCATTTGCAAGGTCGCCTGTGCCGCTGTCCCCCGTCGCCTTATGGTGATTGATTCATTCAGAAGCAAAAACCGCACCACCACGGAAAGAGACTTGAGTGCCGGTACTAATAATTAATTGTAGTACTAGCTACATTCTTAATCGACATATTATGTAGTTAATTAATGCTAAGAATCTTATTTATTAATGTTAAGAGCTAGTTTGGGAACTATATTTTTCTAAGAGATTTTTATTTTTTTCAAGTGAAATTAGTTTATTTTTCCATGGGAAAATAGAAATTAATTGGAAAAATTAGGTTTCCAAACTAGCCCTAAAGGTATGATTAAATACCGTTGGATTTTACACGTACGTTTTATTAGCAATTCGGTTCCCAAACATGTCCTATACATACTTTGCTGGATGCAGCCTATTATTAGCTACTCCCTCCGTTTCTTTTTATTTGTCGCTGGATAGTGCAAAATTGCACTATCCAGCGACAAATAAAAAGAAACGGAGGGAGTACTTTACAACGTACCTCTATCTAAAATCCATCCCAAGCAATTTTGCCGGCCATGCGCATGCACGGCACGGCGGGTGTCCAGTTACAAAGCACCAGCTTCGTTTTCGTTCATCGCAATTAATGGCCGTCGCCTTCGCTCGATATCTCGGCACGATATCATCATCACACACAGTCATCGTTATCGATCCCCTCGTGGTCACCACCTACGTCGCGCCCACCACTGCACACTGCACCGCACCGCACCGCACCGGATAACAACCTATCTCGATCGATCTACGGGGTATCATCGTCTCTTTAATTTATTATTAAGTTTAACGATCGCACGTTGTCAGCGTGAGATATATATATGGTAAAACGTACACTTTGCCACCAGCAAAATTTAAGCTATCGCGTCGTCTCTCCTAACTAAACGTTTTATTAACTAATCTGTTTGCTTTATTTGGTTGTTCGGGCCGGCCGATCCCGTGACATTCTGCCACTCGATCGATCGATCGATCACCCCGCCACATATCACTACAGTAAACGCAGAAACGTCCGACGGCCAAAGCCGTCGGACATAAGGAATAAACCGTCGGAAATAGATTATTTCCGACGGTAAAGCCTTATCTCCGACGGCTTTAAGCCGTCGGAGATAACTCGTCGGAAATAGTGCTATGTCCGACGGCTGCCGTCGGACATAAGTTATCTCCGACGGCTGCCTATGCCCGTCGGAGATAACAAATCCCAACCGTTTTACCGGTCGGGATGTGGGCCCCACAGAATTAAGTCCGACGGCTCCCACTAGGCCGTCGGAGATAAGCATCTCTTATGTCCGACGGCAGTTAATGCTGTCGGACATAACTCGTTGTTATTTCCGACGGCTACCATTAGGCCGTCGGACATAACAAATTACAGAATTTACACAAAATTCTGTTTTTTAAAAAATCTGACATTTACAAAACAAAAACAGATTCATGCACATATACAAATTCACATTCACAATCACAAATATACACATTCTAATAAGTATTCACAATCACAAATATTCTCACATAAATATTAACATTCACAAATTTAACATCAACATATAGGTTCGACGGTTGTTGCAAACTGAAATTGTGTCTCACAAACAAATGTTGCAAAGTGTTTCATAAAAAAACATCACGACACATCAATCATATCCATCGTCTGGATGGTTCGAGTAGCCACCTCCTCCGGCTGGACTCTGCGTGTTGAAAATGGTGTTCACCCACGAATTTGTTGTGTCGTCCTGACCAGACCCATCTCCAGGTGCGGCAACTGAAGCGGGTGGTGTCTGAAATCCCTATAACACAAGCACATGAAATAGTAACCACTCAGTTGTTCATTTAAACACATAAGACATTTATGAACATGTCACACACGCATATGTGTACATACCATAGGGAATTGTGACGGAGGCGGAGGCGGAGGTGGAGGCGCCAACATTGGCATTGGCAGTGCAAAGTCCGGAGGCGGCATCCCATATGTCGGCATCGGGACGCCCGCTTGTTGGGCTAGTTGCTACAAATTATATACAAGTCATTGTTGAACAAACAAGATACACATCAAGTGTTTTGCAAAATAAGCTACAAAATGTTACTTCAACTTACCGAGAGAAGAGCTTGATTTTGGGCCTGGAGGCTTGCATAATACTCGTCCCTCTTCTTCTGGTACTCGGCTTGTTGTCTCTGGTATTCAGATTGTTGCCTCTGGTACTCCAATTGTTCCCTCAAGACTGATTGATGGTACTCTGCCTGTTGACGCAATACTGCAAGCTCTATCTCATGGGCTGCTGATCGTGAACGGGACGACTGTGAAGACGACGATGTGGATTGTCGTCCACGGCGTCTCAGCTCTCTGGAATCAATCGTAGAATCAAAAATACCCAACCTACAAGAGTGAACCATGCACTTAGTATAGTAACTCATGGCTCAGTTGAAAACCAAATCAAATAATCTCACCGTCCATGGGCTTGTCCTCCTGCGCTAGCATAGGCTGCCTGAGGGTCGATTGGTTGGCTCCTCCAATCGTACTCCTCCCCATGGCGTTGAACCATCTCCTGCCCATACGAAGCCTGGAGGCAAACAATATCAAATATAAGTGCATAACCCCTATGCCCTTGCAAACAATATCAACACACATAATAGAGTATCAAAAACTCACTAGACGGTCGGTGGCCGTCTGAGTGCATAACACATCAGGATTCTGAGGATCAGAACCCCTATGCCCTTGCATATACACCTCCACATCCGTGGGCGTACGGCCGGATTTTACTTCCTGTACATAAAAGTTATAATGACACATTTCTATGTGATTCAAAGTTACGACAAACTGTGACTTACCATTCGCTTAGCCAAGCGCACATGACCATCACCGCCGTAGTTGTGGAACGACTCAGTCCCACGGTTTCCCCTGTTCCTTTCGGAAATGGCACGAAAGTCAGGGGAAGCCCCCCATCTGCACAATGCCCGATAACCGTCTGATCGGGTGGCCATCCACGGCACGGACACCTACATGAAATTTTTTAAATAAAGCAAGCAAATACATGGCTTTGTGCGATATGAGAGGCAACAACCTGTTTACCTCTAGGTATTGCTCCTCCGTCAAGTAAATTGATGACCACTCGACCTTTGTATTTGGCATCGGTCGATCATCAACATTTGCTCTGTACCATGCCTTTATAGCCTGAATTCGTGCATAGTACATTGCATCTGCAACGACATCGTTCGCGTTAAACTCAAACACGTAACGAGCGTTCATATCATATGATCCATCGTCCGGCAACTTGTACCGTTTCTGCAAAAACCATAGTGTTATCATAAAAGCAAACATATATGGAATAACTAAAATAGTATAAACAAGTCATACCCAGAATGCATCCCAAACTAGTGCCTGTGTGTTGTCAAACGTTCTACAGACACCATAGCGATAATGCTCCCAAGTGGTGGCGGGGACAGACTCGCCAGTAGGCAAAGTCACAAGACCAGGCCAGTGCAGACGAACAAGATTACCAAGAACCATGTTCACCTGCCTGTAGTGTCTTGTGCCTGTGAACGAGTCGTCGATCCAAGTCCTGCAAACAGAAATCAATGTAGAAATTAAAACATAACTTTCAATAACATTTAAGCAAAGATATGTCACTCACTTTCCACTAGGCTTTATCACAACCCGAGATTCGGGTGGAAGCTCTGGAGGTGGTCCAACAAAATGCAGCTTCCTCGTTCTCTTAACTCGAGAAGTTCCAGACCCAGCTGCAGAATCTCCACCAGCCCCAGAATCCCCAGCCCCAGAATCCCCACCAGCGTTGTCTCCAGCATCATCTCCCACATTATCTCCACCATCATCTTCAACATCATCTCTTGCATGATCCTCTACCACTGGTTCCTCAATTTCAGCATCCTATGAAACAAATAGCTTACATCATACAATATTAAGTAACTCAAATAATGTAATTTAACAACTAACTTACATCTTGTGGAGGCAAATGTTCTGCCAGCGCTCTCCGTCTGCTCATGGTAGAACCTGTGCCCTGAAAAACTGAATCCTCACCCCTCGAGCTGCTCCTCGAGCTACTCCTTGACCCAAGCAAACTACGAGCTAAAGACTTCATTTTCTTTGACATCCTATTTTAACAAAAACAAGTTAGTACATAAATCGACAATAAAATAATAAAATATGCAATAAAATCATAAAATATGCAATAAAATCATGATCCATACTCGTCAATCGTAATCGTAATCAAAATCAGGATCTAGTTGCTTTCGTCGATTTAATGGACGCCAAGTAGCTTTCTTCTTTCTCGTCACTCGTTTTCTTTTTGGAGGAACCTCTACATCATTTTGATCGCCTAATAAAGATTCTTCCAACATTTCAGTTTGTACATTAAACGTGCTTGTAAGTTCTTCGTCTTGGAAAATCTCAGCAGCCCCCACTTCCTGCTCGATTTGACTTTCAACATAACCAGCATCACCAGGAGCATATAGTCGTTCACGCGGATTAACTTTGTACACTACCCTCCAATCAACCAAACCGTTTTTCTTAGATGGATATGTCATATAATACACCTGCTCGCATTGGTGGGCAAGGATTATAGTGTCGTGGCCTTTTAATCTATCGTTGTGTTTGACTTCCACCATGCCATATTGATTTTCTCGCGTTGTACTTGGAGAAAACCAATCACAATCGAAGAACACCACTTTGAGTTGTTTATCTCCAAAAAACTTGTACTCGATTATATCATTAATGACTCCATAATAATTAGTCACCTTCCCTTCATCATCGACAGCTCTAGTTACAACTCCGGAGTTTGTCGTGGCTGCTAGAGGATGATCATCTTCGAACCTTGTGGAACGGAATCTAAAACCATTGACATCATACCGACCATAACGTCTGCCAGTTACTGCTCCTAGGGATAATTGTCGAAGGTCCGGGTGTATATTGTCATTTTTATCTACATAATCTCGAAACCAACACAAGAAATTAAGTCCCCCATCTTTTCCCTCTCGACGAATCTGGTCACGTTCACAGCCAGAGATGCAATTTTGAGAATCAAATTCCCTGTTAGTACAAGGAAACAAACCTTTTAGTATCACAACAAAAATTCTAGCGGCAATGACTAAAATAAAGTTTACACTTACAGGAGAAACTGACTCATCTCTTCCATGTTGTTATACATGTAAAGTAAAGCAGTCTTCCATTCGTCGTTGGTGAAACAGTATGTTGTGCTGGGTCCTACAGTTTTGCCCCTCCATTGAAAAATTTCAATATCACTAATAGGGGGCTCGTCGACATGATACCGCAACGTATGGGCATTGACATTGTGTTCCTCTGCAAAGTACAGGCCCGTGAACGATGCTATCTCTTTGTATTTGAATTCTTCAGCGATGCACCCTTCAACTCGTCTCTTATTACCAACCATTGCACGTAGCTTTTTTAGTGTCCTTTCGATGTGATACATCCATCTATATTGCACAGGACCTCCTACCTTAGCTTCGTATGGTAGGTGAACAAGTAGATGTTGCATCAGATTGAAGAAACCTGGTGGAAATATTTTTTCAAGTTTGCATACCAAAATCGGTATTTCTTGCTCAAGCTTCTCCATCATCTCTTTCTTTATTTCTTTGGCACAAAGATGTCTATAAAAGTAGCTTAGCTCCGCTAATGCTTTCCAGACATCATTTTTTACAAAACCACGAAACATAACAGGAAGGAGTCTTTCCATTATTATGTGGTAGTCATGACTCTTCAACCCAGAAAACTTGCCCGTCTTCAAATTCACAGACCGTCTAAAGCCCGCGGCGTAACCATCTGGGAACTTTAAGTTTTTCAACCATTTCATCAATTGTTTCTTCCTTTTAGGTTTAATACTGAAAGGAGCACGTGGCTTCTTCTGATTCTCTCCTATCTCTATAGTTGGTCTTCTACAGATTAAGGCCAAGTCTTTCCTTGCCTTAGGGTTGTCTTTTGTTTTGTCGGTGATATTCATGCAAGTGCTGATAATGCTTTCACCCATATTTCGTTCCTGGTGCATGACATCAATGTTATGCATTAGAATCAAGGCTTTCATATAAGGGAGTTCCCATAGACCACATTTGTGAGTCCAATTATGCTCGGTTCCATAACCTTCAAAACGATTTCCATGTTCGTTTAGTTTCAAATCATTAAGTCTCGCGAGAATCTCTGGACCACTTAGACGCTTGGGTGGTCCCCTCGTCACAATCGTGTCCTTTTTAAAAGCGTTCCTATCGAACCTGAATGGGTGATCCTCTGGCAAAAAACATCTATGGCAATCGAAGTAACATATCTTTCCACCAAACTTTAGTCGAAAGCATAAAGTGTCTTCAACGCATATAGGACATGTCAAAATCCCATGACAACTCCATCCAGCAAAGATACCATAAGCCATAAAATCATGAATAGACCATAAAAACGCGGCTCTCAGGTTGAACTTCTGTTTCTTGTAACAATCGTACGCCTCGACTCCTTCCCACAAAATTTTCAATTCTTCAATCAGGGGTCTCATCATCACATCGATCTTTGTTCCAGGATGATCCGGACCAGGTATTACAAGACACAAGAAAATAAATTCATATTTCATGCAAAGAGCTGGTGGAAGGTTGTATGGAACAGCAAAGACGAGCCAACATGAGTACGACGTTGCAGTTAGATTGAATGGTGAGAAACCATCTGTTGCCAAACCGAAGCGGACATTCCGCACTTCATCAGCAAAGCTGGAATCAAAAGCATCTAGTGCCTTCCATGCATCTGTATCAGCTGGGTGCACCATGACATTTGGATTCTCACGTACCCCTTCTTTGTGCCACCTCATGTGTCTGGCTGTATTCTTGGAGATGAACAAACGTTTCAACCGAGGTATGAGAGGCATGTAACGAAGCTGCTTACGTGCAATCTTCGTAGTCACGGTCAAACCATCGTCGTTTTCAACCTCAACGAATCTACGCTCACCACATACAGTACACTTCTTCTCACCTGCGGTCTCCTTCCAGAAAAGCATACAATTATTTTCACAGACATCGATTTTTTCGTAGTCCATACCAAGGCCAGATAACAGCTTTTTAGACTGATACATGTCCTTTGGCATCTTGTGATTCTCCGGAAGTACATCACTGATCAAGTTCAAAAGTTCCTTGTAACAGTTGTTTGAGAATGCAAACTTAGACTTAATAGCCATAAGTCGAGTCACAAATACAAGGACAGTCACTTTAGTGTGTTCATGCAACGGCTCTTCGGCAGCTTTAAGGAGCTCGAAGAACTTCTGAACCTCAGGTGTAGCTGGATCCTCAAACTCGGTGGGTTGACCGGGGTTCTCCGAATCGACGGTTAGAAACTCATGGCGTACATCGTCAAGCATCTCTTCCATCCTATCGTAGTC
Organism: Zea mays; assembly: GCF_902167145.1. NCBI lineage: Eukaryota > Viridiplantae > Streptophyta > Magnoliopsida > Poales > Poaceae > Zea > Zea mays. The sequence goes on from NC_050099.1 coordinate 15,368,307, forward strand.
CTCCTCTTCATGTGACTGAACTTCCGATACAATACGAGGAGGTGGGTCCTCACCGTGGTGCACCCACACCTCATAGCCTGGCATATAACCGTTCTTGCAAATATGTATCGACATAGTCCTCCTGTCAAGGAAATTAATGTTCCGACACTTGCTACAAGGGCACCTAACATCGGTTCCAGTCTCTGACCGAGCAAAAGCATGGTCGAGAAAAGCATCAGTCTTGGCCACCCACTCACTTGATAGAGCACCTCTTTTCTTCCAACCTTCATACATCCATCGACGATTCTCCTCCATACTAGATACGAGACGTTAACTTAATTAGATAAGTAATGCACGTGCCATCTGTTTTTACGAAGAAATCACGCCCCTACATCTGTAGGAAAGGATAGGTCCTAAACCCACCCAGGAGTGACCGACGAGGCCGTGTTTATGACAAGACATATGGTCGTGCGAAATTTCGGCAGCATAACCCCGTTGTTCTCCAATCGCACGCCTAAAAATGGTGCAATTGGAGAACAGAGAGGTTATGCTGCCGAAACTAAGCAGGAGCACATGCTTTTGTCATAAACACGGACTCTGTCGGTCACCCCGAGGCTGTCCAATAAAGGGACAATTCCGGCCCAACATACCTCACATGTGTCGCATGTAAGGTGTGTTGGACCGAAACGGGTGACGCCTAAGTTTCGTTTGTTGACACTACGATACACTATGAATAACTAGAATCATCGTTAACCATACTAGATACGAGACGTTAACTTAATTAGTTATGATTACTAATTAACCACACTAATACAATAGCCACTAATTAACCAAACTAATACAATAGCACTACAAAAAATCATTTCACGGGACCCTAAATCAAATAAAACAACCTTATTTCCGAGGGCTAATAATTACCCTCGAAAATTAAAAGTTTAAATTATATAGACACCACTACATAACATTATTACGGGTGACAAATCATATAAACTGACCTTAATTCCGAGGGCATAATAATTACCCTCGGAAATTAAAAATTTAAATTATCTAAGCAACACTAAGTAAACGAAAACAAACTTAATTAATTACATAACCAAATTTCGCCATATAATCAAATTTAGGCCCTCGGATATAATAAGATAAACATTATTTAACATACTAATAATTTAATAACAACAGTGGAAACTACAAAATAAAAATAAAAATACTTACTTAGCAGTGGGCAGGGCAGTGGCGGCCGGCAGCGGGTGTCGACGGGGGGCGGGCGGCGGGTGTCGACGGCGGCGACGGGCGGTGACGGGGCGGCGGCGGCGCCGGGCGGTGACGGGCGGTGACGGGGCGGGCGGCGGGTGTCGACGGCGGGTGGGCGGGGCGGCGGCGGCGACGGGCGGTGACAGCACGGCGGCGGCGGCGACGGGCAGAGAGAAGAGAGGAGAGAGCGAGCGCGCATGAAAAATGAACCGCGCGCCGGGCTTGCCGTGTTAAAAAACCTTACCTCCGACGGCTACGTACGAGGCCGTCGGACATAAGCTTATGTCCGACGGCTGTCAGGGTAGCCGTCGGAGGTAAGGCGGTACTTCCGAAAGCCCTTGGTGGCCGTCGGAGGTAACGCTATGTCCGACGGCATCGTAGACAGCCGTCGGAGATTAATTGACCGTCGGATTTTTGTTAGTTTACTGTAGTGTATCTACTTTCTTTTCGTCAATATTCTCTGACAACCATACACGTACCAGCATTAGGGTACGCGTGTGTATATTTAAAGAATGTACGATCTGGATACTATGTTGTGGTTCTCCTCACTAGATACATCTAAAAAACTCGTTCGTATAACCCAACTTATCTATTGGCACCGATCTGGGTGATAATCACTGCTATGGGTACCGGCGGCGGTACTCTCTACAGCAGCGCGGACGGTCCGCGACCTGGAGCAGAGACGGGTTCACTCTGCTGACCACCCGGATGGTCCGTGTCTAGTGGTCGGCCGGTCCGCGCATGCGCAGGGGTGACAGCGTGTTCGCCAATAGCACCTGGATCTCGCTTTCGGGAAGGATCTCGTCGAGGTGGAGAGATTCAAGGGTTTGTCTTGGGATCGACAGGTCACCCAAAACGCCTCTATACGACGTAGAACCGGAGAGAGGTGAAGATTAGAGGGAGAAAGCTACGTTACTATCTACTCCTAGGGCAAAAGGTAAAGAACGTACGATATATTCATTGTAATTTGATTGTTGGTGATTGCAATCAGCTGTACCCCTTAATATATATATATATATATATTATATATATATATATGGGGTCTGGACCCGTTTCTAGATGTCGGGGACCATAATTAGGGGTACCCTCAAGACTCCTAAATCTCAGCTGGTAACCCCCATCAGCACAAAGCTGCAAAGGCCTGATGGGAGCGACTAAGTCAAGGATCGGTCCATTCGAGGGACTCGATCATGCATCGACTGAGCCCAGCCTCGGGCAAGGGCAGCCGACCCCGGAGGATCTACGTCTCGCCCGAGGCCCCCCTCCAGCAACGGACATACTTTCGGCTCGCCCGAGGCCCAGTCTTCACCAAGAAGCAACCTTGGCCAAATCACCACGCCAACCGACCAAATCACAGGGGCATTTAATGCAAAGGTGGCCTGACACCTTTATCCTGACGCACGCCCTACAATCGACAGAGCCGAAGTGACCGTAGTCACTTCGCCGCTCCACTGACCGGTCTGACAAGAGGACAGCGCCGCCTGTGCCGCTCCGACTGCTGTGCCACTCGACAGAGTGAGGCTGATAGCAGCCAGGCCCGGCCTCAGGCGCCATAGGAAACTCCGCTTCGCCCGACCCCAGGGCTCGGACTCGGGCTCAGCCCCGGAAGACGACGAACTCCGCTTCGCCCGACCCCAGGGCTCGGACTCGGGCTCAGCCCCGGAAGACGACGAACTCCGCTTCGCCCGACCCCAGGGCTCGGACTCGGGCTCAGCCCCGGAAGACGACGAACTCCGCTTCGCCCGACCCCAGGGCTCGGACTCAGCCCTGGCCTCAACCGACGGTCTTCGCCTCGCCCGACCCGGGGGCTCGGACTCGACCTCGGAGGAGCCTCCACGTCGCCCAACCCAGGGCACGGACCGACCATGTCAACATGAGGCGCCATCATTACCCTACCCCAAGCTGACTCAGGCTACGGGGAACAAGACCGGCGTCCCATCTGGCTCGCTCCGCCAGACAAGTAATGATGGCGCCCCGCACGCTCTATGACGACGGCGGCTCTCAGCCCCCTTACGGAAGCAAGAGGACGTCAGCAAGGACTCGACAGCCCCGACAGCTGTCCTTCCGCCAGGCTCCAGCGCTCCTCCGACGGCCACGACACCACACGAACCGGGTGCCAAAACCTCTCCGGCTGCCACGATGGCATGTACTTAGGGCGCTAGCTCTCCTTCGCTAGACACGTTAGCACACTGCTACACCCCCCATTGTACACCTGGATCCTTTCCTTGCTCCTATAAAAGGAAGGACCAGGGCCCTCTTACAGAGGGTTGGCCGCGCGGGGAAGGACGGGACGGCGCTCGCGCGAGGCCGCTCGCTCCCTCCCCCGTGGACGCTTGTAACCCCCTACTGCAAGCGCACCCGACCTGGGCGCGGGACAAACACGAAGGTCGCGGTATTTCCACCTCTCACGCCCGTCTCCCTCCGGCTGCCTCCCCCCTTCGCGCTCCGTCTCGCGCCGACCCATCTGGGCTGGGGCACGCGGCGACAATTTACTCGTCGGTCCAGGGACCCCCGGGTTTCGAAACGCCGACACTAGGTGTCTCCAAATAGCAACCACAAGTTTAGTGGGATAAACTCGCGCGGAAAAGAGATTAGTTGCGCCTGATCTGATCTAATCGCGGACCGTCCGTGGACCGAACCGTCCGGTTGTGCTCAGTGCCACAAATGGTGCTCAACAGTATCTAAGCCTTGTATCTTATTTACTAGAACCCCTTAAGATACAACTCATTTATGTGGGTTGTATGAGTGCAACCGTAACTAGAGTTAGAGAACCGTGCTAGTGACGTTCCTTCACCAAGATACGTCTCTTATGTGTTTTTTGTACTTACCCCCTTGATACCCTTCAAGATACGAGTCATTTATGTGGGTTGTACATGCCCTATGTACCAATATAGTGTTCGTTTTATCCTTGTACTTTTATGTCCATATTCAAGTACATGATAATAAATCTAGACACATATATAATACACATACATCAAATATTGTATGAATCTATTAACACCCTTGTTGAGCACCATATGTGCCACCTGGTGTGGTCGGACGGACCGACTTTGTGGCCGGACAGTCTGGGGCGCGGATGATCTGCACCTAGGCACGGACGGTCCACGATTATATTACATCATGCGGTTTAATCCCTTTTTGTGCGTGTTTATCCATCTAAACCCGTGGATTCTGTTGGAAACGCCTAGGAATAGGTCCAGAGCTCACCCTATATATATGAAGAGGCACGACCGATTGCGAGCATGACCAATTGAACCAAATCAATCTATATTTCATTCCTTTACTTTTTGCCCTAGGAGTAGCAGTAACGTAGCCATCTCCATCTTCACCTCTCTTCGACTCTACAATATAACCCTAGGATCTCTTCTCCCTGACGAGGTCCCTTCCGAGGGCGAGGTCCAGGTGCTGTTAGCGATCACCGTCGCCCTTGCATACGCGCGGACTGTCTGGGCTCCACGTGTGGACTGTCCGGCTCAACACAGGGAAGACCCGCTCCTGCCACAGGGTCGCGGATCGGGGTCACAGACCATCCACGCCGCCTTACTGAGCCCGCCAAGCGAAACAAACCCTAGTGTTTGGCTCCAATTCAGAGCTAACAACCCTAAAACGAATACTCCCTCTGTACCAATATAGTGTTCGTTTTAGGCTTTTATTTTTATCTTCATATTCATGTGGATGATAATGAATCTAGACACATATATAATACATATATGTCAAATATTATATGAATCTATTAACATTTTAAAATAAATACTATTTTGGAACGGAAGGAAGTACTATTTTAGGACGTAGTGAGTATAAAAGTTGCAGTTGGTGGCCGATCAGCTTGCTCCACCACCAGCATGCATCTAGTAGAGTTTAATAGACGTGCTGGCGACGCGTATGCATGCACGCCTCGCGTCAACTATCTTATATCAATATATGTAAATCAAATAGAGAGTAGATCCATAAAGCGGCACAAAAAAAAGGCGAGGCAATCTACCCATCACGTATGCATACATCGACATATAAAACCACGGGGTGTGAATAAAATCTTTAAGGGCTAGTTTAGGAACCTTATTTTCTTAATAGTTTTTTATTTTCTCAAGGAAAATTAGTTCATTTTCCCTTAGAAAATTGGAAATCCCATAAAAAATGTGGATGTCAAACTAGCCCTAACGCAAATTTATTGTATTAGACTCCATATAGTACAAAAGGTTGGGCGGCTATACTGTATTGCACCACGTACGCAAGAAAGCTACTATACATGCGTAGCACCTCGGCCGCTACTTTTCCACATCCATCGAAACCATCTCGTACCGGTACACTGCCTAAAGTGTGCATGCTTTAGAAAATGGAGTTTGATGAGCTCCTCGCCTTGGAAATGTTTGGCCAATTTAGACCCAGAACATCGATCAACCGTACTATATAATGACACACTACATGTTGTTTTTCTTTGACACCGAAAAAAACTATGTACTAATATAATTAAGGTAGAAGAGTTTAATAACTATATATATAATGGATACGCTTATGATAAGCGTAAGGAGGCCTACACAATTAAAGTTGCACCGTCTTATGACAGAAATTTAAGTTTTGACTAGTACAATGACCAATGACCGTACGTTTGCGACATCATACAATACAATCATATTTAATACATAAAAAATAAATTTAATATTATAGTGAACGTATGGTCCACATATCAGATTTTAAACTGCTAAGAACAAATATTTCCAACTAAGGCGAATACACATTATATCACATATGTGGGTCGTTTAAGTTGTGGTCATTACCTTTAAAAGCGAAGAAGTTGTTTATGAAGTATTCTATATGATTTGGAGTCTGAAGAAGAATAATACATTAACATCTAGAATGTTAAGTTCACCACTATTCAAATGAATTATTTGTCAAACTAACCTTCTACGTAGAAGCTCCCTCCCGTCTAGAAGCTCTAGATGCTGGTATATCTAGTGGTGAAGTATCATACATGTTGTGGCCCAATAACCCTCGATCCCTACAAAATCAAGGTAAACTAAATTATAAGATTTCAACAATATTTGCGAAAGATTCTAGTAAAAGAAAATTAATGAGCTTATTTACCTAGAAAGGTCTACTTTATAGCAAGTTAAGCCAAGGTTCAAAAGGTTAGTTCGAAACAACAAGTCTAAATTACAATGAACATGAATGACACATCGGAGTTGGTTCATAGTAAGTTCTGGTTCATACTAAATTACGCACCTGAGCTTGAGGAGGTGTTGGAGCATGTATTCCCAACTAAGGCATTGATAGATGAAATCGAGAGAAAACGAAAGGTTGTTGTTGTGCCTGCTCTAGAAACCATGACTATGTTGTAAATACAGTATATTAGTTATAGTACAAATAGACGACTGTGTTGAGAATAAATGAGACACTCACAGAAAGTGCTAGTTGCACATGTGAATAAATGAGAAACTCACATAAAGTGCTTGTTGCACCTGTGAGGTGTAAGGAGCCATGTACTCTTGTTGTTGTCAGATGAAAACCAGTTGCTCATTCCGGATCTCTTTATAAAGCCTTTCTTTATGATCCCTCGTAGTCTACTCCATGCTCGAGCGCCGACCATGACTGCTACCACAACCCATGTACGACGAAGAGCCCCCATGAGAGTGTAACTCCATCAATTGATCACACCGGTAGATATAAAGTACCTTGAAAACAATAAGAAAATTAGCTATTTGACCACAATTTCAATCTTATCGAAAAAATTATTATAAGTTCATACCGTCCATGGGCTTTTCCTCCAATGCAATGCATAACTTCACGATGGTAGGTGCTTCTGGCCAATCATAGTCTTCACCATGCTTGCTAACAATCTTCTTCTCGTAAGTCTCTTGCAATACAAGTGAAGGTTCATCACACATAATGTACATTTATATGGCAAGAAAATATTAATCTTAATAAACAACCACTAACCAGATGCTCAATGGCCGCCTGACTGCATAACTCACAGGGGTTCTCACTGTTTCCCTCATATGCCCCCGCATATAAACATCGATTGGAAAAATGAAATCTACAGATACGTGCCCACGTCTGCCATAAAAAGAAGTTTAATCTTGATTTTTAATACAAATCTACAGATAACGCATACCTGTTTTCATAAAAGAAGTTTTGTTAGTTTTCATTTCAATGTAGGGATCATGTGACTCCAGATATGTGCCCACGTCTGCCAACACCTACCAACACTCCCGTTTGAAAAATGAAATAAAATAAAATAGAACTACAAACTCTACTTTTTTACGCACTTACTGTATGCCAACATATATAAAGCAATACAATCGAAGTGGTTTTGTTTTTGGAGAACGTGAAAAACAAGTCTCAGCACTCACTTTTGGTAGCATGCATGAATTAGCTAGGAAGCATCGAGAAGAAGACAGACCCAGCACGGTCGTGTTGTGTTTGCAAGCAAGAATAGATAGCTAGGGTGGAGCGGTTGACCGCGACCTTGATCAACGTGTCATCCGTATATGCGAGAGAAGCAAGCAAGCAGGGGTAGATCCATGGAAGCGACCATGTTACCCTCTATGCACAGGAGCTTTTCTCAACGCATCTTCACCGGTCACAGGTCACAGCTCTAGCTTCGTCACGTTTAAGCAAACAGGCTTAGAAAATGCACCAACTTCACGCTCAACCAGGGCAGCCAACCTCTCCACCTTATTGAGAGCTCAACCCAGCTTCTCGTTGTGATGACACCTTAGGCACTTCATCCTCTTTAACAGAACCTTCGTCCTAGTTTTGGCCATCCATATTTTTAGCTACGCATAAGGGTGGTAATGAATCGTAATCCAAATATTTCTTCATAAATTGTTAGGACCCTACATTATTTTTAGTTTAAAAATAAATAGAAATAGAGTTTGATCCTAACCAGATCTGATTCTTACATTTTGTAGTGTAAAATTTAGAGCTTATCGTCACCTCTAGCTACGCTCGAGGCTCGAGGATCCGACAAACGCGAAATTCTGAATCAAATTAACAGGAGAGGTCAGCATCGATGGAGCCCCAACATCACGAAAAGCATCGATGGAGCCACCAACCTCAGCACCACGAGCATCTTCGCTCAACATCTCAAAACTACCGCACACCTCCTCTTCCTTCAATCCACTCTCCTCACTTGTATTGACACCAATAAAGTCAACTCTTCTGTTTTAGACACCCTATTATTTACAGGTTGTCCAGTATTACCTCTTTTTTATGGTGGCTCGAGATATATATCTGGTTTTCAGCTTCACGATGAAGGTGGACTCCTCTCACCGTAAGAAATGTTTCCGATGTCAAAGGACACGGTTGAAGCGCTTGCAATCAACTCCAAGAATTCCAATGGTCAAATTCTTTTCTTTGTTTTCATAAACTTTTCGATAATTTCACAAGCCTTTGTTTCGATGCCTCAACAAATAAAGTCTGCATCGTACTTAAATTGACGAGGCTTGTTAGCTTCGAGATCAGGAAATTTATATTGTTTTGATCCAACTTTCATCAAATGAAATCTACAAAGGCTCCCAACTTTGGCGAAGAGGCCAAACCTGTGCAGCAACGAACAGATGCCTCAACGAGATCTCTCCCACCTTGAAGTAAAGCTACAAGATTGTAAGCTTTCTCAATATTCTTCCATACAAGGGTGTCTTTGAAAGATGACTTGCATGTGAATGCATTCTTACCCATCCTCGTAGCCAATGAAAACCTTTTAGTAATTCTACCGCCTTGCATTGGTCCCTTTCTTCAACAATAGGCACCTTATTGTAAAATCAGTACTTTAATCAGTCATCATGTCATTTGTTCTTCGTGGCAAGCGTAATCTGCTTCACATTATTACAACATGACTTGAAGCTACAACATCCAAAACAATCTTCCCTCCCGTCTAGAAGCTCTAGATGCTGGTATATCTAGTGGTGAAGTATCATACATGTTGTGGCCCAATAACCCTCGATCCCTACAAAATCAAGGTAAACTAAATTATAAGATTTCAACAATATTTGCGAAAGATTCTAGTAAAAGAAAATTAATGAGCTTATTTACCTAGAAAGGTCTACTTTATAGCAAGTTAAGCCAAGGTTCAAAAGGTTAGTTCGAAACAACAAGTCTAAATTACAATGAACATGAATGACACATCGGAGTTGGTTCATAGTAAGTTCTGGTTCATACTAAATTACGCACCTGAGCTTGAGGAGGTGTTGGAGCATGTATTCCCAACTAAGGCATTGATAGATGAAATCGAGAGAAAACGAAAGGTTGTTGTTGTGCCTGCTCTAGAAACCATGACTATGTTGTAAATACAGTATATTAGTTATAGTACAAATAGACGACTGTGTTGAGAATAAATGAGACACTCACAGAAAGTGCTAGTTGCACATGTGAATAAATGAGAAACTCACATAAAGTGCTTGTTGCACCTGTGAGGTGTAAGGAGCCATGTACTCTTGTTGTTGTCAGATGAAAACCAGTTGCTCATTCCGGATCTCTTTATAAAGCCTTTCTTTATGATCCCTCGTAGTCTACTCCATGCTCGAGCGCCGACCATGACTGCTACCACAACCCATGTACGACGAAGAGCCCCCATGAGAGTGTAACTCCATCAATTGATCACACCGGTAGATATAAAGTACCTTGAAAACAATAAGAAAATTAGCTATTTGACCACAATTTCAATCTTATCGAAAAAATTATTATAAGTTCATACCGTCCATGGGCTTTTCCTCCAATGCAATGCATAACTTCACGATGGTAGGTGCTTCTGGCCAATCATAGTCTTCACCATGCTTGCTAACAATCTTCTTCTCGTAAGTCTCTTGCAATACAAGTGAAGGTTCATCACACATAATGTACATTTATATGGCAAGAAAATATTAATCTTAATAAACAACCACTAACCAGATGCTCAATGGCCGCCTGACTGCATAACTCACAGGGGTTCTCACTGTTTCCCTCATATGCCCCCGCATATAAACATCGATTGGAAAAATGAAATCTACAGATACGTGCCCACGTCTGCCATAAAAAGAAGTTTAATCTTGATTTTTAATACAAATCTACAGATAACGCATACCTGTTTTCATAAAAGAAGTTTTGTTAGTTTTCATTTCAATGTAGGGATCATGTGACTCCAGATATGTGCCCACGTCTGCCAACACCTACCAACACTCCCGTTTGAAAAATGAAATAAAATAAAATAGAACTACAAACTCTACTTTTTTACGCACTTACTGTATGCCAACATATATAAAGCAATACAATCGAAGTGGTTTTGTTTTTGGAGAACGTGAAAAACAAGTCTCAGCACTCACTTTTGGTAGCATGCATGAATTAGCTAGGAAGCATCGAGAAGAAGACAGCCCCAGCACGGTCGTGTTGTGTTTGCAAGCAAGAATAGATAGCTAGGGTGGAGCGGTTGACCGCGACCTTGATCAACGTGTCATCCGTATATGCGAGAGAAGCAAGCAAGCAGGGGTAGATCCATGGAAGCGACCATGTTACCCTCTATGCACAGGAGCTTTTCTCAACGCATCTTCACCGGTCACAGGTCACAGCTCTAGCTTCGTCACGTTTAAGCAAACAGGCTTAGAAAATGCACCAACTTCACGCTCAACCAGGGCAGCCAACCTCTCCACCTTATTGAGAGCTCAACCCAGCTTCTCGTTGTGATGACACCTTAGGCACTTCATCCTCTTTAACAGAACCTTCGTCCTAGTTTTGGCCATCCATATTTTTAGCTACGCATAAGGGTGGTAATGAATCGTAATCCAAATATTTCTTCACAAATTGTTAGGACCCTACATTATTTTTAGTTTAAAAATAAATAGAAATAGAGTTTGATCCTAACCAGATCTGATTCTTACATTTTGTAGTGTAAAATTTAGAGCTTATCGTCACCTCTAGCTACGCTCGAGGCTCGAGGATCCGACAAACGCGAAATTCTGAATCAAATTAACAGGAGAGGTCAGCATCGATGGAGCCCCAACATCACGAAAAGCATCGATGGAGCCACCAACCTCAGCACCACGAGCATCTTCGCTCAACATCTCAAAACTACCGCACACCTCCTCTTCCTTCAATCCACTCTCCTCACTTGTATTGACACCAATAAAGTCAACTCTTCTGTTTTAGACACCCTATTATTTACAGGTTGTCCAGTATTACCTCTTTTTTATGGTGGCTCGAGATATATATCTGGTTTTCAGCTTCACGATGAAGGTGGACTCCTCTCACCGTAAGAAATGTTTCCGATGTCAAAGGACACGGTTGAAGCGCTTGCAATCAACTCCAAGAATTCCAATGGTCAAATTCTTTTCTTTGTTTTCATAAACTTTTCGATAATTTCACAAGCCTTTGTTTCAATGTCTCAACAAATAAAGTCTGCATCGTACTTAAATTGGCGAGGCTTGTTAACTTCGAGATCAGGAAATTTATATTGTTTTGATCCAACTTTCATCAAATGAAATCTACAAAGGCTCCCAACTTTGTCGAACAGGACAAACCTGTGCAGCAACGAACAGATGCCTCAACGAGATCTCTCCCACCTTGAAGTAAAGCTACAAGATTGTAAGCTTTCTCAATATTCTTCGATACAAGGGTGTCTTTGAAAGGTGACTTGCATGCGAAGGCATCTGTAGCTTATTGTAAAATCAGTACTTTAATCAGTCAATGAAAACCTCGTAGCCAATGAAAACCTTTTAGTAATTCTACCGCCTTGCATTGGTCCCTTTCTTCAACCATAGGCACCTTATTATAAAATCAGTACTTTAATCAGTCATCATGTCATTTGTTCTTCGTGGCAAGCGTAATCTGCTTCACATTATTACAACATGACTTGAAGCTACAACATCCAAAACAATTGATAGTATTCACTACCTCGATGGTGTGATTCTTAAACTAACAATGCATCTCATTCAGAGTGCAAAAATAAGTTGTGTTGGGACTCAATTCTTGAGACTTCATAGCCAAAATAAAAAAGAGCTATCTTTGAAATGCCATTCAATGTCAAATGATGTATCTCAATATTAAACACACTAATTATAACTTCCATTAAGTCTTGCATGAGAAACCAAAGCCCAACATTAAACAAGTCCTTAAAAACCACACAATCATCAAATCTTATTCTCCAGCAAACACACTGCCATTGTTTCGGAAATCGGGGAACAATAATATTTGTATTGGGTGGGGATGCTAGCGCGGTCTCATTGAGAATGTAAAAACGCTAGCTGGGACTTGAACGAAGAACTTGGGACATGGGGTTATAATGGTTCAGCCAGAGCCCTAGTCTAGTGTAGTGCTGATCGTAGTATTTGTTGGAGCATATTATAACTGGTGTGCTTGTGTGTCTCTCTCATAAGAGGAAGAGGGTCTTTCCCTTTTATACACTAAGGGTCTTTCCCTTCAGAGAGAGAGAGAGACGAAATAAAGAAAGAAGAAATCCTTCGTCTATTGCAGCGGCCCCCGTCTCCTGGTCGCGAGAAGTAGCGCTCCAGGACATGGCATCTCTTGTTGCTCCTGTGCTTGCGGCGGGTTCGTGGCTGACGCCCCCGGGGTGATGCGCGGCAGGCCCCATGGTTCAGCCCCGGGGCACGACTGACACATCATGGTTCCTTACGGCCATTGTGAGCCCCAAGTTGTCCTTCTGCGCATATGGATTCATCCATTCGATATGACACCCTGTCTTGCCGTTTCCGCCATACTGGCTACTATAGAGGCTACGATACTGAGGTCGTCCCTGACAAGAGAGTTGTATCTATGTCATATCGCCTGAGCGCCTAGCGTAACGCACTATCGTGGTCGACGTATGCTTGTGGCTCTGGCTCAATGCTTAGGCTTGCTCAGCGGGGGACCTGGTTGCCCGCTCCACCTCGTAGACCTACTCGGCGGGGGACTTGGTCACCCGTTCCGCTTCACAGACTTGTTTGGTGGGGTCCTGGTCGCCCGCTCCGCCTCGCAGACTTGATCGGCGGGGGACCTGGTCACTCACCCTGAAAAATACTTGGCAAAGGCTTTGCCAAGTGTGACACTCGGCAAAGAGATCTCGACAAACAGTACAACAGCAACGACTTCTTTGCCGAGTATTTTTTTATCGGACCGAGTGTATTTCTGTGCCGAGTGTCTTGCTCTCGGTAAACACTGACGTTAACGAGAGCAGGACTTTGCCGAGTGCCCGATAGAAAGCACTCGACAAAGCGCCAAGCACTCGACAACGACCTGAATTCCGGTAGTGCACCTCACAGACTTGCTCGATTGGGGACTTAGTCGCCCGCGCCGTTTGGCAGACTTGCTCGGCGAGGGACTCGGTCGTCCACTCCGCCTTGCTCGGCGGGGGACGTGGTCGCCGGATCCGCCTCACAGACTTGCTCGGCGGGGGACTTGGTTGCCCGCTCCGCCTTGTAGACTTGCTCGCATGTGGGACTTGGTCGGATGAGTCGTTCTTGGGGAGTTTCGTGGGCTTTCTTTGGGTACCCTATTCCTAGGTGCCCGACACACACATAATCTCGTAATAAAATCTTCTTTTGATTGAAAGGAACAATAACAGTCCCATCCATCAAACAACTTACCAAATCTTAGGAATTTGTTTACATCATCAACCAATTCTTATTCAGATAGTTTAACATATGCCAACTCATTTTACGAACCAGGCAAAGTCATAGGAGCAAATTCCACAACACTAGACATCTAACACAGATCAAAGTCAATCAAACTATAAACAAAATTAAAAACAAATAGTATATATTAGAAACATACCTTTGCAAGGTTCACAAACAAATAGTAGAAATATTGAAAAATCTCAAAAAACGCAAACTAAACATTCTTTGCAAAAAAGATTTGTTTTAATAAAACAAGAAGTGAGAACTATCGTTTCAAAGCAATAGCAAACTACAACCTGTAAGTTCAATAAATATAAGTGACTTAAATCAAAAGCGGTTGTTCGACCTCTTTATGTACTCAACATCAGTCAAACTTGTCCATTATAAGTTCAAAATTTAAACAATTCACTTTTCAATGTCCAACTCCAAAGCTAGGGGACGATATTTTACCTTCGTTCGAAATTGTCATTTCGTGGGATTCAAACATCTGGAGCAGACCTTAGCCTGTGAGGGGCTATTACTGAAGATTTGACCTCAGACAAATTTAGTCCCTTATGTTTGGATGTTAATATTAATTATATTATGTTTTCTTGATTTGTGTTTCTAGGGATATCTTCGTTTTATAGAAAAAAGAATATTATAACAAAGACTAACGATTCACTTTGTCTGAAAGCCATTTCTTCCTCTTCGTTATGGTACATCTATGTGCGTAGGTGTGGCTACTGGATCGATGCACGTACCAAATAGTGGTCTCAAGTATCCTGCAGCCTAAGTCATGGCAATAACACATGTTGGTCCATCCCATAATGTCGCACATCATACATTTAATTTGTTGTACCTAAGATTTACTTGATAAGCTAATGTTATGGACTTGTTATTATATCCTTTTGATGTGGGGTCCCAACTTTGGGGTTGTATTGCCTTCGGTGGGCCCAAGCACATCCTTCTTTCTTATGACATGATTATATTTAGCCACATTAAGTCCCTTGGTCCTTCGAGGGCTTGTAACCCTGAAGTGTCTAAGGCCCGACCGTTCCCATAATGCAAGGCTAGGGATATTAGGTACCCCGAGGTCTGGCAGAGGACCACGAGCGTCTAAGTGTTGTTAGGTGCTTTAGAGGATATACTCCTAAAAACTCAAATCCTTCATGAGCGTCTTGAGCATGAGGGATCCATAGGATTTAAATTCATGGGAATCCTTGGACACGAGGGGCCTTGGGGCTTATATTATTCTAGCTATGGACATCCTAGGGCACTGAGGGCCTAGGCCTTAGAGTGCTCTGGGCCCAATGGGTCTTGGGTCCCATAGTGGATTTTTATAGGACTATGTTGTACAATTATCTCCTTAGGGTGCCTGATATCAAGTTTCTCGGTACCAAGTCCGGCCTTGGTTGGGGCCAGGAGAGGTCCTCGAGGCATAGAGCTCTGGGAGGGGTGCTCCTAGTAGGTTAGCCCTGCAGTAGCTTTTTCATATCGAAATTCTTGAATGCATCTAGGTGGATACAAAAGTTATAACCTTCTCTAGGTGCTCATAAATAAGGTTTGAGTTTCTAAAATGGTGAACCGTGTCTTTCATCAATCTCTAATTCGTATGGTAGTTAGGTTTTCAAACCTAAAAGGTGAAATCAGTATCAGACTTCCCCTGTTATTAAGATCGGACAAGTTTCGTAAGCTAGAGGACTTCAATGTTGGTTTTTTGTATTCTAAAAAAATACAAAGATCTGATCTAATCTCTACAATTTTGTACATAATTTACATTGATTAAAAAAATCCGAAGCTAGTACCAAAATTATATATATATATAAACCAAATTTATATTGTTTCTAAACTAGACTACGTTTTCACATTTAAATTGCACGAGCAGGTGGTCTAATTTTCTAAAAACATCATCTAGGGTGGGCGTGAGGCTTCACAATGAAATGTCTCTTAGTATGGTTCTAGTGCTTCAGCTCTTATTGACCAAGACCAACGCATCATCTATCACCCACACTACCGATCATGCTTGATCATTGGCAACCGTTATCTACCACCATGTTTGAGCGTGTAACTGCTACCGTCAACTAGGGGTGGAAACGAGGCTCGCTGTTCTCGGTCAAGTAACAAAACAAGCTCAGCTCGACTCGCTTGCTTATTTGACGAGTCTTTAAAGTAGGCTTAGCTCGGCTCGCGAGTTGGCTCGTTGAGCCAGCGAGTCTGACCAAATATTTGAACTTGCTCTCTAAGTTATAATGTAAAATCTCAAAGTAACATATTTTTAAATTAGTAAAATAAATATATTACTAATATAATATAGAAAATAGATTATTGTTTTACAGTAATCTCAAATAACATAAACAATCGTCTATTTGGTACTAACATTATATGTTAATTGGAATTTTATGTAACAAATTGTTATTGGTTTAAGCCCCGAGTCGCAGCGAGCCGAGCGAAGATGGTTTGCTCTTTTCTCGAGCCACAAAAGCAGGCTCGGGCTTGTTCTAAGTGTTGAGCCGAGCCGTCTCACCGAGCTCGAGCTTTTTTTCAGGCTTATTGTCCTGTCTCAGTGTCAAAACAACTTTTCTTTTATAAACTTTTATTTCAAATAAAACATAATGTTTTATTAGAAAAAAACATTGAACTCATAATTAAGCAAAAAATACTTAATTCATAAAATAATTAAAAATATATATTTCTTGAAAAATAAAAAATTACGTAATTCATAAGAACAATTACACTACTTGAAAACTTAAAATTATGTAATTCATAAAAATAAAATCTAATTTCCATGATGTCGATCTCGGATATGTTCATTAAATTATCTTGAAGCTCATCATGGATTAGACTATCGTGGATTGAGGCCTCGCTTTCAAATATGGTTGTAAAGCCTGCCAGTGCTTCATGGATGATGTTTGGTGTTGCAATGTAGGACTCAAATATCTTGTAGTTGTCTACATCGTACGATCCTCTATGTTCATACTTAATAATCATGTTGTGTAGAATGATACATACATTTATAATCACATTGAGTACTTGATGGGAAAAAGAATGACCTAGATAAGCGAGAATATGGAAACGAGGCTTGAGGGCCCTAAATGCTCTCTCTACGTCCTTCTTTGCTCCCTCCTGGTATGCAACAAACATCTGCTGCTTTAGAATGTATGTCAGAGGAATGATCTTCATAAACACTTGCCATTAGGAGTAGGTGCAATTGGTGAGGTAGTAACCTTAGTTGTAATCATGTCCATTTGTTGTGAAGTTCACATTTGATGCTTTGCTCTTGAGCACGTTAGTGAACAACAGTGACCAGTTGAGCACGTTGATGTCATTGTTCAATGCTGCTACCTCGAAAAAACATGTCAAATCCACAAGTCATACGAGGCTACCTTGAAAAAATATGTCAAATCCACAAGTCATATAAGGCATTCTAAGCATGAGCTTCTCCCTATTTCGATATACTCATTAATGGAGTCAGCAATGCTACTGTATGCAAGCATGCATATGGTAGCAATGCATTTTTGGTGGTGGGGGTGTGTTGCGGTTGAGTGTATTGGTTCTAATGAAGTAGGGGGATGCTCACCCAACCTCTACAAGGTTTGAATAAAGAGACTCCTCTGCTTGTGGTACCTTCGATTAAAGTAGAGCGGAGATGAGTAGACACATGGGTAATTAAAGTAGTCTTGCATTAACTGGTCATGGGTGACATCACAGTCTCGATCGATGTAGCTCCGATGCTACATCTTTCATCTTGTCCTCATTGAAGACTTGGAGGTAAGCTTTGACGTCGTATCCATGATACTTTGGTGTAGCATATTACTACCAGATTCCGACTCTTTTGTCGAGTGCTTGGTGCTTTGCCGAGTGGTTTTTGTCGGGCGCCGCACTCGACAAAAAAATCTTTGTCGAGCGCCGCACTCGAAAAAGTCCTACTCTCGGTAGCGATCACGTTTACCGAGAGGAGGACGCTCGGCATAGGAAGACACTCGACAAAGTGTCGTCAGCAGCCGTTTATAGCTGATGGTCGTTACCTTTGCCGAGTATCAGGCTTTGGCACTCGACTAAGAACCTACTTTGTCGAGTGTAACCCATCTGACACTCGACAAACTATGCTTTGCCGAGTGCCTACCTTGGACACTCGGCAAAGTATATTTTTATTTTTTTCTTTTTCCAACCAAACTTTTTATGGTTTGTTCCTACGCTATGTAGACTTACATGTTCAATTTTTACACAATTATAAAAGTGTTTGCTATAACTAATAGATTTTATTTATTTAATTGAATTTCTCGGATAATTTAGAATTGAACTGCAAGTCACACGAAAAATCGAAAACCATGAATGAAAAATGATATCCATATTATTTAGCAAAAGTTACGACCGATTTAAGGAGCAGACCGAAATTTTCGAGCACCATGCTCACGAATCATGACAGTGAACTTGTCATCGAGTTGTTTAAAAATTTTATAAAATATAAACAAAGTCAGAAAATTACGAAACTTTTATACATGCATTGATATCATATGTAGTGGCTATGATAAAAAATTAAAAATATCTCATAAAAATTATCATACATTATGTGTCTAGGGAGGGAGTACCGAGTAACATATGACCGGCCTTTTCAATTTCGCTCCGTACTAATATCCTATCGATCCCTTGGTGGTAGCAGCACGTCACGCGTACGCAGCCCGCCAGCGGCGGGCGGCGTGGCGAGGTAGCCGTGCCCACGTTTTGGTCGAACGGATGGATCACACCCCGTGTGCCACTGCTATAACGCGCGCGCGGAGGCGCACAAGTGGGGCGGCAAGTTGCTGGATAGTGGATACCCACTAGCTAGCTAGGTCGCTCGCTAGTACTAATAGCTGCCACCCCACCAGCGCACCACACCAGCAGGCTTGCGCTGCATATACAAACACAAAAGTCGGTAGGAGTTGGACGCATTGTTCACGTGCTCGCCCTGTGCATCGCCAACCGTGGCTCTGGCGCTTGCCTGCCCAGTTGCCCAGCGCAGCACGCAGCGCCCCCTGCATAGAACACATCTGGTCGCGGCGGCCGTTGCTGTATGCGCGCCGCGGTTTTGTTATTGTGAATGTTGTCCACTCTAGCGTGGCGTGGAGAAGCCTGTTTATTAGCGAGTGCATTGTGCAAAGATGCATCGATCAGAACCTGTACTAAACTTGACAATAACTTCTTATGAATGTAGATCGTACATAATAATATAATGTAACTATATAATAATAGCTTGTTTACAATAACCTTTAAAATGATATCTAGAAGGTTACATAGAACTTATGGGCATATATATGTGATTATACCTCTCCCTAGTCTTGCATTTATCATATTACTCCTTGTTTTTAACTTTGTAATTTTACACTTTCATTTTGAAAACGAAGTATATACGTGCATTTAACGGTGTCAAATTTGACGTCAAACGACAAAAATGTCCACACAATTTAGTATGATTTTACTCCTGATAGGGTTGCACCCATATAAATCGAAGTAGAATAGTTCGGTCCTTTCACCCTTTTCTTTTTACATTTTTTATTTTTTAATCAATAATTCTGATTACACACAACAAGAGCCTGCACGGATGGCATAGTGTAGTGTTCAGTGGCCCGGCGAGGTGCACAGGTAGGGCTGTATGGCCGGCCGGAATGGCGGCATCTGACATCGCCTCAGAAGTGCGGCAGTGTGACGCACGCGGCAAAGGGGTTGCCCAGTTCCGTGTGCTCAACCGGAGGGGATGATGGCCGACGCAGCTTTACGTCGTTACGTGCATTTAACGACGTCAAATTTGACGTGAAACATTAAAAATGTCCACACAATTTAGTATGATTTTACTCCTGTCAGTGTTGCACCCATATAAAATCGAAGTAGAATAGTTCGGTCCTTTCACCCTTTTCTTTTTACATTTTTTATTTTTTAATCAATAATTCTGATTACACACAACAAGAAGCCTGCACGGATGGAGTGTAGTGTTCAGTGGCCCAGCGAGGT
Organism: Zea mays; assembly: GCF_902167145.1. NCBI lineage: Eukaryota > Viridiplantae > Streptophyta > Magnoliopsida > Poales > Poaceae > Zea > Zea mays. The sequence continues at coordinate 15,388,082 of NC_050099.1, forward strand.
GCACCGGCAGGGCTGCATGGCCGGCCAGAATGGCGGCATCTGACATCGGCTCAGAAGTGCGGCAGTGTGACGCACGCGGCAAAGGGGTTGCCCAGTTCCGTGTGCTCAACCGGAGGGGATGATGGCCGACGCAGCTTTACGTCGTTACGTGCATTTAATGGTGTCAAATTTGACGTCAAACGACAAAAATGTCCACACAATTTAGTATGATTTTACTCCTGATAGGGTTGCACCCATATAAATCGAAGTAGAATAGTTCGGTCCTTTCACCCTTTTCTTTTTACATTTTTTATTTTTTAATCAATAATTCTGATTACACACAACAAGAGCCTGCACGGATGGCATAGTGTAGTGTTCAGTGGCCCGGCGAGGTGCACCGGTAGGGCTGTATGGCCGGCCGGAATGGCGGCATCTGACATCGCCTCAGAAGTGCGGCAGTGTGACGCACGCGGCAAAGGGGTTGCCCAGTTCCGTGTGCTCAACCGGAGGGGATGATGGCCGACGCAGCTTTACGTCGTTACGTGCATTTAATGGCGTCAAATTTGACGTGAAACATTAAAAATGTCCACACAATTTAGTATGATTTTACTCCTGTCAGTGTTGCACCCATATAAAATCGAAGTAGAATAGTTCGGTCCTTTCACCCTTTTCTTTTTACATTTTTTATTTTTTAATCAATAATTCTGATTACACACAACAAGAAGCCTGCACGGATGGAGTGTAGTGTTCAGTGGCCCAGCGAGGTGCACCGGCAGGGCTGCATGGCCGGCCAGAATGGCGGCATCTGACATCGGCTCAGAAGTGCGGCAGTGTGACGCACGCGGCAAAGGGGTTGCCCAGTTCCGTGTGCTCAACCGGAGGGGATGATGGCCGACGCAGCTTTACGTCGTTACGTGCATTTAATGGTGTCAAATTTGACGTGAAACGACAAAAATGTCCACACAATTTAGTATGATTTTACTCCTGTTAGGGTTGCACCCATATAAATCGAAGTAGAATAGTTCGGTCCTTTCACCCTTTTCTTTTTACATTTTTTATTTTTTAATCAATAATTCTGATTACACACAACAAGAGCCTGCACGGATGGCATAATGTAGTGTTCAGTGGCCCAGCGAGGTGCACCGGCAGGGCTGCATGGCCAGCCGGAATGGCGGCATCTGACATCGCCTCAGAAGTGCGGCAGTGTGACGCACGCGGCAAAGGGGTTGCCCAGTTCCGTGTGCTCAACCGGAGGGGATGATGGCCGACGCAGCTTTACGTCGTTACGTGCATTTAACGGCGTCAAATTTGACGTGAAACATTAAAAATGTCCACACAATTTAGTATGATTTTACTCCTGTCAGTGTTGCACCCATATAAAATCGAAGTAGAATAGTTCGGTCCTTTCACCCTTTTCTTTTTACATTTTTTATTTTTTAATCAATAATTCTGATTACACACAACAAGAAGCCTGCACGGATGGAGTGTAGTGTTCAGTGGCCCAGCGAGGTGCACCGGCAGGGCTGCATGGCCGGCCAGAATGGCGGCATCTGACATCGGCTCAGAAGTGCGGCAGTGTGACGCACGCGGCAAAGGGGTTGCCCAGTTCCGTGTGCTCAACCGGAGGGGATGATGGCCGACGCAGCTTTACGTCGTTACGTGCATTTAATGGTGTCAAATTTGACGTGAAACGTTAAAAATGTCCACACAATTTAGTATGATTTTACTCCTGTCAGGGTTGCACCCATATAAAATCGAAGTAAAATAGTTTGGTCCTTTCACCCTTTTCTTTTTACATTTTTTATTTTTAATCAATAATTCTGATTACACACAACAAGAATCCTGCACGGATGGAGTGTAGTGTTCAGTGGCCCAGCGAGGTGCACCAGCAGGGCTGCATGGCCGGCCGGAATGGCGGCATCTGACATCAGCTCAGAAGGGCGGCAGTGTGACGCACGCGGCAAACGGGTTGCCCAGTTCCGTGTGCTCAACCGGAGGGGATGATGGCCGACACAGCTTTACGTCGTTACGTGCATTTAACGGTGTCAAATTTGACGTGAAACGTTAAAAATGTCCACACAATTTAGTATGATTTTACTCCTGTCAGGGTTGCACCCATATAAAATCGAAGTAAAATAGTTCGGTCATTTCACCCTTTTCTTTTTACATTTTTTATTTTTTAATCAATAATTCTGATTACACACAACAAGAAGCCTGCACGGATGGAGTGTAGTGTTCAGTGGACCAGCGAGGTGCACCAGCAGGGCTGCATGGCCGGCCGGAATGGCGGCATCTGACATCGGCTCAGAAGTGCGGCAGTGTGACGCACGCGGCAAAGGGGTTGCCCAGTTCCGTGTGCTCAACCGGAGGGGATGATGGCCGACACAGCTTTACGTCGTTACGTGCATTTAACGGTGTCAAATTTGACGTGAAACGTTAAAAATGTCCACACAATTTAGTATGATTTTACTCCTGTCAGGGTTGCACCCATATAAAATCGAAGTAAAATAGTTCGGTCCTTTCACCCTTTTCTTTTTACATTTTTTATTTTTTAATCAATAATTCTGATTACACACAACAAGAAGCCTGCACGGATGGAGTGTAGTGTTCAGTGGCCCAGCGAGGTGCACCGGCAGGACTGTATGGCCGGCCGGAATGGCGGCATCTGACATCGGCTCAGAAGTGCGGCAGTGTGACGCACGCGGCAAAGGGGTTGCCCAGTTCCGTGTGCTCAACCGGAGGGGATGATGGCCGATGCAGCTTTACGTCGTTACGTGCATTTAACGGTGTCAAATTTGACATGAAACGTTAAAAATGTCCACACAATTTAGTATGATTTTACTCCTGTCAGGGTTGCACCCATATAAAATCGAAGTAAAATAGTTCGGTCCTTTCACCCTTTTCTTTTTACATTTTTTATTTTTTAATCAATAATTCTGATTACACACAACAAGAAGCCTGCCCGGATGGAGTGTAGTGTTCAGTGGCCCAGCGAGGTGCACCGACAGGGCTGCATGGCTGGCCGGAATGGCGGCATCTGACATCGGCTCAGAAGGGCGGCAGTGTGACGCACGCGGCAAAGGGGTTGCCCAGTTCCGTGTGCTCAACCAGAGGGGATGATGGCCGACGCAGCTTTACGTCGTTACGTGCATTTAACGGTGTCAAATTTGATGTGAAACGTTAAAAATGTCCACACAATTTAGTATGATTTTACTCATGTCTGGGTTGCACCCATATAAAATCGAAGTAGAATAGTTTGGTACTTTCACCCTTTTCTTTTTACATTTTTTATTTTTTAATCAATAATTCTGATTACACACAACAAGAAGCCTGCACGGATGGAGTGTAGTGTTCAGTGGCCCAGCGTGGTGCACCGGCAGGGCTGCATGGCCGGCCGGAATGGCGGCATCTGACATCGGCTCAGAAGTGCAGCAGTGTGACGCACGTGGCAAAGGGGTTGCCCAGTTCCGTGTGTTCAACCGGAGGGGATGATGGCCGATGCAGCTTTACGTCGTTACGTGCATTTAACGGTGTCAAATTTGACATAAAACGTTAAAAATGTCCACACAATTTAGTATGATTTTACTCCTGTCAGGGTTGCACCCATATAAAATCGAAGTAGAATAGTTTGGTCCTTTCACCCTTTTCTTTTTACATTTTTTATTTTTTAATCAATAATTCTGATTACACACAACAAGAAGCCTGCACGGATGGAGTGTAGTGTTCAGTGGCCCAGCGAGGTGCACCGACAGGGCTGCATGGCTGGCCGGAATGGCGGCATCTGACATCGGCTCAGAAGTGCGGCAGTGTGACGCACGCGACAAAGGGGTTGCCCAGTTCCGTGTGCTCAACCGGAGGGAATGATGGCCGACGCAGCTTTACGTCGTTACGTGCATTTAACGGTGTCAAATTTGAGGTGAAACGTTAAAAATGTCCACACAATTTAGTATGATTTTACTCCTGTCAGGGTTGCACCCATATAAAATCGAAGTAGAATAGTTTGGTCCTTTCACCCTTTTCTTTTTACATTTTTATTTTTTAATGAATAATTCTGATTACACACAACAAGAATCCTGCACGGATGGAGTGTAGTGTTCAGTGGCCCAGCGAGGTGCACCGGCAGGGCTGCATGGCCGACCGGAATGGCGGGATCTGACATCGGCTCAGAAGTGCGGCAGTGTGACGCACGCGGCAAAGGGGTTGCCCAGTTCCGTGTGCTCAACCGGAGGGGATGATGGCCGACACAGCTTTACGTCGTTACGTGCATTTAACGGTGTCAAATTTGACGTGAAACGTTAAAAATGTCCACACAATTTAGTATGATTTTACTCCTGTCAGGGTTGCACCCATATAAAATCGAAGTAAAATAGTTCGGTCCTTTCACCCTTTTCTTTTTACATTTTTTATTTTTTAATCAATAATTCTGATTACACACAACAAGAAGCCTGCACGGATGGAGTGTAGTGTTCAGTGGCCCAGCGAGGTGCACCGGCAGGACTGCATGGCCGGCCGGAATGGCGGCATCTGACATCGGCTCAGAAGTGCGGCAGTGTGACGCACGCGGCAAAGGGGTTGCCCAGTTCCGTGTGTTCAACCGGAGGGGATGATGGTCGATGCAGCTTTACGTCGTTACGTGCATTTAACGGTGTCAAATTTGACATAAAACGTTAAAAATGTCCACACAATTTAGTATGATTTTACTCCTGTCAGGGTTGCACCCATATAAAATCGAAGTAGAATAGTTTGGTCCTTTCACCCTTTTCTTTTTACATTTTTTATTTTTTAATCAATAATTCTGATTACACACAACAAGAAGCCTGCACGGATGGAGTGTAGTGTTCAGTGGCCCAGCGAGGTGCACCGGCAGGGCTGCATGGCCGGCCAGAATGGCGGCATCTGACATTGGCTCAGAAGTGCGGCAGTGTGACGCACGCGGCAAAGGGGTTGCCCAGTTCCGTGTGCTCAACCGGAGGGGATGATGGCCGACGCAGCTTTACGTCGTTACGTGCATTTAATGGTGTCAAATTTGACGTCAAACGACAAAAATGTCCACACAATTTAGTATGATTTTACTCCTGATAGGGTTGCACCCATATAAATCGAAGTAGAATAGTTCGGTCCTTTCACCCTTTTCTTTTTACATTTTTTATTTTTTAATCAATAATTCTGATTACACACAACAAGAGCCTGCACGGATGGCATAGTGTAGTGTTCAGTGGCCCGGCGAGGTGCACCGGTAGGGCTGTATGGCCGGCCGGAATGGCGGCATCTGACATCGCCTCAGAAGTGCGGCAGTGTGACGCACGCGGCAAAGGGGTTGCCCAGTTCCGTGTGCTCAACCGGAGGGGATGATGGCCGACGCAGCTTTACGTCGTTACGTGCATTTAATGGCGTCAAATTTGACGTGAAACATTAAAAATGTCCACACAATTTAGTATGATTTTACTCCTGTCAGTGTTGCACCCATATAAAATCGAAGTAGAATAGTTCGGTCCTTTCACCCTTTTCTTTTTACATTTTTTATTTTTTAATCAATAATTCTGATTACACACAACAAGAAGCCTGCACGGATGGAGTGTAGTGTTCAGTGGCCCAGCGAGGTGCACCGGCAGGGCTGCATGGCCGGCCAGAATGGCGGCATCTGACATCGGCTCAGAAGTGCGGCAGTGTGACGCACGCGGCAAAGGGGTTGCCCAGTTCCGTGTGCTCAACCGGAGGGGATGATGGCCGACGCAGCTTTACGTCGTTACGTGCATTTAATGGTGTCAAATTTGACGTGAAACGACAAAAATGTCCACACAATTTAGTATGATTTTACTCCTGTTAGGGTTGCACCCATATAAATCGAAGTAGAATAGTTCGGTCCTTTCACCCTTTTCTTTTTACATTTTTTATTTTTTAATCAATAATTCTGATTACACACAACAAGAGCCTGCACGGATGGCATAATTTAGTGTTCAGTGGCCCAGCGAGGTGCACCGGCAGGGCTGCATGGCCAGCCGGAATGGCGGCATCTGACATCGCCTCAGAAGTGCGGCAGTGTGACGCACGCGGCAAAGGGGTTGCCCAGTTCCGTGTGCTCAACCGGAGGGGATGATGGCCGACGCAGCTTTACGTCGTTACGTGCATTTAACGGCGTCAAATTTGACGTGAAACATTAAAAATGTCCACACAATTTAGTATGATTTTACTCCTGTCAGTGTTGCACCCATATAAAATCGAAGTAGAATAGTTCGGTCCTTTCACCCTTTTCTTTTTACATTTTTTATTTTTTAATCAATAATTCTGATTACACACAACAAGAAGCCTGCACGGATGGAGTGTAGTGTTCAGTGGCCCAGCGAGGTGCACCGGCAGGGCTGCATGGCCGGCCAGAATGGCGGCATCTGACATCGGCTCAGAAGTGCGGCAGTGTGACGCACGCGGCAAAGGGGTTGCCCAGTTCCGTGTGCTCAACCGGAGGGGATGATGGCCGACGCAGCTTTACGTCGTTACGTGCATTTAATGGTGTCAAATTTGACGTGAAACGTTAAAAATGTCCACACAATTTAGTATGATTTTACTCCTGTCAGGGTTGCACCCATATAAAATCGAAGTAAAATAGTTTGGTCCTTTCACCCTTTTCTTTTTACATTTTTTATTTTTAATCAATAATTCTGATTACACACAACAAGAATCCTGCACGGATGGAGTGTAGTGTTCAGTGGCCCAGCGAGGTGCACCAGCAGGGCTGCATGGCCGGCCGGAATGGCGGCATCTGACATCAGCTCAGAAGGGCGGCAGTGTGACGCACGCGGCAAACGGGTTGCCCAGTTCCGTGTGCTCAACCGGAGGGGATGATGGCCGACACAGCTTTACGTCGTTACGTGCATTTAACGGTGTCAAATTTGACGTGAAACGTTAAAAATGTCCACACAATTTAGTATGATTTTACTCCTGTCAGGGTTGCACCCATATAAAATCGAAGTAAAATAGTTCGGTCATTTCACCCTTTTCTTTTTACATTTTTTATTTTTTAATCAATAATTCTGATTACACACAACAAGAAGCCTGCGCGGATGGAGTGTAGTGTTCAGTGGCCCAGCGAGGTGCACCAGCAGGGCTGCATGGCCGGCCGGAATGGCGGCATCTGACATCGGCTCAGAAGTGTGGCAGTGTGACGCACGCGGCAAAGGGGTTGCCCAGTTCCGTGTGCTCAACCGGAGGGGATGATGGCCGACACAGCTTTACGTCGTTACGTGCATTTAACGGTGTCAAATTTGACGTGAAACGTTAAAAATGTCCACACAATTTAGTATGATTTTACTCCTGTCAGGGTTGCACCCATATAAAATCGAAGTAAAATAGTTCGGTCCTTTCACCCTTTTCTTTTTACATTTTTTATTTTTTAATCAATAATTCTGATTACACACAACAAGAAGCCTGCTCGGATGGAGTGTAGTGTTCAGTGGCCCAGCGAGGTGCACCGGCAGGACTGTATGGCCGGCCGGAATGGCGGCATCTGACATCGGCTCAGAAGTGCGGCAGTGTGACGCACGCGGCAAAGGGGTTGCCCAGTTCCGTGTGCTCAACCGGAGGGGATGATGGCCGATGCAGCTTTACGTCGTTACGTGCATTTAACGGTGTCAAATTTGACATGAAACGTTAAAAATGTCCACACAATTTAGTATGATTTTACTCCTGTCAGGGTTGCACCCATATAAAATCGAAGTAAAATAGTTCGGTCCTTTCACCCTTTTCTTTTTACATTTTTTATTTTTTAATCAATAATTCTGATTACACACAACAAGAAGCCTGCCCGGATGGAGTGTAGTGTTCAGTGGCCCAGCGAGGTGCACCGACAGGGCTGCATGGCTGGCCGGAATGGCGGCATCTGACATCGGCTCAGAAGGGCGGCAGTGTGACGCACGCGGCAAAGGGGTTGCCCAGTTCCGTGTGCTCAACCGGAGGGGATGATGGCCGACGCAGCTTTACGTCGTTACGTGCATTTAACGGTGTCAAATTTGATGTGAAACGTTAAAAATGTCCACACAATTTAGTATGATTTTACTCATGTCTGGGTTGCACCCATATAAAATCGAAGTAGAATAGTTTGGTACTTTCACCCTTTTCTTTTTACATTTTTTATTTTTTAATCAATAATTCTGATTACACACAACAAGAAGCCTGCACGGATGGAGTGTAGTGTTCAGTGGCCCAGCGTGGTGCACCGGCAGGGCTGCATGGCCGGCCGGAATGGCGGCATCTGACATCGGCTCAGAAGTGCAGCAGTGTGACGCACGTGGCAAAGGGGTTGCCCAGTTCCGTGTGTTCAACCGGAGGGGATGATGGCCGATGCAGCTTTACGTCGTTACGTGCATTTAACGGTGTCAAATTTGACATAAAACGTTAAAAATGTCCACACAATTTAGTATGATTTTACTCCTGTCAGGGTTGCACCCATATAAAATCGAAGTAGAATAGTTTGGTCCTTTCACCCTTTTCTTTTTACATTTTTTATTTTTTAATCAATAATTCTGATTACACACAACAAGAAGCCTGCACGGATGGAGTGTAGTGTTCAGTGGCCCAGCGAGGTGCACCGACAGGGCTGCATGGCTGGCCGGAATGGCGGCATCTGACATCGGCTCAGAAGTGCGGCAGTGTGACGCACGCGACAAAGGGGTTGCCCAGTTCCGTGTGCTCAACCGGAGGGAATGATGGCCGACGCAGCTTTACGTCGTTACGTGCATTTAACGGTGTCAAATTTGAGGTGAAACGTTAAAAATGTCCACACAATTTAGTATGATTTTACTCCTGTCAGGGTTGCACCCATATAAAATCGAAGTAGAATAGTTTGGTCCTTTCACCCTTTTCTTTTTACATTTTTTATTTTTTAATGAATAATTCTGATTACACACAACAAGAATCCTGCACGGATGGAGTGTAGTGTTCAGTGGCCCAGCGAGGTGCACCGGCAGGGCTGCATGGCCGACCGGAATGGCGGGATCTGACATCGGCTCAGAAGTGCGACAGTGTGACGCACGCGGCAAAGGGGTTGCTCAGTTCCGTGTGCTCAACCGGAGGGGATGATGGCCGACACAGCTTTACGTCATTACGTGCATTTAACGGTGTCAAATTTGACGTGAAACGTTAAAAATGTCCACACAATTTAGTATGATTTTACTCCTGTCACGGTTGCACCCATATAAAATCGAAGTAGAATAGTTTGGTCCTTTCACCCTTTTCTTTTTACATTTTTTATTTTTTAATCAATAATTCTGATTACACACAACAAGAAGCATGCACAGATGGAGCATAGTGTTAAGTGGCCCAGCGAGGTGCACCGGCAGGGCTGCATGGCCGGCCAGAATGGCGGCATCTGACATCGGCTCAGAAGTGTGGCAGTGTGACGCACGCGGCAAAGGGGTTGCCCAGTTCCGTGTGCTCAACCAGAGGGGATGATGGCCGACACAGCTTTGTGTCGTTACGTGCATTTAACAGTGTCAAATTTGACGTGAAACGTTAAAAATGTCCACACAATTTAGTATGATTTTACTCCTGTCAGGGTTGCACCCATATAAAATCGAAGTAGAATAGTTTGGTCCTTTCACCCTTTTCTTTTTACATTTTTTATTTTTTAATCAATAATTCTGATTACACACAACAAGAATCCTGCACGGATGGAGTGTAGTGTTCAGTGGCCCAGCGAGGTGCACCGGCAGGGCTGCATGGCCGGCCGGAATGGCGGCATCTGACATCGGCTCAGAAGTGCGACAGTGTGACGCACGCGGCAAAGGGGTTGCTCAGTTCCGTGTGCTCAACCGGAGGGGATGATGGCCGACACAGCTTTACGTCATTACGTGCATTTAACGGTGTCAAATTTGACGTGAAACGTTAAAAATGTCCACACAATTTAGTATGATTTTACTCCTGTCACGGTTGCACCCATATAAAATCGAAGTAGAATAGTTTGGTCCTTTCACCCTTTTCTTTTTACATTTTTTATTTTTTAATCAATAATTCTGATTACACACAACAAGAAGCCTGCACGGATGGAGTGTAGTGTTCAGTGGCCCAGCGAGGTGCACCAGCAGGACTGCATGGCCGGCCGGAATGGCGGCATCTGACATCGGCTCAGAAGTGCGGCAGTGTGACGCACGCGGCAAAGGGGTTGCCCAGTTCCGTTTGCTCAACCGGAGGGGATGATGGCCGACGCAGCTTTACATCGTTACGTGCATTTAACGGTGTCAAATTTGACGTGAAACGTTAAAAATGTCCACACAATTTAGTATGATTTTACTCCTGTCAGGGTTGCACCCATATAAAATCGAAGTAGAATAGTTTGGTCCTTTCACCCTTTTCTTTTTACATTTTTTATATTTAATCAATAATTCTGATTACACATAACAAGAAGCCTGCACAGATGGAGTGTAGTGTTCAGTGGCCCAGCGAGGTGCACCGGCAGGGCTGCATGGCCGGCCGGAATGGAGGCATCTGACATCGGCTCAGAAGTGCGGCAGTGTGACGCACGCGGCAAAGGGGTTGCCCAGTTCCGTGTGCTCAACCGGAGGGGATGATGGCTGACGTAGCTTTACGTCGTTACGTGCATTTAACGATGTCAAATTTGACGTGAAACGTTAAAAATGTCCACACAATTTAGTATGATTTTACTCCTGTCAGGGTTGCACCCGTATAAAATCGAAGTAGAATACTTTGGTCCTTTCACCCTTTTCTTTTTACATTTTTTTATTTTTTAATCCATAATTCTGATTACACACAACAAGAAGCATGCACAGATGGAGCATAGTGTTAAGTGGCCCAGCGAGGTGCACCGGCAGGGCTGCATGGCCGGCCAGAATGGCGGCATCTGACATCGGCTCAGAAGTGTGGCAGTGTGACGCACGCGGCAAAGGGGTTACCCAGTTCCGTGTGCTCAACCAGAGGGGATGATGGCCGACACAGCTTTGTGTCGTTACGTGCATTTAACAGTGTCAAATTTGACGTGAAACGTTAAAAATGTCCACACAATTTAGTATGATTTTACTCCTGTCAGGGTTGCACCCATATAAAATCGAAGTAGAATAGTTTGGTCCTTTTACCCTTTTCTTTTTACATTATTTATTTTTAATCAATAATTCTGATTACACATAACAAGAAGCCTGCACAGATGGAGTGTAGTATTCAGTGGCCCAGCGAGGTGCACCGGCAGGGCTGCATGGCCGGCCGAAATGGCGGCATCTGACATCGGCTCAGAAGTGCGGCAGTGTGACGCACGCGGCAAAGGGGTTGCCCAGTTCCGTGTGCTCAACCGGAGGGGATGATGGCCGACATAGCTTTACGTCGTTACGTGCATTTAACGGTGTCAAATTTGACGTGAAACGTTAAAAATGTCCACACAATTTAGTATGATTTTACTCCTGTCAGGGTTGCACCCATATAAAATCGAAGTAGAATACTTTGGTCCTTTCACCCTTTTCTTTTTACATTTTTTATTTTTTAATCAATAATTCTGATTACACACAACAAGAAGCCTGCACGGATGGAGTGTAGTGTTCAGTGGCCCAGCGAGGTGCACCGGTAGGGCTGCATGGCCGGCCGGAATGGCGGCATCTGACATCGGCTCGGAAGTGCGGCAATAAACGCACACGACAAACACTACCGGAATCCGAGGCTTTGCCGAGTGTTGGCCTCTTTGCCGAGTGCCTTTTGTCGGGCACTCGGCAAGGAAGGCTTTGCCGAGTGCCGCACTCGGTAAAGTTAGGCACTCGGCAAAGCGTGCTTTACCGAGTGCTGAACACTCGGCACAGGACGACACTCGGCAAAGACAACTTTGCCGAGTGTCAAACACTCGGCAAAGGGGGCTCTCGGCAAACGGCCGTCAGCGGCCATCCCAAAGCTGACGGCCGTCAGTCTTTGCCGAGTGCCAGCCGTTGGCTCTCGGCAAAGAGGTTCTGTGCCGAGTGCCACATAGTAGGCACTCGGCAAAGCATACTTTGCCGAGTGTCATCTCTAGACACTCGGCAAAGTATATTTTTATTTTTTCTTATTTTGTCTCTCAAAATTTTTGTGGTATGTTCCTACACTATGTAGACCTACATGTATCATTTGTGGACAATTTTAACAGAGTTTTCAATCGTTGGTAGATTTAGTTCGTTTATTTGAATTTTTTCGGAAAATTTAGATTTGAACTGTAGGTCACTCGAAACTTGGAAAACCGTGCATGCAAAAATGATATTCATGTTACTTAGCATAAGTTACGACCGATTCCAGGAGCGGACCGGAAACTTCGAGCACTATGCTCACTAAACATGGCCGTGAACTTGCCATACACATGTTTAAAAATTGTATAAAACACAAACAAAGTCAGAAAATCCTGAAACTTGTCCACGTGTCATGATATCATATGTACAGGCTGCGATAAAAATTTTAGAATGTTTGGAGAAAGTTGTGGGACACTATGTGTAGAAACCTAGGAGAACTACATTGAAACTCTATGATTTCATGTGTAGTTCTCTTAGGTTTCTACACATAGTGTCCCACAACTTTCTCCAAACATTCTAAATTTTTTATCGCAGCCTGTACATATGATATCATGACACGTGGACGAGTTTCAGGATTTTCTGACTTTGTTTGTGTTTTATACAATTTTTAAACATGTGTATGGCAAGTTCACGGCCATGTTTAGTGAGCATGTTGCTCGAAGTTTCCGGTCCGCTCCTGGAATCGGTCGTAACTTATGCTAAGTAACATGAATATCATTTTTGCATGCACGGTTTTCCAAGTTTCGAGTGACCTACAGTTCAAATCTAAATTTTCCGAAGAAATTCAAATAAACGAACTAAATCTAATAGTTATAAAAAACACTTTTATAATTATACCAAAATGGTACTTGTAGGTCTACATAGTGTAGGAACACACCACAAAAAGTTTGGTTGCCAAAAATAAAAAAAAATAAAATATACTTTGCCGAGTGCTGTCCAGTTAGCACTCGGCAAAGACAACTTTGCCGAGTGCATGTCCTTGGGCACTCGGCAAAGTCTGTACAACACATCTTTGTCGAGTGCTCTACAGCTAGCACTCGGCAAAGGCGACTTTGCCGAGTGCCCGAGATCCAGCACTCGGCAAAGCTTATTTTTTAATTTTTAAAAAATCTTTGCCGAGTGCCGGATCGCGGGCACTCGGCAAAGAACGTTTTAATAGCGTTACGGCGCCCTCACTCACTGTCTCTCTCTCACTCTCACTATCTCTCTCACGCTCGCTCGCTCGCCGCCGTCGCGCTGCCACCCGCCATCGAGCCGCCCGCCGTCGAGCCGCCCGCCGTCGAGCCGCCCGCCGTCGCGCCCGCGGCGAGCACCGCTGCCCGCTGTCGCGCCCGCGGCGAGCACCGCCGCCCACCGTCGCGCCGCCACCCGCCGTCGCGCCCGCGGCGAGCACCGCCGGCCGCTCGCGCTCGCCGCGCCCACCGCGCCCACCGCCGTCGTCGCGCGCCCGTGGCGACCACCGCCGCCGTCGTCGCGCCGCCGGCCTCCCAGCTGGTATATTCCCCTTTGTTTCTTGTTTTATTTTATTTTCTATTTTTAATTCTTTTTTATTTCAATTTATAAATTCGAATTCAATTCAAATTTCACATACTAATGCTTAATTCATGAGAGAAAGGAGAAACAAAACAATTCACTCATATCAACATTTGAAAATATTTATGTTTATTAACTTCTAATTTTAGAGTATGTTTTAACTTCTAGTTTTGAGATCCAAATCTAATTATGACAACTCACAATATAGAGATGTGACTTGCATTCATCGTGTCGTTTGTATATGTGCGTGTCAGCCATCGTGATGTTAGATTTATTTGCAGGTTTTGGAAACCTCCCCGTACAGGGGAAGTGCTGCCGATTTTTTTGACATGCTTGTTTATTTTTTACAGAGAAGCTACTTGTCTTCCTAGCCACTGCGGGTCTGCCTGCACCGCGTCGCGTCGCCACTGCACCGACCCGCCACAGCCCCGCTAGCCTGATTCCACCGTCACCCTAGGTATAACCTCTACATCCGCATCATGGTCGTAGATCACGTAACCCAGTTAGGCGTCTCCCGTTCGAAAGAGATACGGTGTAGATATGCAGATCTTTGCATATCTACAAATGTATCAGTTTCGAATTGTCCATGTTTTTTGGACAGCCTGCGGTTGCGTAGATGGTGTTAGTTTCCATGCTCTACTCCGGTCCGAGATAGAGTTTCGGCGTCACCTCCCTGTTGTTCTCCGGACAGTACACTCTCCCTGTCAGGACGTGTATCCGGAGAACAGCGGGTAGGTGCTGCCGAAATTCTATCTCGGATCGGAGTAGAGCATGGAAACTAACTCCATCTACGCAACCGCGGGTGGGATTAGGACCTATCATCACCTATTAGAAGGTAGGAACGTAGTGTACATGCATTACATGTCTATATTAAACTATACTCGGTTATATATGTTAGAGGATGGAGGACCGTGAGTGGATGTACACGGGCCACGTTCGACGTAATGATGTCACCCAGAATGGATTAGGAAGACCGATGCTTTCGTGGAACGGGCATATGGCGAAGCTGCTAAAGGAGCTAGCCTAGTCCCTTGTCCGTGCAGCAAATGTGACAACCGGAAAAGAAAACCAAAGAAGGCCATGGTAGAACATATTTGGAAGAATGGATTTACGCCGGACTATACTCGGTGGATCTTCCATGGTGAAGCGCATCGCACGAGAGAGGAGGTGGTGAGACAACGCGTCGAGGATTACGATGCTGATGCCGGGGTAGCGGACATGTTGAACGACTATCACGAGGCACAGTTCGCCGAAGGATGTACGGAGGACGAGCCAGAGGCGACCGCAAAGGCATTCTACGACATGTTTGACGCGGCACAGAAACCCCTTCACGGCAAGACAAAGGTTTCTCAACTGGATGCCATTGGGCGTATAATGGCGTTCAAGTCGCAGTATAGCATGAGTCGAGACGCCTTCGATGGTTTGTTGACAGTTATTGGCAGCCTGCTTCCGGAGGATCACGTTCTCCCAAAGAGCATGTACGAGGCAAAGAAACTCCTTCGTGCACTCAAGATGACGTATGAGCAGATACATGCTTGTCCGAAGGGCTGCGTCCTATTTAGGAAAGAACACACTGAGGCAAAGTACTGTCCGAAGTGTAAATCGTCTAGGTTCATGGAGGTAGACTCTGGTGATGGACAGAAGAGGCAGCTCGACATCCCCGTGACAATTCTACGCCACCTTCCGTTCATACCGAGGATCCAGCGTCTATACATGACAGAGGAATCCGCGAAACAGATGACATGGCACAAAAAAGGCAAACGATACAATCCTGACAAGATGGTTCACGCATCTGATGGTGAAGCATGGACCCACTTTGATGTCATTCACCATGAGAAAGCTAAAGAGGCTCGTAATGTTCGTGTTGCGCTGGCCACAGATGGGTTCAATCCCTATGGAATGACCGCTGCCCCATACACATGTTGGCCTGTGTTCGTTATCCCCATCAATCTCCCCCCCGGCGTATGCTTTCAAAGACAGAACATATTCGTGTCGTTGATAATTCCTGGACACCCGGGGAATAAAATGGGCGTGTACATGGAGCCTTTGATTGATGAATTGGTCCGTGCTTGGGAGGAAGGGGTATGGACGTACGACCGAGCTACGAAGACAAACTTCAAAATGCATGTTTGGTACCAGTACTCCATGCATGACTTTCCGGCGTACGAGCTATTTTGCGCCTGGTGTGTTCACGGTAAGTTCCCATGCCCAGTTTGCAAGGAAGCTCTTAGGTTCATTTGGTTGAAGAAGGGTGGCAAATATTCGTCATTCGATAAACATCGACAATTTCTCCCTCCTGACCATGCATTCTGACTAGACATCAAGAACTTTACGAAAGGTGTCGTGGTGACAGACCGCCCACCTGCAATGATGACTGGTGCCGAAGTTCGCGAAGAGATAGATGGTCTCGTGGCCAACCCAGAAGGTGGTTTTGTGGGATATGGTGAGCAACATATGTGGACACATAAGTCGGGATTGACTCGGCTCCCCTATTATGATGACCTGCTCCTTCCACACAACATTGACGTGATGCACACTGAAAAGAATGTCGCCGAGGCACTTTGGGCAACAATTATGGAGATTCCTGATAAGTCAAAGGATAACGTAAAGGCAAGAGTGGATCTAGCAGAGTTATGTGATAGACCAAACCAAGAGATGAAGCCGCCTAGTGGTGGTAAGACATGGAGAAGGCCTAAGGCCGATTTCGTCCTGAGCAGGGCCCAGAGGAAGGAAGTACTAGAGTGGATCAAGATGTTAATGTTCCCTGATGGGTATGCAGCTAACCTTAGTAGGGGGTGAACTTATCTACTCTGCGAGTCTTAGGGATGAAGAGTCATGACTTCCACATATGGATTGAACGAATTCTTCCGGCGATGGTTCGAGGCTATGTCCCTGAGCATGTCTGGCTAGCGCTTGCAGAGTTGAGCTATTTCTTCCGCCAGCTTTGTGCAAAAGAGTTAGCTCGGACCATGATTGCAGACTTGGAAATGATGGCACCCGTGTTACTGTGTAAGCTGGAGAAGATCTTTCCACCCGGCTTCTTCAATCCGTTGCAGCATTTGATTATTCATCTCCCGTATGAGGCACGAATGGGGGGCCCGTGCAGGGACGTTGGTGCTATCCAATCGAGAGATGTCTAAAGACTATCCGAAATAAATGTAGAAATAAATGCAAAATCGAGGCTTCCATTGCAGAGGCATACATACTGGAGGAGGTGTCAAACTTCACAACAACTTACTATGGTGACAAACTGCCGAGCGTGCATAATCCACCCCCTCGTTACAATGATGGCGACAATGAATCGAACCTCAGCATTTTTCGAGGGCAACTCGGAAGCGCAAGTGGTTCGACCACCAAGACCCTGAGACATGAAGAGTGGCGCCATATCATGCTATATGTATTGACCAACCTTGAAGAGGTGACGCCATACATGGAGCAATTTCTTCATGAATTCTGGCGTCGATCAAGGGACCCAACTCCACAGGAATATGATACCCTTCTTCGAAAGGGTGCGGGAAATGGATTGTCCGATTTCATTTCCTGGTTTAAACGTAAGGTACGTGCTTAGTTTGTCATTTGAAGTTGCTCTTACGTGCGAATAATATAACAATCTAGCGTGTTTGAACTTGCAGGGCCAAAGAGAGTCGTCTATGAGTGCCGAGTTGAGACAAGTAGCCAATGGCTTTGCCTATAGGGTCAGGAAATTTTCTGGGTATGACGTCAATGGATACCGTTTTCGCACAACAAGCTACGACGAAAGCCGGCCCAATCGAAAAACCACGTGTTCTGGAGTCTATACGCCCGGGCTTGACGAGGTCGAGTATTATGGAAGAATTGAAGAAATATATGAACTCAATTTTTATGGTTCCAAACCTCTTACTCCAGTGATATTCAAATGTCATTGGTTTGACCCTGAAGTTACGAGACGGACACATTCTAATCTTGGGCTAGTCGAAATTCGACAGGATTCCACCTTACCAGGAGACGATGTCTATATTGTGGCCCAACAGGCCACACAAGTGTATTATCTTCCATATGCGTGCCAAACGAAACAACATCTTAAGGGTTGGGATGTTGTGTATAAGGTATCACCGCACGCTAAATTACCTGTTCCAAACGATGAAGATTATAACTTAGACCCGGACACATATGACGGAGAGTTCTTCCAAGAAGATGGGCTCGAAGGGCAATTTGAGATAGACTTAACCGAAGCGATCGGAATGGAAGTAGATATTGAAATGGTTGTTGATGACGAGGATGATGAGGTGCAAAATGAGAATGACTTAGAAATACTTGAAGGCAATGCCAATGACGAAATTGCGCCTTCAGATGATGTCGACTATGAAATGGTTGATAGTGATGATGACACTTATGATCCGGCTAACCCGGACACATATGAAGATTATTTTTAATCGATGTAATGCTATATTTCATTTATTTTGCATATGTTTCTAAATACATATTTTTTATCTGTGCTTAATTGTTTACTCTTAATTGCAGGTTGTTGGACAAAGATGGTGGGCGGTGGGACGAGGACGAGGAGGGGGAGGGGGAGGGGGAGGGGGAGGAGGAGCACCCGTAGGACGGAGGAGGAGGCGCAGCAGGACGACGCCGTACAACAGCAGGTGGAGCAGCAAGCCGCTGTCGATGCGGCACAGCAGGACGACGACGATGCGGCGCAGCAGGACGACGACGACGCCGCCGCTCAGCAGGACGTCTCAGGTTCTGGCTCCTCAGGTTCGAGGAGTATCTACCTGCGAGGTCCCGTGAGCCTCCCTAAGCGACCCATACTTCGTGACAGACGTCCGCTGATACGACCCGATGGAGAGAGGTAGGTAACTTTAGATATTGTTTCTGCTTTTTCATATTATATGTTCAAATTAATAATAGAAACTAATACTTCATCTTAATCACTTGGACAGGTCTTGGATGGTTTTGGAGACTGCAGGGGGTCACGGCCGCAACCCCAATGGCATCCTCGGCCTTCTATGCCGGGAACACTTCCCTGGACTTGTCGAGTACGCCGGAGTGACGAGCCCAGCATACACCTTCGACCACTACGCCGTCGCCCCTGATGCAGTAGATCGGGACGGCAGACAATTCAACAACAAGGCGGAGCGGGTGAAGCAAGAGCTGTGGGTAAGTCTTCCTCGCACTATATTGTTTAATAAGTCGCATTTGTTGCATATTCTTGAAATAATGTATGGATACATCGTCTTTGTATGTAGGATTTCTTCAGGTGCGATGCTGGATACGAGGCCAGGGCGGATGTGGTGTCTACGACGTGCTGTAAGAAGCTCGTCGTGGACATGCACTACGAGGCGCGCATCCAGGCCATCGTCACTTACCACGGCTCCGTCCTTGGGGAGAAGGTGAACAAGAAGGATGCCCGAACCATGTCGTTGACTCCGGACCAGTACTTGCAGGTAAATACAAAACTTTATTATTGGTACTAAATATGCTTATTTTTTCTTCTGATATGCTGTGTACTTATATTTTTTTAGATGATTCCTCATTGGTGCGCCGCGCATCCTGAGTGCTGGGAGCAGATGGTGCAGAGGTGGTGCTCGGCTGAGTGGGATGAGGCGCACAACGCTAGCCGGGAACGGCGTTTGCTGATGCAAGGTCCCTCCCACCATCAAGGCAGCCGCAGCCTGGGCAAATACGCGGAATCATGGGTACACGCTCTTTTTTATTTAGGTATATAACTTTCGATTAGACATGATTTCTAACCATCTCGTTGGTTTTCTCGCAGTCGGCGGCACATGGTGGCGCGCCTTGCTCCACGTTCTCGGCATATGCCATGGCCCACAAGGGGAAGGCGACGTCCGACGTCACCTACAACCCGGATGACGGGCCCGAGGCGTACACCAACCCCGCCATCCACAGCCGACTCAGTGAGTACACCGCCATGGCCAAGGAGGTCCATGGGCCAGATTACGATCCGAGGACCGAGTACATCGACGGAGATGTCCTCATGAGGGTCGGAGGAGGCAAGAGGCATGGGCGGTACTGGATTGCCGACGGGGCAATCGACTCGTCCTCCACTCCCACTCTCTCTCAGGTGCGAGCAAGGAGCACGAGCGCGAGCCCAGCCATACGACCTCGGCAGGACACCTCACAGCATCGTATCCAGCAACTCCAGGTTATTCCTTATCTATTCATCGTTCATTGATTTTTATATATCTTCTCTTTGCATTATCGTAACATTAGGGCGAAATATTACAGACTCAGCTAGATGATGAGAGGAGGCAACGTGAGGAGCTGGAGAAGAGGATGGCGGAGATGTTCGCGTACATGCAGAGCCTTGGCGCCGCACAGGGTCATGCTCCACCACCTCCGTTGTTCCCTGCAGCTGACCCTACAGAGTTCACTACTCCTGTGAGTATCAAAATTTTAGTACTGCATGATATATATTCATATGTTCTCACACATACAATCTCTTCTCTGTGCAGGGTCAATCGGCGGCGTCGAACAACCCTCATGCTTCGTCCAGCCCTTCGCCGAACCAGTCCAGATGCCCACCTCGTTGATGATTTGTTTTGTGATGATCCAGACTTACCTTTATGAGTGTTGGTGATGTTAGTTACACTTTATCTTGTGAGATACTTGGTGATGTTAGTGATGATGCAGACTTGTATCTGTTTTGTGATGATCCTGACTTTAGTGAGACTTGTGATCTGTTTTGTGAGACTTTAGTGAGACTTTGTGATATATATGGTGTTGATGATAAATGTGTTCATTCTGTGATGTGCTTGATATATAATGTGATGTGAATGATATATATCTTTTGTTTGTTTGGATGGAACAACAAAAGCAAATAAAAAAGGGACATCCTGGTCACTTTGCCGAGTGTAACACTCGGCAAAGGGTTGCTTTGCCGAGTGCTATGACCATGGCACTCGGCAAAGAAGGAAACCTGGGAACCGGTAAAACCATCTTTGCCGAGTGCTGACAGTGGCACTCGGCAAAGAAGGAAACCTGGGAACCGACAAAGACATCTTTGCCGAGTGCTTTTGCCAAGGCACTCGGCAAAGATACTAGCAAAGGGGCCCACTGGAGGGTTCTTTGCCGAGTGCCAGTCCACTAGACACTCGGCAAAGAAACCTCCTTTGCCGAGTGCCTACTAGAGCTCTCGGCACAGGGACTGGCTGTGGGATCCACTGGACCAGTCTTTGCCGAGTGTCGCCGTAGGCACTCGGCAAAGGATCCGTTACCGTCACTTGGCGCCGTGACGGTGACTTTTCTTTGCCGAGTGCCCGACAAAAAGTACTCGGCAAAGATGTTGTTGCCGATGTACAGTTCGCCGAGCGTTCTTTGCCGAGTGTTACACTCGGCAAAGCCTTTGCCGAGTGTAAAATAGCCTTTGCCGTGTGTTTAGGACACACGGCAAAGGAGCTGATTCCGGTAGTGAAAGGGGTTGCCCAGTTCCGTTTGCTCAACCGGAGGGGATGATGGCCGACGCAGCTTTACGACTGCTGCAGCAGTCGACATGTCGACGCGTTGATGTCTCTCTGGAGGGTTTTGTGCGGGATGCCAGGGCGACGACAACGGTGGAGGCTGCATGTTTTGATCCGGGGTTCTGGCCTGGCGATGTGTTGGGGGTGGGCGAAAGCCTTGGCGACGGTGGCGTCCGTGAGCGTGGCTTCCCCTGTTGACCCATGTGTTGTTATGTTGGTGTATATAATGAAGAGTACAATGGTGTGATGTAGCTTTCCGTGACATTATGGGCATACCTTTTAAATTATTTATGCTATCTCCATCATCTTAATTACTTATCTCATCTTATATTTATCTTTTATTTTAAACTTTGATCTGTAAATAGTGTAGTCTACAGCGTAATGTTTTACATGGCCATATACACAATCTGCTGCCCAGGGTAACCCTGAGGTTCTATAAAAATTGTTTGATCACCGGTTGCTTTCCGCCAGCAAACTATCAGCAGGCACAATGTGTTGCGAATGTGATATGTTCTCGATCGCAACGGAAGGTACGGTACGGTACGTCGATGAGTTGTGTGCACCGAATGCTTTGCTGCGAAGTAGTGAATCTCATGAGGACATGCATGCCTATGCTGTATTGCTGTGAGCATTAAAATACTCAGCAGCAGATTGTGAGTATTCGTTAGTACAAAAATGATGGAGCGCCAATAATTTGCTCGCTCTCTGGTGCACAGTGCAATCCGTTTCGGCATGGAGCGCTCTCTGGTGCACAGTGCAATCCGTTTCGGCATGGAGCGCGCTGCATCACGGCTGACGCATCCACACGCACCATATGCAAGCAACCTTTCATCAGCGAGAAAAGAAAAGAGTGCCGCCCAACCACTCCAGTACAAGAATTCCAGCCAGCTGCGCCCATGCACGCGTCGCCTTCCTGCCAGCGTCCCTATCCGCTCGCGTAGTCAGGTGACGCATAATAAAGAGCCTCTTCCGCCCAACTGGCTAAAAATTAGCGCTATATTTACATATTACTTAGGGTTCTAAACCCTGTCTAGAAGCACCAAATTTTTTAAAAACTGATTTATAAAACTGGAATTGTTCCAAACATAATAGTTTATATCCTATTTTATAGAAAATAGATTCCCAATTTTCTTAAAAACCAAGAAACTAGCCGCACATAGCTAAAACCACTTTATGAAAACTGAGATAGTTCCAAACACCACAAACCACATTTTTTCCATAAACCAATTTCTAAATACTAGAGAAAAAATTGGATTCTTAAAAACTTGGGTGCTTCTAAACATGGCCTTACAAAGATAGCGTAAAACTATAAAAGTAACATCAAGAGACTAGCCAGATTGTTTTGTAAAGATAAATTTGTCTATTATTAGAAGAAAAACGTCTCCAATAAACTCTGTAAAGTAGGTCTCCATTCCTACACATTTACTCTCTATTTTTGGATGATCTGCTTTACTTGCCTTATAAAGTTCTGAATTTACAGAGTTTGTTGGAATAGTCTACTCCTTTTTGTAAAATCTATTTTATAGAGTAACTGAATCGGTAAATCTAGCCAATATTTTTTGCTAATTCATTGGAGTTGCTCTAAAACTTAAAAAAACCAGGAACATGGAACTTGGCTATGTTGCTCGTTGCGGGAACGTGACAACAATCTCGTGTCCGTAGTATTAAAACCTAGTTTTAACAACACACCGCGTACCACGTTTTCGCTCATCGATCCCATTTGATCCAAGAACTTGGTTACTAAGATGTAAACTAGTTTTTAAAACTAATTACATAAACATTTATTAATTAATATGAAAAATCTATTAGTTTTAATTAATTCTAATTACTACATAATTAGCATATAGACACTCCTGTAATTTATCCCGGTGGAGAGAAAAATATACCCATATGTGTCTTCTAATATTCACGACGAGGAACAGGAATAAAGCGTGGCCCTGCTTGTTTCAGCTTCTGGCTACCAGAAACTGATGCAGACTACCAAACACCCAATGTTTCAGACCGCTTCTATAAAAATCACTTTACATGTTTGGATCCCCCGTGGCCATCTAAGTGGCAACGCCAAGATACGAGCGGACTACTTTTCTAATCAATCGGTCTACATCAATGCTCAATTTTGGAGGAGATACGTAAATATTTTACGAACATGTTTATCTTTTTCATATGACATCAAGCAAAATGTGTTTACATGTTGCATCATTTTGTTTTAGGTTTCACATGCGTCACCATGTATTTGAGTACCTAGTTGCTGGCATACAACAACTGGGTCTATACTTTGTTCAGCAACCTAATTGTGAGGTTGAGCTTGGTCTCTCTTGGTCACCATGTATTTGAGCACCTAGCGTGCCATGGAGGAGGAGCAGACCACGACAATTTCATAATCCACAACCTCCCCTTGTATCTGGTGGATTTGGCATGTGCATGGATAGAGAACTTGAGGCCTGGCTACATCCAAAACTGTGTCGACCTCAGAGAAATCTGCATTGGAAATTTCCAAGGCATGTATGTTCTCCCTGGCGACCCGTGGGACCTCAATGATTGCCGACAGAAGCCTGATGAGACCTTAAGGAACTACATCCGACGTTTCTTGCGGCAATGCAACAAGCTAGCTAACCTCGCCGACGGCGACGTTATTAGTGTTTCTTCTCGAGAACCATGTGCAAAACTCTGGTACACAAGCTAGGGTGCAAGATCCCAAGAACCACGAAGGAGCTCCTCGACATTGCGATGACCCACGCATCGAGCGAGGACACAGTGGGAGTGATCTTAAACCACCGCATGCAGAAAGCCAAGCGCGACAAAGAACCCAACTGTGGCCCCAGAGGCCAACCAAATAAGAGGAAGAAAGACAGGCGGAGGCATGACGAAATTTTGGTAGTCACAGCAGGACAAAAAGGAAAGAGACCGCTGACTGAAGAGGCTACCGACCACTTCGAAAAGGTGCTTGAGGCCCCATGTACAAACCGCCGCTACCTAGTCCGACACGCTTATAAAGACTATGGGTCGCTAAGGAAGTTCCAGAGCAAGGGAACATCACCCCGAGAAAGGGTCGAGCCCAGCAGGATAGCGAGCGGGAAAAAGTGGGGGCCGCTTCCCCCAACAAAACAGGGTGTTTGTTGATCTTCGGTGGGTCTAACTACTACACGTCAAAAAGGCATCAGAAGACGGAGTGGTGCAAGGTGCTTCAGGCTCGTCAAGTGTCCCCGACCTTAATAGACTAGTCCGACCACGCCATCACATATGACCGTTCTTACCACCCAGAGCACATCCCCTGACCTAGGCGATACCCGCTCATCGTCAGTCCTATTGTCTGATGGGTACGACTGACGAAGGTGTTGATGGACGGAGGAAGCAGGCGCATTATCCTATACTCCACCACGCTCGACGCCATGGGCCTCGACCGAGGATACCTCTGACTGATAGGACCATTCCACAGAGTTGTACCAAGAAGGAGGGTGATCCCGCTCAAGCGAATCGATCTTTCCATCACCTTTGGGACACCGGCCAACTTCAGGACTAAGACCCTGACCTTCAGGGCTGATTTGGTGCTAAGGGATCCCAAGGGGATCCATGGGAGAGGAATCCCCTTGTTATTCAAAATTGAATTGCAAGGGGATTTCTCTCCCATGGATCCCCTTGGGATCCCTTACCACCAAATCAGCCCTTAAGGTGGTTATGTTCTAGGGGGCC
Source organism: Zea mays (assembly GCF_902167145.1). NCBI lineage: Eukaryota > Viridiplantae > Streptophyta > Magnoliopsida > Poales > Poaceae > Zea > Zea mays. Next base: position 15,412,767 of record NC_050099.1, read on the forward strand.
TACCATGCCATCCTCGGAAAACATGTTACGCAAAGTTTATGGATATCCCTAACTACACCTACCTAAATCTCAAGATGCCAGGCCCCACGGGTACCATCACCGTGGGCACCAATGTACGCCATGTGTATGAATGCGAAGTTGAGTGCTGTGAATTAGCCGAGGGAGACGCTGCTAACTAGGAGCTCCCGGAGATACTCCAGACCATGGACGAGTAAGCGCCCAATGCGAAGAAGATGGGCATGTCTTTCAAGCCAACAAATGATGTGAAAGAGGTGCCCCAAGATCCCAAGAACGCCAATGGACGAGTGGTGCGTGTCAGATCCAACCTTTAAAAAATAGGAAAGTGTGCTCGTCGACTTCCTCTACTCCGAAAAGGACATTTTTGCTTAGAAGCACTCCGACATGAAGGGCATTCTGAGGGAAGTCGTCAAGCACTCTTTATAGATCAATGCTAGATCAAAACCAATGGAGCAGCGGTTGCGCCGCTTCGACGTAGAAAAGCGCAAGGCCATCGAGGAGGAGATTGGCAAGCTTCTCGTGGCTAGTTTTATCGAGGAATTAACCACCCTGAGTGGCTGGACAACCTTATGTTGGTCCAAAAGAAAAATGAGAATGGAGAATGTGTGTCGATTACACCAGCCTAAATAAGGTATGTCCTCAAGATCCTTCCCCCTCTCGTGCATTGACCATGTGGTCGATTCCATCTCGGGGTGCAAAGTTCTAAGTTTCCTCGATGATTACTTGGCCTATCACCAAATTGTCATGAAGTAGTATGACTAACCAAGCAACATCCTTCATCACCCCTTTTGGCTCGTACTACTATGTGACAATGTTGTTCGGTCTGAATAACACGAGGGCCACATACCAACGGTGCATGATCAAATGCTTTGGTGACCTCGTTGGAAGAACCGTAGAAGAGTATATCGATGACATCATGGTCAAGACCAGGTGCTCCAAAGGCCTCATACATGATCTCAGAGAAACATTTGACATGCACAAAGCCAACGATATCAAGTTAAATCCCAAAAAGTGTGTCTTTGGTGTCCCAGGGGGGCATGTTGCTTGGTTTCTTGGTCTCCAAATAAGGTATTGAGGCCAATCAAGAATGTTTCAGCAATCATAAATATGAGGCCCATACGGGATCTCTAGGGAGTTCAGCGAGTTATGGGGTGCCTATCCTCCCTCAACCGCTTTATGTCAGACATCGAAGAGCGCGCCCTACCTCTCTACAAGTTGTTGAGGAAGCCGACCCCTTAGAATGGTCGACAAAGGCGTAGGAGGCCCTCGATGGCCTCAAAAGTCTTCTGACCCAGACACCTCACCCAAGGAGGCGACCTACCTCTGTAGGTGGTGACGTTGTCCTCCTTAGGTGAGGTGGCCCACAATCCAGACATTTCTAGTAGGATCGCCAAATGAGCTCTTGAGTTGATGGGACAAGTGATCTCTTACACCCAATGAATAACGATCAAATCACAAGTCCTTGCCAACTTTGTCGCGGAGTGGACTGAGACCCAAATAGAGCTAGTACCGACCAACGAGAAATTTTGGATCATGCACTTTGATGGGTTGCTAACAAAGGAGGGGCCGATGGTGGCCTCGTCTTCACGTCACTGTCTGTAATACATAAATTTGTAAACCATGGTAATGGAGATAATTCTCTTATTTGCTTTGTTTCAATTTAACTAAGCATGTGAACAACCCCATTTAAAGGGATTAAATGACTAATGTAAACTAAACAACATGTGCATCATATTGGAGTTTTGTTTGTTGTGCATATAATAATAATAGCAATACTAATAATCAAAATATACTAATAAGAAAATTGAATTGGAACCCAAAAGGAAATTAGGGTTTGAAAATAATAAAAAGGAGAGAAGAGAAAGAAAAAAAGAGAAAGGTTATGAAGATATATATATATATAATTATATTTCAAAAATTGGTATTTTTAAATTTCACAATATGATTTGAGTTTAATGTGGCACAAGTTTGAATTCAAATTAATCTTAGAAATAGAGAAAAGGAAATGGGAGATAAAAAGAAAAGACTAAAACAAATCTAATGTAAGTGGGCCGGCTGCAACACTTCTGGCGCAACTGGCCTTTTCGGTCACGCGGTCTGACCAGCGCTCCACCGCGTCTTGAGCTACTGACGCGAGGGACCCACCACACCGCCTCCCTCTTGTGCTCACCCGGTGCCCTGACATGTGGGGCCCAATGGGCGGTGTCGCCCGCGCGCAGTGGAAGCGTGGGATCTATGCACCGACAGGAGCGGCCCGGGGTTAGTCGCTCGGGTTTCTTTCGCTGGCTCACGCACACCTCACTGATTCGTGGGTCCCACTAGTCAGACCCGTCCCTTCCGCGCGGCGATACCTCCACAACGGCCTCGCACGTGACCGGGGAAATCGGGTGGCCAGTTGCGGGAGCTGGGGGGTAAAGCTAGTGCCCCCGCGGCATTCCCCTCTCTCCTACCGTGCCTCGAGTGGATTCCAAACTGTCGCCGCTGCCGAGAGGTGAGGGAGTGCATAAGCGAACCGCCGCCATCGACGCTGGTGCCGACATCCCAGGCCAGCTCGCCGTTGGTAGTAGGCTGTGGTCGGGGACGGGATTCTGGACCGCGTGGAGCTAACCGTGCAGACTGTGGGCGGTGGGACGTCGTGTAGCGCAATTAATTTCTCGCTAGAGTCCGCTGTCAGTCGACAGCGCTGCCTTCCGTCGTGGACTGTCGTGCCGCCGCCACGATTCAAGGTAATACCGTCTTCCGTGTCTCCACCATGTTCCCTTAGGGGGTGTTTGGTTACACCCCGCTAAAATTTAGCCCCTGTCCCATCGAATGTTTGAACCTCCGTTCCGGGTATTAAATGTAGTCGGATTATAAAACTAATTTGTCAGCCGAAGATTAAAAGACGAGACGAATCTAGTCCAGTTGGTTGGGTCTATATTTCATACTCCTATTTAAAAGTCAAACGCTTGATGTGACCCGGGCTAAACTTTAGCAGGAGCAACCAAACACCCCCTTAAACATTTAGCACCAGTCAATTTCGAGTTTGGGGGCTGGCGATGGAGTCGGGCTGGTTCGCCGGTGAGGCGCCGTCGTGATGCGCGCGCGGCCCGAATTTTTTGTTTTTTAGCCCCTTTCGAGACAAAAATTTACGTTTGGACCCCCAAAAATTTTATTTGCACGTTTGGACCCGACGCTCGGCGGCATGGGCTGTGGCGCCGAGGTAACACAGCTCGACACCACAGCCTATGGCGCCGAGCTTCGTGACGTGACAGTCAGCGTGGCACCTAGCTCGGCGCCACAGATCTTGGCGCCGAGCTAGGAAATACCCGCAAACTGCCTTTCTCTCTGCGCGTTTCTTCTCTTCTCTGCTCATTCCCAAATCACGCCGCCGCCGTTCACAAATCGCCGCCGCCCGTGCCCAAATCGCCGCCGCCCGCCCGCCCAGCTCCGGCCGTAGTCCCTGCCGCCCCGAGCTCGCCCGGAGTCCCTGTCGCCGCCCGCTTGGCCGCCCGGAGTCCCCGCCGCCCGGAGTCCCTGCCGCCCCGAGCTCGCCGCCTCCCGCTTGGCTCCGGCCAACGATCGGCCACCGCGCGCCAGGGACCGGCGCTCGCCACCGCGCTACGGTCGGCCACCGCCCGCTCCGGCCCCGGTAGCTCCCGCCCCCACTGCCGCCCAGTATTTTTTTTAATTTCTTAGTTTGTAAACTGTTAGCTATTGTTAGTGTTTAGTAATTAGTTAGCTATCCACTTATTTATTGTTTAGTAAATAGTTATATATTTTGTTGTTAGTGTTTATTAAAATAGTTAGCTAGTTTGTTGCTTAGCATATTGTTAGTGTTTAGTAAATTCTTAGTGATTATATAGTTAGCATTTTGTTTAGCGCATTGATATTACATGTTTTCTGTGTTGGCAACCATCATGTTGTTGCTTATTCGCAGGTTCTATAAACATCACTTTAGAGGGGAGGTGCTGCCAAATTTTTTATTGACAATAGGTTTTTTTGTACGTAGGTGTTCGTCCGACTTGACCTTCTCCACCGTTAGCTGGACTAGTACGCGTTCTCAGGTATACATTGTTTTCGTACATTATTTATAGATTATGTAATTTCGTTTGATGTGTTCATTTAATATTTACTATATAGTTATTAGTTAATATATATTTATTACTTAGTAAGTTAGTAGGCTTAAGTATATAGCCATTATTGAGTTAGTAATCCATTTTTGCAATAGATGGACAGCCTAGTAACACTATACCATGGAGGAAGGGTGGAGATAGATGCTTATGAGAGTGTTACTTTTGATGGTATGAAGATCGTGACCATGTTGTTCGATGAAAGACCATCTTTTGACAAGCTTTTGGCTCGAGCTTGTGAGGAGATTAGTTGCGACATAAACGACCCTAGAATATCAATTCAGGGTTTGTTGTCCCATATTACATATGGAACAGTTGTCCGACGATTGATCTCCATTACCTCAGAAGATGATTGGGTGATATATTTAAGAATTGTGAAGACGATGGTTCCACCATGTTTGGATGTGGTTGTTCAAAAGTTACCTGTTAGTCATTGCGATGGTCCAGTCGGGTTATCTCCACAAATGCCAAATGCATCTCGTATTGAAGCTCCTTTGGTAGAGCTTCATGAAGAAGTGGTTGTTGTGCCCGATGCTCAATCGGGTGCGCACGAGTATGGGATTTCTCGTCCTATTCCTGGCGTTTGTGGGGCTTCTAATGTGGTGGTACCCCCCCAAGAGATCCCATTGACCCAGGATCCAGTTCACGATTATCCTAGTAAGTGTCTTCGACACATTGTTCGTATCCATCGTTATTTCGTTTGATTAGACTTTTTAATGTGGTTTTTCTTGCTCCGACCCGCTGCAGGATCTCCACATATCGATAATGCTGCTTATCTTGATGTGCCTGTGTCATATAATATGGACAACATATGCAGGGCATCCAATAGTGTTGATGCGCCAGCTTAGGTGGATGTGTCTACCTACTACAGCTGTGGATGTGGGCACACATACCCGTCGGGCGACCCAGAGAGTTTCCTCCTCGTGAGTGGTTCATGGTAGCCGGACATCGGCTTAAGCCCACGGCTGCTTACCGCTGGGACCAGGTCGAGGAGCCATTCGCACGACACCAGCGTGCTTACGTGGAGTACTCAAACGAGCTCGACGCACTTACTCCTTCGATGGTGAGTTGTCTCCTTTTATTTTTTTACATGTGCTTTCTACTTTTATCGCACGACACTTGCGTGCTTACATGTGCTTTCTAAAACTTTTGCAGGTGACTTGGCAACCGTATCTTGATCCATATTTCGCCAGCATACAGTTGAGCAGCATGTGCTCAATAGACGAGGACCTCTACCTCATGAGGTGTCCCCTTATCTATTTTTATGCTGTTGAGTACCACTTGCCCCACAGAGTTGCTCGACAGTTCGGATTGCGCCAGGAGTTTCCAGTGGAGCCATTCTCGACTTCAATAGAACTTCATAAGTGAGTTACTACATGCACTTGTTATTCTAACTAATAATTGAAATATCAGTTAGTCGCTAATATATGGTTCTAACTTTTGCAGGTTCGACAGACAGAGACAGAAGAAGGTCACGGACTTCGAGACCCACCATCGTGATTATATTGATGAATGGGAACAGCAAGGGGATCTTAACTATGAGAATGACCAGGCGCACACAAACTACAACTTCCGGAGGTATTTGATTTGGTATTCTGGTGTGACTAGGTGCAAGCTGAAAGGATAGTGGACAGCTGCAGACTACGCCGAGCAAGAATCGTCAGACGACGAAGACACAGCTTTCGACATAGCTGCTCGGCACGGGTCCCAAATTGAGGCTGCTCCAATCCTTGATAGAGTGGTAACTATTTCTTTACTAAAATTAGAGATTTCAATTCAATGCTTTATGTCTAGTTTTGAGCATCCTAATGTTTTAACTTGTGATAGGGAAACTCTATGCTCGTATCTGTTGTTGAACTTGAGCGTATCTCACAGAGAACTTCAGATACTACTACGCTATCGTTACTATCAGTGAGTATCAATGTCTAATAGAAAACTTGTTTATTTGTATGTTCTAACATATGTCTTTAACTAATATTTCGATTACAGAGGGTATCACATCGTCTTCGTCGTGCAGCGGCTCGGTGTGGATGCCGGTCTCTAGCGGGCGTTGACGTGCAGCTGCCTGTGCCTCTTATGCAGCAGGACGTTCAGCCTCCCATTTGTGCAGTTGGACCATCTACAGCAGGACTGAGCTCATCGCGATCGACGCGGGACACGTTTGAGGACGTGGCCCACGACGACGAGGACGACGACGACGACACTGGCGCTGGCGCCGCAGGTCAGGTGGAGATTGGACCATCTCAGTTGCAGGATGCTCCTACAACTCAGCCATCACAGCTGACACCACGTAGAAGGCGTCCACGAGACCCTTACACTCCAGGCACCGACGCTCTTGGGGCCAAGGGCAAGGGTAAGACTAGGAGGAAATGAATACTTTTGTGATGTTGGTCTTATCCTGAAAACTGTGTGATTTGGACTCATGCTGGAGACGTTGTAATATGAACTATGTTATGTGTTTTGGACTATGTGTTGTTGAACTTGTATTTTGGACTTTGTTTGTGGACATTGTATGAAGAACTATGTTCTGTGGATGTTTTTATATTCGATGTTATTTTGTGATGTATTATATGTTGAAATGCTTATATGTCTTATAATATGTGATTATTTGAACTGTGGTTGTTAATAAAACAAGGGGAACTCTTGCAATTTTTTTTTGTGAATTGTAAAAAACATAATAAGCAATAAGTAACACATCTTTAGAGTTCTAAATTATTTTTGATACGTAAATACTACATAATAGGCTACAATTCTTCAGTCTGAATCACAATCTATGAGTAACTCATCTTCGGAGTCATCCGTCGCGCAATCCTCAACGACAACCTCATTCCACTTGCTGCATTGTCCTGCATCACACTTGTCACCAGTTCTCTTGTAATAATTGGCTTCTGCTTCATCTGCAGCTTGGGAGAATAGCTCATCCTCAGCCTCAGCCTCATCAGACTTCTTCTTGTAATAAGCTGCCTCTACCTCTTCGGCGGCCTGAGACATAAACTCATCCTCTTCCTCTTGAGCACGTAATCCTGCCTCAGCTAGTGCGATGAGCTCACTCAACCTTGATGTGTCGTCCTCCTCTTCTTCATGTAATCCTGCCTCTGCGAGAGCGATAAGCTCACTCAATCTAGATGTGTCGTCGTCCTCCTCCTCCATCAGCAAGATTATCCAACATCTGTTTCTCGGCTTGAGCCGCTTCCCATTCCCTTGCATCCTGTGCTCTCTTCTCATCTACCGCCTTCAACCTCCTATACTCTGCACGCTTCGGGCTATCATAAAAGGCAGATTTTGCTTCCCTACGCATGTCGCGTATGCGATCGTTAATGTACGAATCGACGAGCCGAGATCCACAACGCATCTTCTGTCCCATTATTCTCTTGGACTCTATTGTGCGCATCACCTCTCCTTTGTCGTCGTAACTCTCCCAACTGCATTTCCTCGTCTCCTAAAAAAATAGTAAGTACCGCTATAACATTACAGCTGGTGCAAAAAAATACCAACCTCATCGTAATCGACCATATGTCCACAAAAATATCCAACACCAAGCTCCGATGGAACTAATCCATACTTAGCTTCAATACCACATTTGTAGAGTACTGGATCAAATTTGACCTCTTCTTCCGCCCACCCGTTGTATCTCTTTTCCTTTACCTCTGGCTCTGGCCAATGGGACAAAGGACCATACAACCACTCTCTAAAACGACACTTACGCCACCCGTATGGCTGCAGGAGAAAAAATTAGTAATTTATTATAAATAAAAACTAGTTCATACATTTAGCGTATCAATGGGCTCACATAATCAATGTTCGGACAACAGAACTGCTTGTCATAGTCTTCGCCGATGACAGCACGGTCTCCACAATCGCATCGAGGCGGTGAGTCCATCCGTCTTTCTGTTGCTACCTCCTTCTCCGCATCCGTCATTGGTGAAGGATTCGGGGGAGGAGGTACCCAACGCTTAAAACGCTCATGACTGGTCTTTCCACTCAACCAATTAACGAAAAGAAGATATCGAGGGTCAAATTTATCAGGACCATCGATCCACTGGAAAAAGAAACACCTCTGATGTCCCTAAAATAATGGAAAGAAGCACTATTACATATCTACAAAATAATGAATGCGAACAAAATTAAGTGACAAGTCATAAGCTACGTACGTCCAAACTGCCACAAAGGTAGTAGCAGCTAGCAGCCGTGTCTGGATGTTGTGATTGATGTACCCAAGCCAGTCTGCCACAGTCACATTTAGGCACGGGGAGTTCAGGAGGAGCAGGAGCATCCTTACTAGATACGTCCAGATATAACTCCCGAGGACGACCTCTCTTCTGCCACAACGCCTCTCGGTACATGTCTTTCATCTAATAAACGATTATAATTATCACTTGTATCTATTATGCTTTATAATAAGTTTACACAAACTAATAATCGAAATGATAATATAATAGGTGTATACAAATTATTAAACTAACAACCCAATATACAAAACGAATCAGTTGGACTCATACCTTGGTCTACGAAGTGAACCAACTCAAATCTTTGAATCCAGCAAATTTTGACGAAGTTTGGAAATGGGATGAAATGAGCTGCTCTCGGCCAGCCGCGCGGGCGTTTTTATAGGAATTCGTAGCTCGACGCCAAGATCTGTGGCGCCGAGCTACGAGGCCGCGCCGCCACCACGTCAGAGCCAGGTCAGCCCTAGACGCAACTAGCCGTTGCTGCCACGTCATAGCTCGGCGCCATAGGCTGTGGCGCCGAGATATGTTAGCTCGGCGCCACAGGCTATGGCGCCGAGCTAAGGGTCCAAAATTGAGTTTAAAATTTTTTTAGGTCTAAACGTGATTTTAAAACTGATAAAGGGCTAAAATACAAAAAATTCGGGCGCGCGGCACCGTCGTCCCTGCTCGGATGTTGGGGTGGGGGGGGGGATCACACCTGACCGTCCATTCCCATATGAGCGACCGAGATAGATCGCGGGGATACCCCTTTCGGATTTGATCGTGGACCGTTGGATGAGATCTGACGGACCCGATCCGATCCCGCTTGCATTAAATAGCCACCGTCAGATTCAGATCCGAGGGCCTAGAATGGACACCGGTTCGTTTTGAACAACCTTCTAATCTTAGCCGTCGCGCGGTGATCCAACGGCCGAGATCCGCCCGAACCCTTTCAGTCGCGCAAGTTTGCATAAAAAACCCTCGGGTTTAGGAGTTTTGAACCCGCCGTCCACGCCACGATTTTTCTGTGTCTTAGGAAAGTTACCCCGAGATCCCTGACCTTTTACGAAATTGAGGCCCAGTCCAGAGCTTATTTAAAATGAATAAATGAATTAGTAAATGCATTTTTAATACAAAAACAATTCATAGAACTTATTTAATTCATAGAAAATTCATTTTTAGTCCAAATTGATCCATTCCAATCTCTAAAATTTTATAATATTATTGTTTATCATCTAGTGTCTCTGTTTTGGCATGGAAACAATAATAGAATTTATTTATTAGTTAATCTTGAATCAAATACATAAGACCTTTGGAAATTCATATCTTAAAAGCCATAACTCCAAAATTAATGATTTCTGTTCCTAGAATCTTTTAATGTGTAGAATATTATTGTGTATTTTATTTACATGTTTGGTGTGATGTTAATTTTTGCTATACTATGTATGTATTGTGTTGATGCGAGTAGACGAGCAAGCCACTGTGGATCCTGAGGTTTAGCAGGTAGAAGTTGCTGAGCAAGAGCTCATTGAAGACAAGCTGTGGAACGTGCACAATAAATTTACTTATTGGAGCGAGGTTTGTTACACCGACACCCTCAATCATGCTTTTATGCACACCTGAATCCATCCAACGAGTGTCTTTTATACCATTGTGCTAGAATCTAACGACTCACAACAACTACTATGTTAGATATAGCCATTATCAACTACTGGGACATACATATGTAGTGTAAAGTACAACACCCTTCGTCAAACTAGTGTGACACCCCAAAAATCTCTATGGAACCTTACCGAAGAACATCTGACTCTAGTTTGGGCCAACAACTCTTTATAGGCTTGGTTCGATACCCTTGAGAACGTGAATATTTGGACCATATGGTTTGACGCCATGGTCTACTTCTGGTTCTTCGATGCTCCTGCTGATGTCGGGCTAGGGTTTGCTTGACTGTATGGTCTGATGTGCCTCGTATTCGGTTCAATGCCTCAAAAACTTTTCTTCAACTTGTTTTTATCTTGATGTCTATCTTGGTTACATTCTTGTGTCTTGGTCATTTGCTTGTCTAATGTCTTGCTTGTGGTGTTCTTTACCTTAATCACTATGTTGCCTAAGTCTAGTCTACTTATACATCATTTGAACTATATAAAAAACACTAGCAAATAATGTTAATTTAAATGGTCACATTAATTATTAAACTCCAAACAACAACATATTGTTCAACAGATCATCTATATGGCCGTGTAAAATATTGTTTTGTTGTAGATAACATTGTTTACAGAGTGGGATTTGAAATAAGACATGAGATAGGAAATAAGATAGGAGAGATGCTGGAGATACACTACCGGACACAACTCCTTTGCCGTGTGTCTCAGACACTCGGCAAAGGCTATTTTACACTCGGCAAAGGCTTTGCCGAGTGTAGCACTCGGCAAAGAACGCTCGGCGAACTATACATCGGCAGCGGTCTCTTTGCCGAGTACTTTTTGTCGGGCACCATTTGACACTCGGCAAAGAAAAGTCACCGTCACGGCGCCAAGTGACGGTGACGGATCCTTTGCCGATTGTCTTCTTTGGCACTCAGCAAAGAGGCCAATTTTGCCGAGTGCCTACTATCATGGCCCTCGGCAAAGACGGGTCCAGTGGGCCCCACCGCCAGTCCCTGTGCCGAGAGCTCTCGTAGGCACTCGGCAAAGGAGGACTCTTTGCCGAGTGTCTGGTGGACCGACACTCGACAAAGAGTCCTCCAGTGGGCCCCTTTGCCAGTCCCTTTGCCGAGTGCCTTGGCAACAGCACTCGGCAAAGATGGCTTTGCCGGTTCCCAGGTTTCCTTCTTTGCCGAGTGCCATGGTCAGCACTCGGCAAAGATGGCTTTACCGGTTCCCAGGTTTCCTTCTTTGCCGAGTGCCATGGCCATAGCACTCGGCAAAGCGACCCTTTGCCGAGTGTTACACTCGGCAAAGTGACCAGGATGTCCCTTTTTTATTTGTTTTTGCTGTTCTATCCAAACAAACAAAAGATATATATCATTCACATCACATTATATATCAATCGCATCACAGAATGAACACATTTATCATCAACACCATATATATCACAAAGTCTCACTAATATAAGTCTCACAAATATAAGTCAGGATCATCACAAAACAGATATAAGTCTGGATCATCACTAACATCACCAAGTATCTCACAAGACAAAGTCTAACTAACATCACCAACACTCACAAATATAAGTCTGGATCATCACAAAACAGATCATCAACGAGGTGGGCATCTGGACTGGTTCGGCGAAGGGCTGGACGAAGCATGAGGGTTGTTCGACGCCGCCGATTGACCCTGCACAGAGAAGAGATTGTATGTGTGAGAACATATGAATATATATCATGCAGTACTAAAATTTTGATACTCACAGGAGTAGTGAACTCAGCAGGGTCAGCTGCAGGGAACAACGGAGGTGGTGGAGCATGACCCTGTGCGGCGCCAAGGCTCTGCATGTACGCGAACATCTCCGCCATCCTCTTCTCCAGCTCCTCACGTTGCCTCCTCTCATCATCTAGCTGAGTCTGTAATATTTCGCCCTAATGTTACGATAATGCAAAGAGAAGATATATAATAATCAATGAACGATGAATAGATAAGGAATAACCTGGAGTTGCTGGATACGATGCTGTGAGCTGTCCTACTGAGGTCATATGGCTGGGCTCGCGCTCGTGCTCCTTGCTCGCACCTGAGAGAGAGTGGGAGTGGAGGACGAGTCGATTGCCCCGTCGGTAATCCAGTACCGCCCATGCCTCTTGCCTCCTCCGACCCTCATGAGGACATCTCCGTCGATGTCCTCGGTCCTCGGATCGTAATCTGGCCCATGGACCTCCTTGGCCATGGTGGTGTACTCACTGAGGCGGCTGTGGATGGCGGGGTTGGTGTACGCCTCGGGCCCGTCATCCGGGTTGTAGGTGACGTCGGACGTCGCCTTCCCCTTGTGGGCCATAGCATATGCCGAGAACATGGAGCAAGGCGCGCCACCATGTGCCGCCGACTGCGAGAAAACCAACGAGATGGTTAGAAATCATGTCTAATCGAAAGTTATATACCTAAATAAAAAAGAGCGCGTACCCATGCTTCCGCGTATTTGCCCAGGCTGCGGCTGCCTTGATGGTGGGAGGGACCTTGCATCAGCAAACGCCGTTCCCGGCTAGCGTTGTGCGCCTCGTCCCACTCAGCCGAGCACCACCTCTGCACCATTTGCTCCCAGCACTCAGGATGCGCGGCGCACCAATGAGGAATCATCTAAAAAAATATAAGTACACCGCATATCAGAAGATAAAAATAAGCATATTTAGTACCAATAATAAAGTTTTGTATTTACCTGCAAGTACTGGTCCGGAGTCAACGACATGGTTCGGGCGTCCTTCTTGCTCACCTTCTCCCCAAGGACGGAGCCGTGGTAAGTGACGATGGCCTGGATGCGCGCCTCGTAGTGCATGTCCACGACGAGCTTCTTACAGCACGTAGTAGACACCACATCCGCCCTGGCCTCGTATCCAGCATCGCATCTAAAGAATTCCTACATACAAAGACGATGTATACATACATTATTTCAAGAATATGCAACAAATGTGACTTATTAAACAATATAGTGCGAGGAAGACTTACCCACAGCTCTTGCTTCACCCGCTCCGCCTTGTTGTTGAATTGTCAGCCGTCCCGATCTACTGCATCGGGGGCGACGACGTAGTGGTCGAAGGTGTATGCTGGGCTCGTCACTCCGGCGTACTCGACAAGTCCAGGGAAGTGTTCCCTGCATAGAAGGCCGAGGATGCCATTGGGGTTGCGGCCGTGACCCCCTGCAGTCTCCAAAACCATCCAAGACCTGTCCAAGTGATTAAGATGAAATATTAGTTTCTATTATTAATTTGAACATATAATATGAAAAAGCAGCAACAACATCTAAAGTTACCTACCTCTCTCCATCGGGTCGTATCAGCGGACGTCTGTCACGAAGTATGGGTCGCTTAGGGAGACTCGCGGGACCTCGCAGGTAGATACTCCTCGAACCTGAGGAGCCAGAACCTGAGACGTCCTGCTGAGCGGCGGCATCATCGTCGTCGTCGTCCTGCTGCGCCGCATCGTCGTCGTCCTGCTGTGCCGCATCGACAACGGCTTGCTGCTCCACCTGTTGTTGTACGGCGTCGTCCTGCTGCGCCTCCTCCTCCGTCCTACGGGTGCTCCTCCTCCCCCTCCCCCTCCCCCTCCTCGTCCTCGTCCCACCGCCCACCATCTTTGTCCAACAACCTGCAATCAGGGAACATTAATATCTTGATCCACTGTAGTACTTCCTTCCTCTAGGCCCTGCTCAGGACGAAATCGGCCTTAGGCCTTCTCCATGTCTTACCACCACTAGGCGGCTTCATCTCTTGGTTTGGTCTATCACATAACTCTGCCAGATCCACTCTTGCCTTTATGTTATCCTTTGACTTATCAGGAATCTCCATAATTGTTGCCCAAAGTGCCTCGACGACATTCTTTTCAGTGTGCATCACGTCAATGTTGTGTGGAAGGAGCAGGTCATCATAATAGGGGAGCCGAGTCAAGCCCGACTTATGTGTCCACATATGTTGCTCACCATATCCCACAAAACCACCTTCTGGGTTGGCCACGAGACCATCTATCTGTTCGTGAACTTCGGCACCAGTCACCATTACAGGTGGGCGGTCTGTCACCACGACACCTTTCGTAAAGTTCTTGATGTCTAGTCGGAATGCATGGTCAGGAGGGAGAAATTGTCGATGTTTATCGAATGACGAATATTTGCCACCCTTCTTCAACCAAATGAACCTAAGAGCTTCCTTGCAAACTGGGCATGGGAACTTACCGTGAACACACCAGGCGCAAAATAGCCCATACGCCGGAAAGTCATGCATGGAGTACTGGTACCAAACATGCATTTTGAAGTTTGTCTTCGTAGCTCGGTCGTACATCCATACCCCTTCCTCCCAAGCACAGACCAATTCATCAATCAAAGGCTCCATGTACACGCCCATTTTATTCCCTGGGTGTCCAGGAATTATCAACGACACGAATATGTTCTGCCTTTGAAAGCATACGCCGGGGGGGAGATTGATGGGGATAACGAACACGGGCCAACATGTGTATGGGGCAGCGGTCATTACATAGGGATTGAATCCATCTGTGGACAGCGCAACACGAACATTACGACCCTCTTTGGCTTTCTCATGGTTAATGGCATCAAAGTGGGTCCATGCTTCACCATCGGATGCGTGAACCATCTTGTCAGGATTGTATCGTTTGCCTTTTTTGTGCCATGTCATCTGTTTCGCGGATTCCTCTGTCATGTATAGACGCTGGATCCTCGGTATGAACGGAAGGTGGCGTAGGATTGTCACAGGGATGTCGAGCTGCCTCTTCTGTCCATCACCAGAGTCTACCTCCATGAACCTAGACGATTTGCACTTCGGACAGTACTTTGCCTCAGTGTGTTCTTTCCTAAATAGGACGCAGCCCTTCGGACAAGCATGTATCTGCTCATACGTCATCTTGAGTGCACGAAGGAGTTTCTATGCCTCGTACATGCTCTTTGGCAGAACGTGATCCTCCGGAAGCAGGCTGCCAATAACTGTCAACAAACCATCGAAGGCGTCTCGACTCATGCTATACTGCGACTTGAACGCCATTATACGCCCAATGGCATCCAGTTGAGAAACCTTTGTCTTGCCGTGAAGGGGTTTCTGTGCCGCATCAAACATGTCGTAGAATTCCTTTGCGGTCGCCTCTGGCTCGTCCTCCGTACGTCCTTCGGCGAACTGTGCCTCGTGATAGTCGTTCAACATGTCTGCTACCCCGGCATCAGCATCGTAATCCTCGACGCGTTGTCTCACCACCTCCTCTCTCGTGCGATGCGCTTCACCATGGAAGATCCACCGAGTATAGTACGACGTAAATCCATTCTTCCAAATATGTTCTACCATGGCCTTCTTTGGTTTTCTTTTCCGGTTGTCACATTTGCTGCACGGACAAGGGACTAGGCTAGCTCCTTTAGCAGCTTCGCCATATGCCCGTTCCACGAAAGCATCGGTCTTCCTAATCCATTCTGGGGTGACATCATTACGTCGAACGCAGCCCGTGTACATCCACTCACGGTCCTCCATCCTCTAACATATATAACCGAGTATAGTTTAATATAGACATGTAATGCATGTACACTACGTTCCTACCTTCTAATAGGTGATGATAGGTCCTAATCCCACCCGCGGTTGCGTAGATGGAGTTAGTTTCCATGCTCTACTCCGATCCGAGATAGAATTTCGGCAGCACCTCCCCACTGTTCTCCGGATACACTTCCTGGCAGGGAGAGTGTACTGTCCAGAGAACAACAGGGAGGTGACGCCGAAACTCTATCTTGGACCAGAGTAGAGCATGAAACTAACCCCATCTACGCAACCGCGGGCTGTCCAAAAAACGTGGACAATTCGAAACTGATACATTTGTAGATATGCAAAGATCTGCATATCTACACCGTATCACTTTCGAACGGGAGACGCCTAACTGGGTTACGTGATCTACGACCATGATGCGGAAATAGAGGTTATACCTAGGGTGGCGGTGGAGTTAGGCTAGTGGGGCTGTGGCGGGTCGGTGCAGTGGCGACTCGACGTGGTGCAGGCAGACCCGCAACGCTAGGAAGACCTCTGCAAAAAAATAAACAAGCCTGTCAATAAAAAATTTCGGCAGCACCTCCCCTGCACGGGGAGGTTTCCAAAACCTGCAAATAAAACTGACAACACAATGGCTGACATCCACACATATATCAACGACACGATGGCCGACAATCACATTTAATCGACATCCATATCCACCATCACCAACTAATATTAATTTCTACAACTAATTAACAGAAGAACCATATCCATATCCATATCCACACATTTATGTTTACTGTTTATTTGTAGTGGAAACTAGAAGAACCATCGTTTGTTCTTCAATTACGTACCGGAGGCGAGGACGCTCGCCTCCGGAGGCGCGGCCGGAGGCACAGACGGCGGCGAGCGGGCGGACGGCGGTGAGGCGGCGCGTGGGCGGGCGGCGGTGAGGCGGCGCGTGGGCACGGCGAGCCGGCGGCGTTTGGCGGGCGCGGGCGGGCGCGGGCGAGCTCGGCAAGTCGGCGGCGGCGCAGGGCGCGGCGGCGCACTGCGCTGAGACAGAGAGAGTGAGAGGAGAGAAAGAAGAAGTAAGAAGCCGGGCGTGAAGTATATTTTCCTTCTTTGTCGAGTGCCCGCGATCTGGCACTTGGCAAAGATTTTTTTTTAAAAATAAGCTTTGCCGAGTGCCCGATCGGCGACACTCGGTAAAGGATCTTTTGCCAAGTATCGGCCAGGGGACACTTGGCAAAGATTAATTTACACTTCTTTGCCGAGTGCCTACCTGGGCGGCACTCGGCAAAGCATATTTTGCCGAGTGTCACCATCTGACACTCGGCAAAGTACATTTGTATTTTTTTTGGTTTTGGCCACCAAACTTTTTATGGTTTGTTCCTACACTATGTAGACCTACATGTACCATTTGGGGACAATTATAACTGTGTTTGCAATATCTAGTAGATTTAGTTCGTTTATTTGAATTTTTTCGCAAAATTCAGATTTGAACTGTAGGTCACTCGAAACTTGGAAAACCGTGCATGCAAAAATGATATTCATGTTACTTACCATAAGTTACGACCGATTCTAGGATCATACAGGAAACTTCAAGCAACATGCTCACTAAACATGGTCGTGAACTTGCCATCCACATGTTTAAAAATTGTACAAAACACAAACAAATTCAGAAAATCATGAAACTTGTCCACGTGTCATGATATCATATGTACAGGCTGTGATAAAAATTATAGAATGTTTGGAGAAAGTTGTGAGACACAATGTGTAGAAAGGTTTGTGTTGCGACAAAAGGCACTCGGCAAAGAATACAACACTCGGGAAAGCCTGCGATTCCGGTAGTGATAGCATAATTTACACTTAGATAAGTCTGCGATATGCCTTTTCTACATAGTGCTAGCCGACCTTGGGTTGCGAACTAAGTTACCTCCCTGCACATGGCCAGTTGCATGAAATAGGGTGTGTTTGTATTTTGCAAGAAAGGCGAGCAATGTTGACTTTTGAAATAGCTGGAGAAGATGACAAGCAAAGTTGATTACATAGCATGTACGTGGCGACGGGCTTGAAGCTGCTGGCTGCAGGAGCTATCCTCTCGATCGGTGATCGGCGTTGACGTGTGTGGAATCGTCCTTCCAGAAACTACGAATTGTGTCCCATTTTGTTACGTTGTTGCCATCAGTTGCCTTCTCATGTTAATTGTTCGATTATGTAGCAAGCGTTCACACGGCATGCTAGCTAGTAGGTGCTGTGAAATAACACATGTTAGAGTATAGGAACCTCATTTTCCTAAAAGAAAATAAACTAATTTATCTTGCAAAAATGAAAATCTCTCAAAAAAACTAAGGTTAGTCCTTAGCGGTTATTTTTTTTCCCTAGCTCTCTGTGTGAAAAGTAGCCTTTTGGCAACAGGAACCATCCATAGCGAGCAACGGACGAACAATTGGCACTTTTTTCATAAGTTGATAAATAAAAGGATAGCATAGTATTTATATTCTTTCTCTATATCCCTTTTTTTTATAAACTTCTCTAAAAATTCCCTTCTTATATCTCATTTCTTTCTAACGTCGTCCTATCCCTTCCTCTATACGTGTTAAATAACTATATTAAAAATATATTTTACTCTAGAATTTTATATATACATATTTGTCATGCCATTAAGGGCCCCTTTGGTAGGGCTTATTTTTCAGCTTCCGCTCTGGCTCATGCAAAAGTTGTGCCAAACACCTTTTTTTCAAATGACTTCACCAGTGAAGTGTTTTTCCAAAATGAACTAGAGGGCATGAGCTAAAAAAAAGTGGCTCACCCGGCTTCAGCTCACGTCATTTTTGCACAATAGCCCTCCCACCAGTCCAAATTATTTTTTTGGGTCCTGCCCTCAATCCCTAGCCACGTAGAGGAGAGATTTTTCAGAAAAACTATACAAGGGTCTTTCTGAAAAACAACCTATAAGCCATTTTGCCAAATGATTTTTCAGAATGGCTTTGGCTCATCTAAAGAAGTGGCTTCACCTCGTGAGCCAGAGCCAAAGCCGTTTTTGGAGAAGCCAGAGCCCTGCCAAAGGGGCCATATATATATATATATATATATATATATATATATATATATATATATATATATATATATATATATATATATATATATATATGTGGATAGAGAAGAGAAGATATAGTCTCTATATAGAGAGAATGGAGGGGTGTCCTCTATATTTTGAGAATACTTTAGATGACACCGTTAAAGTGTATAGATGACTAAATCTTCTCTAAACATATTGCAGAGGACTCTTTGGGGTGCATCATTTGAGTCAGTTTTAGAGAGAAGTCGTCGAGTAATAAAGAGGTTAACTTAACTTACAATCAATATAGTAGATGAAAATAAAAAGAACAAATAAACACAAGACACAAGATACAAAGACTATTCATTATTCTCCAAGTATTAACAATTCCAATATAGAGCTCCCAAGTATATATAGTCATGCCAAAGTCTAAGAGTTTAGTAAAAAGTCCACATACAAACAGACTAGGATTAGCATTCCTCCTTTTCTTTTAGAATAAGTTCATATATTTTACAGCAGACTCCTTTGGATGATTACCATGATATGCACATGCCTGTTAAAAGTTGCGTCTAAAAAATCAATGAAAAAAACGGTTCATGGAAAAAGAGCATATCATATTCGTTAATTGCATTGCACTTGTTCCCTCATTAAACCCTAATGTGATAAACCATCAAGTAAATTCTCACATATAAAAAAGAGTACAACATTTAACATTCTTGGACATTCGATATTCTATTGTTCATGAATATTGTTGATCTTCTTGTATTATGCAAGAAATTTAATGTTTTAGCAAATATGATCTACTTAATATTTGTAATTTTAGCGGTTTACCTTCAAGGTAGACTAAAACAAATATACTCCCTCTCATAATGCCATACATTGAACATTATTGTTCAATTGAAACTTTTCATAAATACGTTCTTAATCAATGGTATGACGTACTACAATACTACATCTTTCAAAAAGTTGGCTCACTGTTCTTTAATGAGCGTGAAAGTCACCTAGAGGGGGGTGGATAGGTGAAATCTGAAATTTATAACTTAATCCACAAAAAGTCGGGGTTAGCGTTAGAGCGAATATCAAGTCCGGGAGAGAGGGGAAAATAAATCAACCAAGAATATAAAGCGGATGACATGGTGATTTGTTTTACCGAGGTTCGGTTCTAAAGAACCTAGTCCCTGTTGAGTTGGTCACAAAGACCGGGTCTCTTTCAACTCTTTCCCTCTCTCAAACGGTCACTTAGACCGAGTGAGGCTTCTTCCTTAATCTCACGGGTCACTTAGACCCCGCAAGGACCACAACACAATTGGTGTCTCTTGCCTTGCTTACAAATCACTTGAGAGTAAGAAGTGAGAAAGAAAAGAAAGCCAAGCCAAGCAAACAAGAGCAACAAGAAACACAAGAACGATCCTCTCACAAGTCCTATAGCACTAGAATTGAATTGGGGACTTTGATCGGATCGAAGACTTTGATTTGTGTCTTGGAGTGTTGCACTTTGCTCTTGTATTGAATGAGGAGTGATGAATGCTTGGATGGTTGAAGTGGAGGTGGTTGGGGGGTATTTATAGCCCTCAACCACCAAAACAACCGTTGGGGGTGGCTGCTGTCGATGGGCGCACCGGACAGTCCGGTGCACCATCGGACACTGTCCGGTGTGAAAGTCGCCTAGAGGGGGGATGAATAGGTAAATCTGAAATTTATAAACTTTAAGCACAACTACAAGCCGGGGTTAGCGTTAGAAATATAATCGAGTCCCAAAGAGAGGGCGAGAACAAATCAACCAAAGAAATAGAGCGAATGACATGGTGATTTGTTTTACCGAGGTTCAGTTCTTGCAAACCTACTCCCCGTTGAGGTGGTCACAAAGACCAGGTCTCTTTCAACCCTTTCCCTCTCTCCACCGATCACAAAGACTGGCGAGCTTTTCTGCTAAATCAAATGGGTCACTTAGACCCCACAAGGACCACCACAACTTGGTGTCTCTTGCTTTGATTACAAAGGTGTTGAGAACAAGAAATGGGGAAGAAGAAAAGCGATCCAAGCACAAGAGCTCAAAGAACACGAGCAAAACTCTCTCTTCTAGTCACTAATTGCTTTGAGTGGAATTGGGACTTGGAGAGGCTTTGATTCACTTGTATTGAAAGCACTAGCTCTTGTATTGAGTGAGATGTCTGAAAAACTTGGATGCCTTGAAGTATGGTGGTTGGGGGGTATTTATAGCCCCAACCACCAAAGTGGCCGTGGGGAGGGGCTGCTGTCGATGGGCGCACCGGACAGTCCGGTGCGCCACCGAACACTGTCCGGTACGCCAGCCACGTCACCCAACCGTTAGGGTTCTACTGTTGGAGCACTGACATGTGGGGCCACCGGACAGTCCGGTGGTGCACCGGACAGGTACTGTTCACTGTCCGGTGTGCCTTCTGGCACCTGCTCTGACTCTAAGCGAACTGTCTGCGCACTGTAGCGTTGTCAGCAGACTGTTGAACTCGACCGTTGCGCTGGCAACCGTTGCTCCGCTAGCACACCGGACAGTCTGGTGCTACACCGGACAGTCCGGTGAATTATAGCGGAGTGGCTCCCCAACAATCCGAAGCTGAGCAGTTCAGAGTGAATCTCCCTAGTGCACCGGACACTGTCCGGTGGCACACCGGACAGTCCGGTGCGCCAGGCCAGGGCAGCCTTCGGTTGGTTTTGCTCCTTTCTATTTGAACCCTTTCTTGGACTTTATATTGGTTTGTGTTGAACCTTTAGCACCTGTAGAACTTATAATCTAGAGCAAACTAGTTAGTCCAATTATTTGTGTTGGGCAATTCAACCACCAAAATCATTTAGGAAAAGGTTTGACCCTATTTCTCTTTCAATCTCCCCCTTTTTGGTGATTGATGCCAACACAAACCAAAGCAAATATATAAGTGCATAATTGAACTAGTTTGCATAAGGTAAGTGCAAAGGTTGCTTGGAATTAAACCAATTTACATTTTCATAAGATATGCATGGATTGCTTTCTTCATTTTAACATTTTGGACCATACTTGTACCACTTGTTTTGTTTTTGCAAATGTTTTTGGAAATTCTTTTCAAAGTCTTTTTGCAAATAGTCAAAGGTATATGGAGAAGATTTCGAGAAGCATTTTCAAGATTTGAAATTTTCTCCCCCTGTTTCAAAATGCTTTTCCTTTGACTAAACAAAACTCCCCCTTAATGAAATTCTCCTCTTAGTGTTCAATTGAAAGAAGATCACATATTTAAGATACTAATTTTGAAAAACTCCTCTTTAAAATATAGATACCAATGAGATAGAATTTCTTAGAGGAATACCAATTGAAAACAACATTTAAAACTTAAACTTGTTTCGAAAGATTTTGAAGATTTTGAAATTGGAGTGGTGGTGCGGTCCTTTTTGCTTTGGGCTAATACTCTCTCCCCTTTGGCATGAATCGCCAAAAACGGAGTCTTTAGAGCCCTTTTCAAACTCTCTCCCCCTTTGGCAAATAATATATGAGTGAAGGATTATACCAAAGTTGGAGAGCGATGCGGAGTGACGGCGAAGGAGAAATAATACGATGGAGTGGAGTGAAAGCCTTGTCTTCGCCAAAAACTCCATTTCCCTTTCAATCTATGACTTAGCATGAAATACACTTGAAAACCATATTAGCCATAGCAAATGAAAGAGAGATGATCAAGGGTACATAAATGAGCTATGTGTGCAAAATATCAATCAAAATTCCTAGAATCAAGAATGTTTAGCTCATGCCTAAGTTTGGTAAACATTTTCTCATCTAATGGCTTGGTAAAGATATCAGCTAATTGTTCTTTGTTGCTAACATAAGCAATCTCGTTATCCCCCTTTTGTTGGTGATCCCTCAAAAAGTGATACCGAATGGCTATGTGCTTAGTGCGGCTGTGCTCAACGGGATTATTCGCCATGCGGATTGCACTCTCATTATCACATAGGAGAGGGACTTTGGTTAATTTGTACCCATAGTCCCTAAGGGTTTGCCTCATCCAAAGCAATTGCGCGCAACAATGGCCTGCGACAATGTACTCGGCTTCAGCGGTAGAAAGAGCTACTGGATTTTGTTTCTTTGAAGCCTAAGACACCAGGGATCTTCCCAAGAAATGACAAGTCACTGATGTGCTCTTTATATCAATTTTACACCACCGCTCAATCAGCATCTGAATAACATATTAAATCAAAAGTGGATCCCTTGGGGTACCACAGACCAAACTTAGGTGTATGAAGTTAATATCTCTCAAGATTCTTTTCACGACCCTAAGATGAACTTCCTTAGGATCGGCTTGGAATCTTGCACACATGCATACAGAAAGCATAATATCCGGTCGAGATGCACATAAAGAGAGTAAAGATCCTATCATCGACCGGTATACCTTTTGATCTACGAGTTTACCTCCCGTGTTAAGGTCGAGATGTCATTGGTTCCCATGGGTGTCTTGATGGGCTTGGCATCCTTTATTCCAAACTTAGTGAGTATGTCTTGAATGTACTTCGTTTGACTGATGAAGGTGCCCTCTTGGAGTTGCTTCACTTGAAATCCTAAGAAATACTTCAACTCTCCCATCATAGACATCTCAAATTTTTGAATCATGATCCTACTAAACTCTTCACAAGTAGATTTGTTAGTAGACCAAATATGATATCATCAACATAAATTTGGCATACAAACAAATCATTTGCAATAGTTTTAGTGAAGAGAGTAGGATCGGCTTTTCCGACTTTGAAGCCATTAGTGATAAGAAAATCTCTTAGGCATTCATACCATGCTCTTGGGGCTTGCTTGAGCCCATAAAGCGCCTTAGAGAGTTTATACACATGGTTAGGGTACTCACTATTTTCAAAGCCGGGAGGTTGCTCAACATAGACCTCTTCCTTGATTGGTCCATTGAGGAAGGCACTTTTCACGTCCATTTGGTAAAGCTTAAAGCCATGGTAAGTAGCATAGGTAAGTAATATGCGAATTGACTCAAGCCTAGATACGGGTGCATATGTTTCACTGAAATCCAAACCTTCGACTTGTGAATATCCCTTGGCCACAAGTCGGGCTTTGTTCCTTGTCACCACACCATGCTCATCTTGTTTGTTGCGGAAGATCCACTGGGTTCCTACAACATTTTGGTTAGGACGTGGAACAAGATGCCATACCTCATTCCTTGTGAAGTTGTTGAGTTCCTCTTGCATTGCCAACACCCAATTTGAGTCTCTTAATGCGTCTTCCACCCTGTATGGCTCAATAGAAGACACAAAAGAGTAATGTTCACAAAAATGAGCAACACGAGATCGAGTGGTTACCCCCTTATGAATGTCACCGAGAATGGAGTTCACGGGGTGATCTCGTTGTATCGCTTGGTGGACTCTTGGGTGTGGCGGTCTTGGACCCTGATCATCTTCCTTGTCTTGATCATTAGTATCTCCCCCTTGATCATTGTCCTCCTCTTGAGGTGGCTCCTCTTGATCTTCATTTTAATCATCTTGAGCTTGATCCTCATCTTGAGTTGGTGGAGATGCTTGCATGGAGGAAGATGGTTGATCTTGTGCTTGTGGAGGCTCTTCGGATTCCTTAGGACACACATCCCCGATGAACATGTTCCTTAGTGCGACGCATGGAGCCTCTTCATCATCTAGTTCATCAAGATCAACTTGCTCTACTTGAGAGCCGTTAGTCTCATCAAACACAATGTCACAAGAAACTTCAACTAGTCCAGTGGACTTGTTAAAGACTCTATATGCCCTTGTGTTTGAATCATATCATAGTAAAAAGCCTTCTACAGCCTTAGGAGCAAATTTAGATTTTCTACCTCTTTTAACAAGAATAAAACATTTGCTACCAAAGACTCTAAAATATGAAACATTGGGCTTTTTACCGGTTAGGAGTTCATATGATGTTTTCTTGAGGATTTGGTGAAGGTAGAGACGGTTGATGGCGTAGCAAGCGGTGTTGATTGCTTCCGCCCAAAACTGTTCCGAAGTCTTGTACTCATCAAGCATGGTCCTCGCCATGTCAAGTAGAGTTCTATTCTTCCTCTCCAATACACCATTTTATTGTGGTGTGTAAGGAGAAGAGAACTCATGCTTGATGCCCTCGTCCTCAAGAAAGCCTTCTATTTGAGAGTTCTTGAACTCCGTTCCATTGTCGCTTCTAATCTTTTTGATTCTTAAACCGAACTCATTTTGAGTCCGTCTCAAGAATCCCTTTAAGTTCTCTTGGGTTTGAGATTTATCCTGCAAAAAGAACACCCAAGTGAAGCGAGAATAATCATCCACAATTACAAGACAATACTTACTCCCGTCGATGCTTATGTAAGCGATCGAGCCGAATAAATCCATGTGGAGTAGCTCAAGCGGCCTGTCGGTCGTCATGATGTTCTTTGGTGGATGGTGGGTACCAACTTGCTTTCCTGCTTGACATGCGCTACAAACCCTGTCTTTCTCAAAATGAACATTGGTTAGTCCCAAAATGTGTTCTCCCTTTAGAAGCTTGTGAAGATTCTTCATCCCAACGTGGGCTAGTCGGCGATGCCAGAGCCAACCCATATTAGTCTTAGCAATTAAGCAAGTATCGAGTTCAGCTCTATTAAAATCAACTAAGTATAGCTGACCCTCTAATACTCCCTTAAATGCTACTGAATCATCACTTCTTCTAAAGACAGTAACACCTATATCCGTAAAAAGACAGTTGTAGCCCATTTTGCATAATTGAGAAACAGAAAGCAAATTGTAATCTAAAGAATCTACAAGAAAAAACATTGGAAATAGAATGGTCAGGTGATATAGCAATTTTACCAAGTCCTTTGACCAAACCTTGATTTCCATCCCCGAATGTGATAGCTCTTTGGGGACCATTGTTTTTCTCATAGGAGGAGAACAGCCTTTTCTCCTCAGTCATGTGGTTTGTGCACCCGCTATCAATGATCCAACTTGAGCCCCTGGATGCATAAACCTACAAAACAAGTTTAGGCCTTGTTCTTAGATACCCAAACGGTCTTGGGTCCTTTCACATTAGAAACAAGCACCTTGGGTACCCAAACACAAGTCTTTGATCCCTTGTGTTTGCCCCCAACATATTTGGCAACTACTTTGCCTGATTTGTTATTGAGCACATAAGAAGCATCAAAAGTTTTAAATGAAACATTGGGTTCATTTGATGCAATAGGAGATTTTCTTTTAGGCAATCTAACATGGGTTGATTGCCTAGAGCTAGAAGCCTCATTTTTATACATAAAAGCATGATGTGAAACATTATGAGGTTTCCTAGCATGAATTCTCCTAATCTTGTGCTCGGGATAACCAGCAGGATATAAAATATAGCCCTCGTTATCCTGAGCCATGGGAGCCTTACCCTTAACAAAATTAGACAATTTCTTGGGGGCATTAACCTTGACATTGTCTCCCTTTTGGAAGCCAATGCCATCCTTAATGCCAGGGCGTCTCCCACTATAAAGCATACTTCTAGCAAACTTAAATTTTTCATTTTCTATTTCATGCTCATTAATTTTGCTAGTTAGTTGTGCTATGTGATCATTTTGTTGTTTAATTAAAGCTAGGTGATCATGAATAGCATCAACATTAACATCTCTACATCTAGTACAAATAGAAACATGAGCAACGATGGATGTAGAGGATTTGCAAACATTTAATTCATCAATCTTAGCATGTAACATGACATTTTCATTTCTAAGAATGGAAACAATATCATTGCAAACATTTAAATTCTTAGCCTTAGCAATTAATTTATCATTCTCAGTTTTAAGGCTAGAAATTGATTCATTTAATTTGTCAATCTTAGCAAGTAAACTAGCATTATCATTTTTAAGATTGGCAAAAGAATCATCACAAACATTTAATTTCTCAACCTTAGCGATCAATTTAGCATTCTCAAATCTAAGGTTGGAAATAGTGTCATGGCAAGTGCTTAGCTCACTAGTTAATTTTTCACATTTTTCTACTTCCTGAGCATAAGCATTTTTTAACCTTAACATGCTTCTTATTTTCCTTAATAAGGAAGTCCTCTTGGCTATCCAAGAGTTCATCCTTCTCATGAATAGCACCTATCAATTAATTTAATTTTTCTTTTTGTTGCATGTTTAGGTTGGCAAAAAGGGCAAGCAAATTATCTTCATCATCACTAGAGTTATCCTCATCACTAGATATTGCATATTTAGTGGAGGCTCTAGATTTTACCTTCTTTTTGTCGTCCTTTGCCATGAGGCACTTGTGGCCGACGTTGGGGAAGAGGAGACCCTTGTTGACGGTGATGTTTGCGGCGTCCTCGTTGGAGGAGGAGTCGGTGGAGCTCTCATCGGAGTCCCACTCCCGGCATACATGGGCATCGCCGCCCTTCTTCTTGTAGTATCTCTTCTTTTCCTTCCTCTTTCCCTTCTTGTCATCGCCCCTGTCACTATCACTAGATAATGGACATTTAGCAATAAAATGACCGTGCTTACCACACTTGTAGCAAAGTTTCTTGGAGCGGGGCTTGTAATCTTTCCCCCTCTTTTGCTTGAGGATTTGGTGGAAACTCTTGATGATGAGCGTCATTTCTTCATTGTCGAGCTTGGAGGCGTCGATGGGGAGCCTACTTGGCGTAGACTCTTCTTTCTTCTCCTCCATCGCTTTGAATGCGATGGGTTGTACCTCGGATGTGGAGGTGGTGCCTCGCTCGATGATTTGTTTGGAGCCTTTGATCATCAACTCAAAGCTCACAAACTTTCCTATAACCTCCTCGGGAGACATTAGCTTGTATCTAGGATCACCACGAATCAATTGAACTTGTGTAGGGTTAAGAAAAACGAGTGATCTTATAATAACCTTGACCATTTCATGGTCATCCCATTTGGTGCTCCCGAGGTTGCGCACTTGGTTCACCAAGGTCTTGAGCCGGTTGTACATGGCTTGTGGCTCCTCCCCTTGGTTGAGCATGAATCGACCGAGCTCCCCCTCGATTGTTTCCCGTTTGGTGATCTTGGTCACCTCATCTCCTTCGTGCACAGTCTTTAGTACTGTCGGCGTTTCGAACCCCGAGGGACCCTCAACCGGGCCGACCAGTGAATTTTATCGCTGCGTGCCCCTGCCCAGATGGGTTGGCGCAAGATGGAACACAAGAGGGAAATGCGGTTCGTGTTATCTCGCACCAGGGGGTGCTCGTAGTAGGGGTTACAAGCGTTCGCGAGAGAGAGAAAGTGAGCCTGTTCGTTTGCTCGTTCCCCGCGCGACCCTCCCGCAGGAAGGCCCTGGACCTCCCTTTTATAGATGCAAGGAGAGGGTCCAGGTGTACAATGGGGGTGTAGCTATGCGCTAACATGTCTGGTAGAGAGGTGCCTGAGCCTTGTGTACATGCCAACGTGGCTGTCGGAGAAGTGCCTGAGCCCTGTAGAAGCACAGCTGGCGGTGCTGCTGGGATCCTGCTGACGTCTCCTTGCTTCCGTAGGGGGCTGAGGACCATCGTCGTCATGGACGCACGCGGGGAGCCATCATTACCTGTTACCGGGACGAGCCAGATGGGACGCCGGTCTTGTTCCCTCGTAGCCTGAGCTAGCTAGGGGTAGGGTAATGATGTATCCCCTGTGGCGCGGTCGGTCCGAGCCCAAGGTCGGGCGAGGCGGAGACTTCTCCTGAGGCCGAGGCCAGGGTCGGGCGAGGACGCGATTCCTCCCGAGGCCGAGGCTAAGGCTGAGTCTTGGGGTCGGGCGAGGCGGAGACCTCCTCCCGAGGCTGAGGCCTAAGGTCGGGTGAGGCGGAGCTTCCTATTGCGCCCGAGGCTGAACTTACTGTTGTCAGCCTTGCCCGGGTGGCTGGCACAGCAGTCGGAGCGGGGTGAGCGGCGCTGTTTTCCTGTCAGATCGGTTAGTGAAAGGGCGAAGTGACTGCGGTCACTTCGACCTTGCTGACTGAGGCGCGCGTGTCAGGATAAGGTGTTAGGCGATCCTCGCATTGAATGCGCCTGCGATACGGTCGGTTGGTAAGGCGATTTGGCCAAGGTTGCTTCTCGATGAAGCCTGCCCGAGCTGGGCTTCGGGCGAGCTGAGGGTGTGCCCACTGCCTGAGGAGGCCCTCGGGCGAGACGTAACTTCGTCTGGGACTACAGTTCCTACCCGAGGCTGGGCTCGGGCGAGATCGCGTCCCTTGGGTAGACGAAGCCTTGACTTAAACCGCGCCCATCAGTCTTTGTGGTTTGTGCTGAGGGTGGTTACCAGCCGTGTTTAGGAGTGTTGGGGTACCCCTAATTACGGTACCCGACAGTAGCCCCCGAGCCTCGAAGGGAGTGTTGGTACTCGCTTGGAGGCTTCGCCGCGCTTTTTTGTGAGGGGACCGACCTTTCTCGGTTATACTTTGTTCCGGTGGGTGCGCGCGAGCGCACCCGCCGGGTGCAGCCTACGAGGCCTCGGAGGAGTGGTTTGACTCCTCTGAGGTCTTAATGCTTTTCGTGATGCTTCGGCCGGCCTTGTTGTTCCCTCATGCGGCCTGGCCGTAGCCCGGGTGCATGGTCAGGTTCCGAGTTTTCAGGCTGGTTTGTTGACGCTATCAATGGTTTGGCCGTAGCCGGGTTGCGAGAGCAGCCCCCGAACCTCTGCCCGGAGCGAGAGGACGATCAAGGACTGTCTCGACTTTTATTATACGCCCCTTCGTCACCTTTCCGCAAGGAGGAAGGGGGGGGGGGGAAAGCGCCATGTTGCCCTCGGAGGGCGCCGAACATGGTGTCTCCAGTGAGTTGCTAACGGATGATCCGAGTGGACGCACGTGCCCTGTTCGATAAGGGTCGGCTAGTGGCCCAGAGGCGCGCTCCAAAAGTACCTGCAGGTGATTTGCCGGACCCGGAGCCATTCGATAGGGTCCGAGGGCTCGATGCCTCCCTCTGGTGGGATTCCGTTACAAAATCGCTCCTGCTGGTCTCGGAAATGTCCTAGGGTACCTCGGGAGCATAGCCCGAGCCTCGGCCATGTAACGGACGTACCCAGAGTCATCCCTCACTCTGTGTGCTCTGGGGCGGTTGTTGAACCCTTCTGAGGGGTCAGCCTTCGAACCCCTGATCAGTAAAGGGCGCGGAGCCCGAGTGCTCTGGGGCAACTGTCGAACCCTTCCGAGGGGCCAGCCTTCGAACCCCTGATCAGTAATGGTCTCGGAGCCCGAGCGCTCTGGGGCGGCTGTCGAACCCTTCCGAGGGGCCAGCCTTCGAACCCCTAATCAGTAGGAGGGCTCAGGGGCCCGTTTCCTTCGCTGAGAAGGATTCTTTTCGAAATATCCCCTTTCCCGGTCCCTGTAGTAAGAGAGAGAAAGAGGAAGAGGAAAATGATATGAATTTAAATGGCGTGGCGCACCTTTTTTGACGCGGTCATCATGGCAGAGGTGAAACGACGCCCGCTTCGCCTGCCAAGGGTGTCGCTTGCCCTGCCGAGGAGTTAATGCGACGAGACGGGCGATTCGCGGGGCGGCCGTTGCGTGTGCGCGAGCCGTTCGAGGAACGGAACACGGGCGCATCGTCTTCATGCCGTGGGAGAGGGCTCTCCTGCCGCTTTAGGAGGGGACGCGAGCCTGCAGTCGATTTGATCGTTGCTTCTGCCCGTCTACTGCTGCAATTACTATCGGCCCACTTTTGGCCATATCAACCGTCGTGCCTCCTCCAGCGGCTGACTGACCCGTGATCGTTGCACTTGATTGGCACTGTTGGGTCATGCGCAGGGCTGCCTCGAGTCGCGACACTGGTTCCACAGTCGAGAAGACGCAGCATTGGCGCGAGTGGCGGTGCGGTTTCCTTGCACGCAGTAACCGTTGCGCCGGTTGCATGACATGCGGGCCCGGGCCTTCACGCTGGCCCCCCGGATGCGATGAAGCCGAAAGGGTGCACAACCGTGGTGCGGTTGCACGCCTCCTGCATGGCGGTCCGCCCTTTTGCCTGCTGGTTTCAGCGAGGATGGGGGAACGCTTATAACCGCGGGGCGGTTACCTGCTTCGCATGCAGCGGTTTGGCTTCTTCTGTTTCGGGTCAGCTCGCATGACGTGTGGGACCCAGCCCCCGCGCCGGAGGGTGAGAACCCTAGAACACGTCGGTGGAGACTTTGCCCGTGACGCTTGGAATGCGAGTGGGGAGAGCCGCCTTTAAAAAGGGGTCGATCCCCCGAGCAGTAGACATGCCTCCGCACTCTCCTCATGCATTGCGCCCTTCCACCTTCCGATCCCCCGGATGGGGAGCACCCGTGTTGCCCTCTTCTTGCTGTTGCTGGAGGAGTGCGACCTCGTGGGGGTTGGTGCTCCTCAGCCATCGCTCGGCTTCAAGGATTTTCATCACACAGCCCGGTTGCAGTCCCCCACCGGCGGTCACCCAGGATGATGACTGTAGGCCTCGTGGTGGGGAGAAGCAAGCCGGGCTGTGGCCTTTGCCCCGCCCTCAGCTTCAAGGATGTTCATCATCCTCGCTGTGGCGGAGGGCAAGTTGAGCCGGGGTTCCACCTCCCGCACGGGTAGCGGCCCGCTCCTTCCATCAGTGATTGGGGGAGAAGGGCGTTCGCCGCCTGTGGCGCTGGCAGCTCTGCGGAGGAGGCGTCCTCCAGCCATGCGGGGGAAGGCGAACTGCTGCTTCCTAGCCAGGGTGCAGCTATCCGTCCTCCATCCGGGCGGCGATCGTGCCGTGCGCAGGCGACTGCTGTCGTCGGTGCTGAAGCGGCGGCCGCCGTTGGTGAGGCTTCCCACCGCAGCGGTGGTTGCTTCCACCGACGAGACCGTTAGTGCCACCTGCGCTCCAGACCTCCGGCTCTTTGGCTTTAATGGCTGGTTCTCGTCCCCCGTGAGGGGACTTGAGCGAGGGCTTTTTAGCAGCAGCGTTTGCCCTGAGGCCATCGCTACATTTATCTTGCCGCCCGAGACGGAGGTCGTTGTCGCTGCCGGTGGAGCGGTCGCCGGCAAGCCACATGGAGTTTGTTACCCCGCAGGCCCTCTGGTGTGGAGGTTGTTCATACTCGTGGGAGTGGAACCGGAGTCCCGTTTGTAATGGTACCCTGAGTATGAGTGTTTGTTCATTGTGGCCGCTGAGGCCTGAACATTCGGGCATTTGAGCGTAATGCCGTGTTTCTTCCTCATTTCGAGCACTAGGACTCGCCTGTCGGCTAGCTGAACCACTTAACCGAGCGTGAGTTGCCTTGCGCGGAAGGTGACGAGTGAGGTATCTGTATCCCGGAGGCGTAGGAGTCCCTCGGCTCGGTCAGCCTTGCCGCTCAAGGCTTCTATTGCTCTGTTTTAGAACCTTCGGTCGCTCTGCGATGAGCTGAAGCCGGAGGCAGCGGTGTTGGCGTGGACAGAGGCGGAGTCGGCTTGAAAAGAGGCTTCGTCGGCCCGAGAGCATGTGGCTTCCCAGGCCGAGGAGGTGCAGCAGCGGCGGCTGGAGCTTGGCCAGGTCATCCGCGAGTAGGACCAACCCCGGAGTCACGCTGCCGAGGCCGTGAGCCGGGCTGAGGTCCTCGGGGGACAGCTGGCTGAGGCTACGGAGCGGCCAGCCGAGGCGTCCGCTCGGGCTGGAACCCTTGCGGAGAACCTGGCCGTGAGGGCCCAAGCGCGGTGCCGGCGTCCTCCTTCGAGGTGGAGATCTTTCCGCCCGTGTCGCCGTCTGAGGCCGGGCCAGATTCCGCCGAGGGTGGAAATGACGCCGAGGGTGCTGCTCCTCCCCCTGTCGATGTTTGAACCTGCAGGAACGGTTTGTCTGAAGCATGCGTATGTTTTTCGCGGCCGCTGGGGCCTAAACATTTTAACGCCGGATTATAAAGTTGTGTTTTCTTTCCTCTCATTTCGTGTGTTAGGACTTGTTTGGTAGCAGAATCCCTCGTCCGAGCGTGAGTTACTTTTCGCGGAAGGTGATGAGTGAGGTATCCGTATCCCGGAGGCGTAGGAGTCCCTCGACTCGGTCGGCCTTGCCGCTTACGTGTACTCTCGTCGTTTTTAGAGTTCTGCTATCGAAGCAGTCGAAATGGCACGAAAGCCGTTCTAGCAGAAAAGTTTTCAAGCGTTAGGACTTGTTCGGTAGCAAAAACCCTCGTCCAAGCGTGAGTTACTTTTCGCGGAAGGTGATGAGTGAGGTATCCGTATCCCGGAGGCATAGGAGTCCCTCGGCTCGGTCGGCCTTGCCGCTTACGTGTACTCTTGTCATTTTTAGGACCCCGCTATCGAAGCAGTCGAAAAGCGCGAAAGACGTTCTGGCAAAAGACTTTTCCGAGGTAAATTTTGACGCAGAGGGGGTTCTCCCTTCTAGCCCCCGAGGGAGGGTCGGGCTTTGCCGAGGCAAGGCTGATCCTTCCTTGATGGTTAGACTTTATTTATGTATGTAAAGAAAATGAGGTATATGAACGACTTGAAACATCTTAAGGGTAGAAGCGACATAGCTGTTGGATGTTCCAACCGTTGCTGTAGACCTCGCCTTGATCGTTGGCCAGCTTGTATGTTCCGGGCTTCAAAATCTTGGCGATGATGAAAGGCCCTTCCCAAGGAGGAGTAAGCTTGTGGCGCCCTCGGGCGTCTTGTCGGAGCCAAAGTACCAAGTCTCCCACCTGGAAGCCTCAGGGTCAAACCCTTCGAGCGTGGTAGCGTCGCAGAGACTGCTGATACCGTGCCGAGTGTAGTAAGGCCACGTCCCGAGCCTCTTCCAGCTGGTCCAGTGAGTCTTCTCGGCTGGTCTGGTTGCTTCAGTCATCGTACGCCTTTGTCCTCGTTGAACCGTATTCTAAGTCCGTGGGTAAGATAGCCTCGGCCCCATAGACTAGAAAGAACGGCAAGAAACCCGTGGATCGGCTCGGCGTTGTCCTCGGACTCTAGACCACCGAGGGTTGTTCTTTCATCCACCGCTTGCCAAACTTGTTGAGGTCGTTGTAGATCCTCGGTTTTAGTCCCTTCAAAATCATACCGTTGGCACGCTCCATCAGCCCATTCGTCATGGGGTGAGCTACGGCGGCCCAGTCCACACAGATGTGGTGGTCCTCGCAGAAGTCCAGGAACTTCTTCCCAGTGAACTGTGTGCCATTGTCGATGATGATGGAGTTCGGGACCCCAAAGCGATGGATGATGTTGGTGACGAACGCCACTGCCTGCTTGGACCTGATGCTGGTTAAGGGTCGGACCTCGATCCACTTGGAGAATTTGTCGATGGTGACCAGCAGGTGCGAGAAGCCCCCGGGTGCCTTCTGCAAGGGACCAACGAGGTCCAGACCCCACACGACAAACGACCAGGTGATGGGTATTGTCTGCAGGGCCTGAGCAGGCTGGTGCGTCTATCTCGCGTAGAATTGACACCCTTGGCAGGAGCGTACAATCCTAGTGGCGTCGGCCACCGCGGTCGGCCAGTAGAAACCTTGTCGGAAGGCGTTTCCCACGAGGGCTCGAGGTGCTGCGTGGTGACCACAAGCCCCCGAGTGTATCTCTTGCAACAGCTCTTGTCCTTCGGCGATGTATATGCATCGTTGGAGAATGCCCGAGGGGCTGCGGTGGTAGAGCTCCTTTTCATCACCCAGTAAAACAAACAACTTGGCGCGCCGAGCCAGTCGCCGAGCTTCGGCCTTGTCGAGGGGTAGCTCTCCTCGGTGGAGATATTGCAGGTACGGGGTCTGCCAGTTCGGGTTTGGCGTGGCCCCGTTCCGCTCCCCCTTGATGCGCAAGGCCTCACCCTCGGCGGCCGAGGGTACCTCAGGCTGGGCCGAGGTCTCGTCGGGCTCGGGCACGTCATCGAGTTTCACGGATGGTTGATATATGTCCCTGGAGAAGACGTTCGGGGGAACCGTCGTTCGCCTTGAAGCTATTTTCGCCAGCTCATCCACAGTCTCGTTGTACCGTTGAGCGATATGGTTGAGCTCCAGTCCGTAGAACTTGTCTTCCAGGCGCCGAAGTTCGTCGCAGTAGGCCTCCATCTTCCGGTCACGACAGTGGGAGTTCTTCATGACTTGGTCCATGACAAGCTGCGAGTCGCAACGAGCATCGAGGCACCGAACCCCTAGCTCAACGGCGATGCGCAGCCCGTTAACAAAAGCCTCGTACTCGGCCACATTGTTTGATGCCGGAAAATGGAGGCGCAGCACGTAGAGTACATGTTTCCCGAGGGGTGAGATGAAGAGCAGGCCCGCACCTGCTCCTGTTTTCATCAGCGACCCATCAAAGTACATGGTCCAAAGTTCGGGTTGGATCGGATGTGTTGGCAATTGGGTGTCGACCCATTCAGCTAGGAAGTCCGCCAAGGCTTAAGATTTTATGGCCTTCCGAGGAGCGAATGAAATTGTCTCGCCCATGAGTTCCACCGCCCACTTTGCTATCCTACCCGAGGCTTCTCGACACTGGATGATCTCCCCCAGGGGGAAGGATGACACCACAGTCACTGGATGAGACTCGAAGTAGTGTCGCAATTTTTGCCGCGTCAGAATTACTGCATAAAGTAACTTCTGGATTTGTGGGTAGCGGATCTTGGTCTCGGATAGCACCTCGCTGATGAAGTAGAGCGGCCTCTGGACGAGCAGTGCATGCCCTTCTTCTCGTCTCTCGACTATGATCGCGGCACTGACCACCTGAGTGGTTGCGGCTGCGTAGATCGAGAGGGCTTCTCCCGCAGCGGGGGGCACCAAGATGGGCGCATTTGTAAGGAGCGCCTTTAAGTTTCCGAGGGCTTCCTCGGCCTCGGGGGTCCAAGTGAAGCGCTCGGCCTTCCTTAAGAGGCGGTACAAGGGTAATCCTTTCTCGCCGAGGCACGAGATGAAGCGGCTCAGAGCCGTAAGGCATCCCATGACCCTTTGTACTCCTTTCAAATCTTTGATAGGCCCCATGTTGGTGATGGCCGCGATTTTCTCCGGGTTGGCCTCTATGCCCCGCTCGGAGACGATGAACCCCAGGAGCATGCCTCGGGGGACTCCGAAGACACACTTCTCGGGATTGAGTTTTACGCCTTTCGCTCTCAGACACTTGAATGTCGTTTCAAGGTCGGAGAGGAGGTCGGAGGCTTTCCTCGTCTTGACAACGATGTCATCGACGTAAGCCTCGACCATTCGGCCGATGTGCTCTCCGAACACGTGGTTCATGCACCTTTGGTATGTTGCACCTGCATTCCTCAAGCCAAATGGCATAGTAGTATAACAATACATGCCAAAAGGTGTGATGAAAGAAGTCGCGAGCTGGTCAAACTCTTTCATCTTGATTTGGTGATAACCTGAATAGGCGTCGAGGAATGACAGGGTTTCGCACCCAGCAGTGGAGTCCACAATTTGATCAATGCGAGGCAGAGGGTAGGGAACCTTCGGACATGCTTTGTTTAGACCAGTGTAGTCGACGCACATCCTCCATTTCCCACCTTTCTTTTTCACAAGCACAGGGTTAGCTAACCATTCGGGATGGAATACATCTTTGATGAACCTGCAACCATCAGCTTGTGGACGTCCTCGCCTATGGCTCTGCGCTTTTCTTCGTCGAAACGGCGCAGATGCTACTTCACGGGTCAGGCACCGGCTCGGATATCCAGTGAGTGCTCGGCGACATCCCTCGGTATGCCAGGCATGTCCGAGGCACTCCACACAAAAACTTTGGCGTTTGCGCGGAGAAAGTCGACGAGCACTTCTTCCTATTTGGGGTCGAGCTCGGAGCCGATCCGGATTTTCTTGTCGGCGTCGTTGCTGGGGTCGAGAGGGACGGACTTAACCGCCTCAGCCGGTTCGAAGTTGCCAGCGTGGCGCTTCGCATCAGGCACCTCCTTGGAGAGGCACTCTAGGTCGGCGATGAGGGCCTCGGACTCGGCGAGGGCCTCAGCGTACTCCACGCACTCCACGTCACATTCGTACGCGTGTCGGTACATGGATCCGACGGTGATGACCCCGTTGGGGCCTGACATCTTGAGCTTGAGGTACGTGTAGTTGGGGACGACCATGAACTTGGCGTAGCACAGTCTCCCCAGCACCGTGTGGTAGGTCCCTCAAAACCCGACCACCTCGAACGTGAGGGTTTCCCTGCGGAAGTTGGAGGGAGTCCCGAAACAGACGGGCAAATCGAGTTGCCCAAGGGGCAGGACGCGCTTTCCGGGGACGATCCCGTGAAAGGGTGCCACACCGGCCCGGATCGTGGACAGATCGATCCCCAAGAGCCCGAGGGTCTCGGCATAGATGATGTTGAGGCTGCTGCCTCCGTCCATGAGGACCTTGGTGAGCCTAGCGTTGCCGATGACAGGATCGACAACGAGCGGGTACCTTCCTGGGCTCGGCACGCAGTCGAGGTGGTCGCCTTGGTTGAAGGTGATGGGCTTGTCGGACCAGTCTAGGTAGACTGGCACCGCCACCTTCACCGAGCAGACCTCCCGGCGCTCCTGCTTACGGTGCCGAGTCGAGGCATTCGCCACTTGCCCACCATAGATCATGAAGCAGCCGAGGACCTCGGGGAACTCCTCTTCCTTGTCGCCCTCTTTCTTGTTGTTGTCTTGGCCTTTGCCATCTCCCGCCGGGGGCCCGGCCTTATGGAAGTAGCGCCGGAGCATGACGCATTCCAAAAGGGTGTGCTTGACGGGACCCTGGTGATAGGGGTACGACTCCTTGAGCATCTTGTCGAACAGGTTGGCCCCTCCGGGAGGCTTCCGAGGGTTCCTATGCTCGGCAGCAGCGACAAGATCTGCGTCAGCGGCGTCGCGCTTCGCTTGCGACTTCTTCTTGGCCTTCTTCTTCGTGGCACGCTAGGCGGACGCCTCGAGGACGTCTTCCTGCTGCCGTCCCTGAGGTTGCTTGTCCTTCCGGAAGATGGCTTTGACCGCCTCCTGACTAGAGGCGAACTTGGTGGTGATGTCCATCAATTCGCTCGCCTTGGTGGGATTCTTGCGCCCTAGTTTGCTCACCAGGTCTCGGCAGGTGGTGCCGGCGAGGAACGCCTCGATGACATCCGAGTCGGTGATGTTGGGCAACTCCGTGCGCTGCTTCGAAAACCGTCGGATGTACTCTCGTAGGGATTCCCCTGGCTATTGGCGGCAGCTTCAGAGATCCTAGGAGTTCCCAGGGCGCACGTATGTACCTTGTAAGTTTCCAGCGAAGGCCCTGACCAGGTCGTCCCAGTTGGAGATCTGCGCGGAAGGCAGATGCTCCAGCCATGCCCGGGCAGCGTCGGAGAGGAACATGGGGAGGTTGCGGATGATGAGGTTGTCATCGTTCGTCCCTCCCAGCTGGCATGCCAGCCGGTAGTCCGCAAGCCACAACTCCGGCCTTGTCTCCCCCGAGTACTTGGTGATGGTAGTCGGGGCCCGGAACCGAGCCGGGAACGGCGTCCGTCGTATGGCCCGACTGAAGGCTTACGGACCTGGTGGTTCGGGCGAGGGGTTCTGATCCTCCTCACTATCATAGCGTCCTCCGCGCCTGGGGTGGTAGCCTCGGCGCACCTTCTCATAGAGGCGGGCTCGACGGTTGCGATGGTGTCGCTCGTCGCCGAGGCGATCCGGGGCTGCAGGCATCCCGTCCCGTGTGCGCCCGGTGTGGACCGAGGCCTCCCGCATGAGTCGGGAAGTTGTTGCGCGATACTCCGGGGGCACCCTTGCCTTCGAGAGGCAGAGCTTTCGGCCCGTCGGACCGCGGCATCCTCCAGGAGATTCTTGTGTTCTCCCTGGATACGCCGCCCCTCGGTGGTGGATGGCTCCGGCATTGCTCGGAGCAGTATTGCTGCTGCAGCTAGATTCTGGCCGACCCCGCTGGAGGCCGGGGGCAGCCTTGCCCTGGCATCGTCAACGATACGGCATTGGACGTCCCGAGCCCGATGACGTGCTTCTCCGGCGAGTGCTTGGCCTGCCCACTCCTGCTTGATGTTTTGCCGGAGCTGCACAAGTTGCCCTGCTTCCTCGTCGAGCTTGGCCTGCATCTCGTAGATTTGCTCGAGCTGTGTGTCCTAACCCCCCGCAGGGACTGGGACCATAGCTAGCTCCCGCGGGATGTCAACACGAGAAGCAGGCACAGGGGGATCGTCATCCTCCGGCATACCGAGGTGGTTGCCTTCGTCGCGATCCCTCAGATCGACGTGGAAACATTCGCGACTTGGGCCACAACCCTCGTCGTCAAGGCTGTGGCCATCATCAGAGCAACCGAAGAGGCAGTAGTCACATGCGGTCATGAAGTCTTGCATGGCACTGGGATCACGGAGCCCAGAGAAATCCCAACTGGAGTCGGGGTCGTCTTCTTCCTTGGAACCCGGGGGCCTGTAGGTTGAGAAGGTCGTCAGTCGGTCCCAGGATGACCACATATGGTACCCCAGAAGGTTAAGGTATGCCTTTACGAAAGCGCTCACTGAAGCGGGGTCGCTTGGTGGATCGAAGCTGAATCTAAAAGGCACAGGGTGGAAAATGGATGGTACCTCTTGGTCGATGGACGGTGGGGAAGTCGCGTTGGGGACGGACTGCACCGTTATCTCAGGTACGAGGCTAACGCCCAGCAAGTCCTTTGCGAGTGTGCTGGCATCATCAGTCCGCTTGGGGTTGGCGCGTTGCGAGAAAACGACATCCGTCGTTGTCCCAGGTGCGAGGATAACGCCCAACATGTCCCTCGCTGGGGTGCCGGCGTCGTCGACTCGCTCGACAGCCGACGAGGTGCCGCCTCCTGCCTGGCCATGGTTGCCCCGTCTCCTCCTCCTGCGGCGAGGAGGGTGGTGGGGCAAACCCGGATGCTGCTCTTCCGCCACGGGGGGAAAACGTCGTCGAGTTCGCCCCGGGGGACTTCAATCGGGCCGACCAGTGAATTTTATCGCTGCGTGCCCCTGCCCAGATGGGTTGGCGCAAGATGGAACATAAGAAGGAAATGCAGTTTGTATTATCTCGCACCAGGGGGTGCTCGTAGTAGGGGTTACAAGCGTTCACGAGAGAGAGAGAGAGTGAGCCTATTCGTTTGCTCGTTCCCCCGCGTGACCCTCCCGCAGGAAGGCCCTAGACCTCCCTTTTATAGATGCAAGGAGAGGGTCCAGGTGTACAATGGGGGGTGTAGCTATGCGCTAACGTGTCTAGCAGAGAGGTGCTTGAGCCTTGTGTACATGCCAACGTGGCTGTCGGAGAAGTGCCTGAGCAATGTAGAAGCGCAGCTGGCGGTGCTGCTGGGATCCTGCTGACGTCTCCTTACTTCCGTAGGGGGCTGAGGACCACCGTCGTCATGGACGCACGCGGGGAGCCATCATTACCTGTTACCGGGATGAGCCAGATGGGACGCCGGTCTTGTTCCCTCGTAGCCTGAGCTAGCTAGGGGTAGGGCAATGATGTATCCCCTGTGGCGCGGTCGGTCTGAGCCCAAGGTCGGGCAAGGCGGAGACTTCTCCTGAGGCCGAGGCCGGGGTCAGGCGAGGACGCGATTCCTCCGGAGGCCGAGGCTGAGGCCGAGTCTTGGGGTCGGGCGAGGCGGAGACCTCCTCCTGAGGCTGAGGCCTAAGGTCGGGCGAGGCGGAGCTTCCTGTTGCGCCCGAGGCTGAACTTGCTATTGTCAGCCTTGCCTGGGTGGCTGGCACAGCAGTCGGAGCAGGGTGAGCGACGCTGTTTTCCTGTCAGATCGGTCAGTGAAAGGGCGAAGTGACTGCGGTCACTTCGACCTTGCCGACTGAGGCGCGTGTGTCAGGATAAGGTGTCAGGCGATCCTCGCATTGAATGCGCCTACGATACGGTCGGTTGGTAAGGCAATTTGGCCAAGGTTGCTTCTCGACGAAGCCTGCCCGAGCTGGGCTTCGGGCGAGCTGAGGGTGCGCCCACTGCCTGAGGAGGCCCCCGGGCGAGACGTAACTTCGTCTGGGACTACAGTTCCTGCCCGAGGCTGGGCTCGGGCGAGATTGCGTCCCTTGGGTAGACGAAGCCTTGACTTAAACCGCGCCCATCAGTCTTTGCGGTTTGTGCTGAGGGTGGTTACCAGCCGTGTTTAGGAGTGTTGGGGGTACCCCTAATTATGGTACCCGACAAGTACGTCCCAAATCTCTTTGGCACTCTTCAACCCTTGCACCTTATTATACCCCTCTCGACTTAGAGAGGCGAGGAGTATAGTAGTGGCTTGGGAGTTGAAGTGCCGGATTTGGGCTACCTCGTCCGAGTCATAGCCTTCATGAGAGCACCTAGAGGGGGTGAATAGGTGATCCTATAAAAATCAAAAAACTTATAACCACAAAACTTGGTTAAGTGTTAGCACAATGGAATCAAGTGGCTAAGGACCGAGCTCTTGTGAAACACAATAGTCACAAAGAAAACGAGCACAAGAGACACGGTGATTTATCCCATGGTTCGGCCAAGTATAACACTTGCCTACTCCACGTTGTGGCATCCCAATAGACGAGGGTTGCACTCAACCCCTCTCAAGTGATACAATGATCGACTTGAATACCACGATGTTTTTATTTCTTATGCTCTTTCCCGTTTGCGAGGAATCTCCACAACCTGGAGCCTCTCGCCCTTACAATTGATGATCACAAAGAAGCATGGAAGTAAGGGTGGGAAGAGCAACACACACAAGACTCAAAGCACGAGCACAATCACGCACACAAGCCACAACTTGAGCTCACAACACAACTCAGGGAGTTCTCTACTCAAATGGAGCTCAAGTCACTATCTCAAAGAATCGAATGTGTGAGAATGAAGTCTTGGTGCTTAGGAATGATCAAGGAATGCTTGGATGTCTCCTCCATGCGCCTAGGGGGTCTCTTTTATAGCCCCAAGGCAGCTAGGAGCCGTTGGAAGCATTCTTGGAAGGCAATTCTTGCCTTCTGTCGGGTGGTGCACCGGACGGTCCGGTGCACCACCAGACATCCACTGTTCTTTGTCCGGTGCGGATCTCCTTCCTAAAATGGCACAGCCGACCGTTGCAGAATTGTAGCCGTTGGCGCACCGGACACTGTCCGGTGCACACCGGACAATCCGGTGCCCCCAGTCGACCGTTGGCTGGGGCCACGCGTCGCGCGTGGATTGCGCGGCCGACCGTTGCGCTGGCGGTCGTTGGCTCACCGGACAGTCCGGTGCACCACCGGACAGTCCGGTGAATTATAGCCGTACGCCGCTGAAGATTTCCCGAGAGTGGCCAGTTCGCCGGAGCTAGCCTAGCGCACCGGACACTGTCCGGTGCACCCAGACTTAGTAGCAGTTGGCTGTACACAGCCAACTCTTTTCCAATCCTTTTCTTTTCCTGATTCTAGCACTTAGACAAATATATTAGTACACAAAAACCAATGTACTAAGTCTAGAACCATACCTTCTTGTCGATTTGCACTTCATTCATCATTTGACATATAATTACTCATGCAATATGTGTTGGGCACTTAATCACCAAAATAAACTAGAAATGGCCCAAGGGCACATTTCCCTTTCAATCTACCCCTTTTTGGTGATTTATGCCAACACATCAAAAAGCAACAAATAGAAGTGCAACATCAATGCAATTGAGAAGAAAAATAGTCTTTGACAAGATTTGACATATTTGGATCG
Organism: Zea mays; assembly: GCF_902167145.1. Lineage (NCBI taxonomy): Eukaryota > Viridiplantae > Streptophyta > Magnoliopsida > Poales > Poaceae > Zea > Zea mays. The sequence goes on from NC_050099.1 coordinate 15,454,741, forward strand.
TTCTTCGCCACCACTTGGTTTGTTTTTGCAAATCAAGTTCATTTTCCTATCTCTAAGTTAAACACACATGTTTAGACACAAGGAGAGATATTCCAAGAGAAAATTGATCAAGAGCCAAAAACTCCCCCTTTTCCCCATAATCAAACATTCTCCCCACAAGAGACCAAAATTTGAAAGTAAGAGTTATTTTGACAAATCAACAGTTCTACTCAAAAGTTCTACTCTACTCTTTTTCAAAAATTTCACAAGTGGTAGCTGATCCATTTGCTTTGGCCTTATTTTCTCCCCCTTTGGCATTAAGCATCAAAACAGGATCAATCTTGGCCCTTTAACCCCATTGCCTCACCAAAATCGTTAATTACAAGTAAAAAGGCAATGAGAGCATAGAGATGAACTTGGAGTTAATTACCCTCTCATCGGAGTGCAGTGGAAGTCTTTCATGGTCCAAGTCCACCTTTCCCGTTCAATCCACCTTTGAGACTAAATTAAGTAAACTCAAGCACACGGTTAGTCTCAAAGGGTCAAGTTGTAGCATTTCTCCCTCTAAATATGTGCATCATTCACACATGGACTTGTGAGGTCCGGGGATCTCTTGCACAACTTGATCACCATAAGTAAACAATAATATGCAGAAAGGAACATAATCAAAGACATAGAACACATGTATGCTATAGATCAATCCAAGTTATGCGAATCTAAGACATTTAGCTCACTACGCAGCCTGCAAAAGGTTTTCTCGTCTAAAGGCTTGGTAAATATATCGGCTAGCTGGTTCTCGGTGCTAACATAAAACACTTCGATATCTCCCTTTTGTCTGTGGTCTCTCAAAAAGTGATGCCGGATGTCTATGTGCTTAGTGCGGCTGTGTTCAACAGGATTATCCGCCATGCGGATTGCACTCTCATTGTCACATAGGAGTGGGACTTTGCTCAGATTGTAGCCAAAGTCCTGGAGGGTTTGCCTCATCCAAAGTAGTTGCGCGCAACATTGTCCTGCGGCAACATACTCAGCTTCAGAGGTGGATAGGGCAACGGAAGTTTGTTTCTTAGAACTGCAAGACACTAGGGACCTTCCTTGGAATTGGCATGTCCCTGATGTACTCTTCCTGTCAACCTTGCATCCAGCATAATTGGAGTCTGAATATCCAATCAAGTAAAAGGTAGACCCCTTTGGATACCAGATCCCGAAGCAAGGCGTAGCGACTAAATATCTAAGAATTCGCTTAACGGCCACAAGGTGACACTCCCTTGGGTCGAATTGAAATCTAGCACACATGCATACGCTAAGCATAATATCCGGTCTACTAGCACATAAATAAAGCAATGATCCTATCATAGACCGGTATGCCTTTTGATCAACAAACTTACCTCCTTTGTTGAGGTCGACATGTCCGTCGGTTCCCATTGGAGTGTTTGCGGGCTTGGAGTCCTTCATCCCAAACGTCTTGAGCAAATCTTGCGTATACTTCATTTGTGAGATGAAGGGGCCATCGTTGAGTTGCTTCACTTGGAACCCAAGGAAGTAGTTTAACTCGCCCATCATTGACATCTCAAATTTCTGAGTCATCACCCTGCTAAACTCTTCACAAGACTTTTGATTAGTAGAACCAAATATTATGTCATCGACATAAATTTGGCATACAAATAGATCACCATCACAAGTCTTAGTGAAAAGAGTTGGATCGGCTTTCCCAACCTTGAAAGCATTGGCAATTAGAAAATCTCTAAGGCATTCATACCATGCTCTTGGGGCTTGCTTAAGTCCATAGAGCGCCTTAGAGAGCTTACACACGTGGTCGGGGTACCGTTCATCCTCAAAGCCAGGGGGTTGCTCCACGTACACCTCCTCCTTGATTGGCCCGTTGAGGAAAGCGCTCTTCACATCCATTTGGAACAACCTGAAAGAATGGTGAGCGGCATAGGCTAACAAAATGCGAATAGACTCTAGCCTAGCCACAGGAGCAAAAGTCTCCTCAAAGTCCAAACCTGCGACTTGGGCATAACCTTTTGCCACAAGTCGAGCCTTGTTCCTTGTCACCACCCCGTGCTCGTCCTGTTTGTTGTGGAACACCCACTTGGTTCCCACAACGTTTTGCTTGGGACGTGGCACCAGGGTCCAAACTTCATTTCGCTTGAAGTTATTGAGCTCTTTCTGCATGGCCAACACCCAGTCCGGATCTAGCAAGGCTTCTTCTACCCTGAAAGGCTCAATAGAAGAGACAAACGAGTAATGCTCACAAAAATTAGCTAATCTAGAGCGAGTAGTTACTCCCTTGCTTATATCACCCAAAATCTGGTCGATAGGATGATTTCGTTGAATCGTCGCTCGAACTTGAGTTGGAGAGGCCTGTGGTGCTTCTTCCTCCATAACTTGATCATCTTGTGCTCCCCCTTGATCACACGCCTCTTCTTGATGAACCTGTTCATCATCTTGACTTGGGGGGTGCACCATTGTTGAGGAAGAAGGTTGATCTTGCTCTTTTTGTTCCTGTGGTCGCACGTCTCCAATCGCCATGGTGCATATTGCGTCCGTTGGAACATCATCTTCATCTACATCATCAAGATCAACTTGCTCTCTTGGAGAGCCATTAGTCTCATCAAATACAACGTCGCTAGAGACTTCAACCAAACCCGATGATTTGTTGAAGACTCTATACGCCTTTGTATTTGAGTCATAACCTAGCAAAAAACCTTCTACAGCTTTGGGAGCAAATTTAGAATTTCTACCTTTCTTCACTAGAATATAACATTTACTCCCAAATACACGAAAGTATGACACGATGGGTTTGTTACCGGTTAGAAGTTCGTACGACGTCTTCTTGAGGAGGCGATGAAGGTAGACCCAGTTTATGGCGTGGCAGGCTGTGTTCACAACTTCAGACCAAAACCGCTCGGGAGTCTTGAATTCACCAAGCATCGTCCTCGCCATGTCTATAAGCGTCCTGTTCTTCCTCTCTACCACACCGTTTTTGCTGCGGTGTGTAGGGAGCGGAGAACTCGTGCTTGGTTCCTTCCTCCTCAAGGTACTCCTCCACTTGCAAATTCTTGAACTCGGACCCGTTGTCACTCCTTATCTTTTTCACCTTGAGCTCAAATTCGTGTTGAGCTCTCCTTAGGAAGCGCTTTAGGGTCCCTTGGGTTTCTGTTTTATCCTGCAAAAAGAATACCCAAGTGAAGCGGGAAAAATCATCAACAATAACAAGACCATACTTACTTCCCCCGATACTGAGGTAGGCGATGGGTTCGAAGAGGTCCATATGAAGTAGCTCCAAAGGTCTTGATGTGGTCATCACATTTTTGCCATGATGAGAACTTCCCACCTGTTTACCTGCTTGACAAGCTGCACAAGGTCTATCTTTTTCGAAAGTTACATTGGTTAGACCTAACACATGTTCTCCCTTTAGAAGTTTATGAAGGATCTTCATCCCAACATGTGCTAGACGGCGATGCCACAGCCAGCCCATGCTAGTCTTAGCGATTAAGCATGCATCTAGACCAGCCTCCTCCTTCGAAAAATCAACTAAATAGAGTTTGTCGTCTAGTACACCCTTAAAAGCTAATGAACCATCACTCCTTCTAAAGACAGACACATCTACATTGGTAAATAAGCAATTGTAACCCATATTACATAGTTGACTAACAGACAACAAGTTATACCCGAGCGATTCACCTAAGAACACATTAGATATGGAATGCTCGGATGAAATAGCTATTTTTCCTAGTCCTTTAACCTTGCCTTGATTCCCGTCTCCAAAGATGATCGAATCTTGGGAATATTTGTTCTTGACGTAGGAGGTGAACATCTTCTTCTCCCCCGTCATGTGGTTTGTGCATCCACTGTCGATAATCCAGCTTGAGCCCCCGGATGCATAAACCTGCAAGGCAAATTAGGCTTGGATTTTAGGTACCCAACTCTTGTTGGGTCCTACAAGGTTAGTAACAAAAGTCTTAGGGACCCAAATGCAAGTTTTATCTCCCTTGCATTTTGCCCCCAATTTCCTAGCAACCACTTTCTTATTTTTACATGAAAGTACAAAATCAGTGTTGTAGGCATGAAAAACAGTAGCAGATTTATTTTGCATTTTCTTAGGCACATGATGAACAACATTGTTTCTAGGCATATTTCTACTATGCACAAAGGAAGAACTTGAAACAATCATGGCATGTGAATCATAAGCATTATAACTCCTATTATGATGAGCATTCCTAGAAAATTTTCTATCATAAATAAATGCATGATTCTTTTGACTACTACTAGCCATAGGAGCCTTCCCTTTTTCCTTGTTGAAAATGGGAGCCCTTTGGCTTGTTAAGTTCTTGGCTTCCCTCTTAAAGCCAAGCCCATCCTTAATTGAGGGGTGTCTGCCAACAGTGTAGGCATCCCTAGCAAATTTTAATTTATCAAAATCACTTTTGCAAGTCTTAAGTTGAGCATTAAGACTTGCTACTTCATCATTTAATTTAGAAATAGAAATTAAATGTTCATCACAAGCATCAACATTAAAATCCTTGCATTTATTGCAAATTACAACATGCTCTACACAAGGACTAGATTTATTAACTACCTCTATCTTAGCATTTAAATCATCATTCAAAATCTTCAAGCTAGAAATAGATTCATTGCAAATAGACAATTCAGAAGATAGTAATTCATTCCTTTTAATCTCTAAGGCAAGAGACTTTTGAACACTAACAAATTTGTCATGTTCCTCATACAAGATGTCCTCTTGCCTCTCTAGCAGTCTATCTTTTTCATTCAATGCATCAATCAACTCATTAATTTTTTCTACTTTAGCTCTATCTAATCCTTTGAACAAGCTAGTGTAATCTACTTCATCATCACTAGAGTCCTCATCACTAGAAGTAGAGTACTTAGGAGTTTCTTGAGCTTTTACCTTCTTCTCCTTTGCCATTAGGCAAGTATGGCGCTCGTTGGGGAAGAGCGTTGATTTGTTGAAGGCCGAGGCGGCGAGTCCTTCGTCGTCAGAGTCAGACGAGGAATAATCCGAGTCCCACTCTTTGCCAAGGTGTGCCTCACCCTTCGCCTTCTTGTAAACCTTCTTGTTCTCTCTCTTCCCATGTCTTTCATCTCCCTGGTCATTTTCATTATCGGGACATTGAGCAATAAAATGACCTGTCTTACCGCACTTGAAGCAGGAGCGCTTTCCTTTTGCCTTGTTCTTGTTTGAGTACTCCTTGCGTCCCTTCAACGTGGCCTTGAAGGGCTTGATAATGAGGGCCATTTCCTCCTCGTTTAGCTCGGCCGCCTCAACTTGCGCCACCTTGCTAGGTAGCGCCTTCCTGCTACTTATTGCTTTGAGAGCAACCGTTTGAGGCTCGTAGATGGGCATTGGACCATTCAATACCTCATCAACGTATCTTACTTCCTTGATCATCATACGCCCGCTTACGAACTTTCCGAGTATTTCCTCGGGCGTCATCTTGGTGTACCTAGGATTTTCACGGATAGAGTTCACAAGATGAGGATCAAGTATAGTGAAGGACCTGAGCATAAGTTGGACAACGTCGTGGTCCGTCCATCTCGGGCTTCCATAGCTCCTGATCTTGTTGACCAAGGTCTTGAGCCTGTTGTACATTTGGGTTGGCTCCTCCCCTCTGATCATTGCGAACCTTCCCAGTTCGCCTTCCACCAACTCCATCTTGGTGAGCATGGTGGCGTCGTTCCCCTCATGAGAAATCTTGAGGGTGTCCCAAATTTGCTTGGCGTTATCCAAGCCGTTCACCTTGTGGTACTCGTCCCTGCACAAGGATACTAGCAAAATAGTGGTAGCTTGTGCATTTTATGGATTTGCTCATTGATGAAAACGGGGTTGTCAGTACTATCAAAAGCATTCCGTTTTCAACGATCTCCCAAATACTTGGATGGAGAGAGAATAGGTGACTACGCATTTTGTGACTCCAAAATGAGTAGTCTTCTCCATCAAAGTGTGGAGGTTTCCCAAGTGGAATAGAAAGTAAATGAGCATTGGAGTTAACCAGAATACGAGAATAATCAAATGAAAAGTTTGAGTTAACCAGTTTCTTTTTCTTGTTGTCGTCGTCTCTTGGGGAAGAAGAAGACTCATCGCTGTCGTAGTAGACGATCTTCTTGATACGCCTCTTCTTCTTCCCGTCTCTTTTCTTATGACTCGAGCCAGAGTCCGAGGGCTTATCATCTCTTGGCTCATTGACGATGGACTCCTTTGTCTTGTCGTTGACCACCATCCTCTTTCCCTTATGATCCATCTCTTCGGGCGATTAGTCCCTTGCGTGAAGAGAACGGCTCTGATACCTATTGAGAGCACCTAGAGGGGGGTGAATAGGTGATCCTGTAAAAATCAAAAAACTTATAACCACAAAACTTGGTTAAGTGTTAGCACAATGGAATCAAGTGGCTAAGGACCAAGCTCTTGTGAAACACAATAGTCATAAAGAAAACGAGCACAAGAGACCCGGTGATTTATCCCGTGGTTCGGCCAAGTATAACACTTGCCTACTCCACGTTGTGGCGTCCCAATGGACGAGGGTTGCATTCAACCCCTCTCAAGTGATCCAATGATCGACTTGAATACCATGATGTTTTTCTTTCTTATACTCTTTCCCGTTTGCGAGGAATCTCCACAACTTGGAGCCTCTCGCCCTTACAATTGTTGATCACAAAGAAGCACGGAAGTAAGGGTGGGAAGAGCAACACACGCAAGACTCAAAGCACGAGCACAATCACGCACACAAGCCACAACTTGAGCTCACAACACAACTCAGGGAGTTCTCTACTCAAATGGAGCTCAAGTCACTATCTCAAAGAATCGAATGCGCGAGAATGAAGTCTTGGTGCTTAGGAATGATCAAGGAAAGCTTGGATGTCTCCTCCATGCGCCTAGGGGTCCCTTTTATAGCCCCAAGGTAGCTAGGAGCCGTTGGAAGCATTCTTGGAAGGCAATTCTTGCCTTCTGTCAGGTGGCGCACCGAACAGTCTGGTGCACCACCGGACATCCACTGTTCATTGTCCGGTGCGGATCTCCTTCCTAAAATGGCACAACCGACCGTTGCAGAATTGTAGCCATTGGCGCACCGGACACTGTCCGGTGCACACCGGACAGTTTGGTGCCCCCAGCCGACCGTTGGCTGGGGCCACACGTCGTGCGCGGATTGCGCGGCCGACCGTTGCGCTGGCGGCCGTTGGCTCACCGGACAGTCCGGTGCACCATCGGACAGTCCGGTGAAATATAGTCGTACGCCGTTGAAGATTTCCCGAGAGTGGCCAGTTCGCCGGAGCTAGCCTGGCACACCGGACACTGTCCGGTGCACCACCGGACAGTCCGGTGCACCCAGACTTAGTAGCAGTTGGCTGTACACAGCCAACTCTTTTCCAATCCTTTTCTTTTCCTGATTCTAGCACTTAGACAAATATATTAGTACACAAAAACCAATGTACTAAGTCTAGAACCATACCTTCTTGTCGATTTGCACTTCATCCATCATTTGACATATAATTACTCACTCAATATGTGTTGGGCACTTAATCACCAAAATATACTAGAAATGGCCCAAGGGCACATTTCCTTTTCACTTCATCCCCCACGGATGGTTCCTGCGCTCCAAACTCAACAATGTCCCAAATGCTAGAGTGGAGTGAGGTTAGATGGTGCCTTATTTTATCACTCCACATACAATAATCTTCACCTTAAAAAACCGGTGGTTTGCCTAGTGGGACGGAAAGTAAAGGAGTGCGTTTGGAAATGTGAGGATAGCATAAGGGGGTCTTACTAAACTTCTTGCGCTCATGGCTCTTAGAAGTGACGGACGGCGTGTCGGAGCTGGAGGTGGAAGGCGATGAAGAATCAGTCTCATAGTAGAGCACTTTCTTCATTTTCTTTTTCTTGTCGCCACTCCGGTGCGACTTGACGTGGGGAGGTGATTCCTCCCTCTTCTTGTTGCCGGACTCCCCCGATGGAGCTTTCCTATGGCTTGTGGCGGGCTTCTCGCCGGTCACCATCTCCTTCTTGGCGTGAGCTCCCGACATCACTTCGAGCGGTTAGGCTCTGATACCAATTGAAAGTCGCCTAGAGGGGTGGTGAATAGGCAAATCTGAAATTTATAAACTTTAAGCACAACTACAAGCCGGGGTTAGTGTTAGAAATATAATTGAGTCTGAAAGAGAGGGCGAGAACAAATCAACCAAAGAAATAGAGTGAATGACACGGTGATTTGTTTTACCGAGGTTCGGTTCTTGCAAACCTACTCCCCGTTGAGGTGGTCACAAAGACCGGGTCTCTTTCAACCCTTTCCCTCTCTCCACCGATCACAAAGACCGGCGAGCCTTTCTCCTCAATCAAATGGGTCACTTAGACCCCACAACGACCACCACAACTTGGTGTCTCTTGCTTTGATTACAAAGGTGTTGAGAACAAGAAATGGGGAAGAAGAAAAGCGATCCAAGCACAAGAGCTCAAAGAACACGAGCAAAACTCTCTTTTCTAGTCACTAATTGCTTTGAGTGGAATTGTGACTTGGAGAGGCTTTGATTCACTTGTATTGAATGCACTAGCTCTTGTATTGAGTGAGATGTCTGAAAACCTTGGATGCCTTGAAGTGTGGTGGTTGGGGGGTATTTATAGCCCCAACCACCAAAGTGGCCGTTGGGAGGGGCTACTGTCGATGGGCGCACCGGACAGTCCGGTGCGCCAGCCACGTCACCCAACCGTTAGGGTTCGACCGTTGGAGCACTGACATGTGGGGCCACCGGACAGTCCGGTGGTACACCGGACAGGTACTATTCACTGTCCGGTGCGCCTTCTGGCACCTGCTCTGACTCTGTGCGAACTGTCCGCGCACTGTAGCGTTGTCAGCCGACCGTTGAACTCGACTGTTGCGCTGGCGACCGTTTCTCCGCAGACACACCGTACAGTCCGGTGCTACACCGGACAGTCTGGTGAATTATAGCAGAGTGGCTCCCCAACAACCCGAAGCTGAGCAGTTCAGAGTGGATCTCCCTGGTGCACCGGACACTGTCCGGTGCGCCAGACCAGGGCAGCCTTCGGTTGGTTTTGCTCCTTTCTATTTGAACCCTTTCTTGGACATTATATTGGTTTGTGTTGAACCTTTGGCACCTGTAGTACTTATAATCTAGAGCAAACTAGTTAGTCTAATTATTTGTGTTGGGCATTCAACCACCAAAATCATTTATAGGAAAAGGTTAAACCCTATTTCCCTTTCAGAGAGAACAAGAGAAATATGCTTCATGCATAAAGGACAACTTATTAGTTGTGCAAAAAAGAAATAAAATTTGTCCTTTAGAGTAAAAAATCCTTTTAAAGAGTTAAAATTTGTTCTTTTAAATTTTGATAGCAGAAGCTATGAGTGCTTCTCTTACTAACATATATCCTGACAGAGATAGTTATTTAGAGCCAATTTGTTTGATTGGCTTTCTATATTGTCACACATCCAAGGTGTGGAGTTGTCTCAAGACTAGGATACCTTCTTCTAGCACCTTTCCACGAATGTTAGATTCTTGATAAAATCACACTACACTACCTTGATGCTCAAAAATATCCCTAATGTCCATAAAGAGCTTTGGAAGCTAAAGGCAACCCTAAAATTTAAAAGTTTCCTATGGTATTTATGAAAGGGTGTAATCCTCACAAAAGATAATTCGGCTAAACGAAATTGGCAAGGTAGCTTACCATGCGCCTCTTGTCACAAGGAAGAGACCACTAACCATCTTTTCTTCGAGTAGGAGTCAGTCTGGAGTGTGTTACAGATTATAACTCCTTGAATTTGGGGTATAAAATTTCTTCTCTAATATCCACCAAATTCAGGTGTTACTCTCTCATTTTTTTTGCTTTCCTTCTCTTTTTCATAAAAATGGAGAATTATTTTGTTTTACATTGGCGTAAACCTAGTGGAATGAGCCCTAGATGCGCTTTGGTTGTTGCATTCATGCCATTGCATGGTGTTTCTAAGTGCAAAATGTATTTGAAACATGTTAGTATATCCTATAGAAGCTCTTGGTAAATTTTCATATTTTTCGAAATATTTTTCTATTTTCCAGAAACCAAAATCTATTTATTTGAGGTACCTATAATGTTTTTAGGAACTCTAAGTATGTTTTTTAGTTCATTAGGTTCCAAAACATTTCTAGGAATTTTTATGGAATTTTTGGAGGCATCTATAATATTTTGAGCTTAAAATATGGATTTCTAGGCTTTTCTGAATTTTATAAATAGTGAAATCCGAATTTAACCTGAATTTTTCTCTCGTTCGAACCCCAACTATATATATATATATGCCCGACTTCTCGTCGAGCACGTTTCAAAGCACGAAACGATTTCCTCAGATTCAATTCCCAGCTCCCGGAATTGCTCGCCGAAGTTCGGAGCGGTTCCAACTTCGGTGACAAATCCGGCAAGCAATTACTCCCAATCTGTGCATCGTCTGCAGAATCTGAGGGTACCTCTGCGTTCGTCTTATCGAGGGCTTCGTCGCAATGCGTCCGATTTGTCGATGGACCTCCGAATCTTCGTCAAACAACAGTTTTCTCCTCGGCTCCAGTGAGGTAGTTTCCCCGGTGAGAAACCTCCATTGTTGTCACATGGTTCTTCATTTTTTTCTCCTCCCCACGCAGCCCCTCTCTCTCTCTCCAGCAGCGGCGCCCGTCCCCGCGCCCTTTCCCCCGGCGCGACTTCCCTCCCCCCACCCCGGTGTCGCGGTGGCGTGCCCCTCCTCCTCCTGCGTGCGGCCCGCGGCCGGCCCCCTCCCTCTTTCCCCATGGCCATAGAAGTTCTCTGCATGAGAGAGATGTGGGAAGGAAGAAGAAGAGGAAAATTTGCAAAAAAAAACCCCTGTACGAAATTAAAACAGTACGAAGGAATTTAGTCTAGTTTAAAACAATGATAACTTTTGTGTTTTAAATCCGATTCAATCAGTTCAAGTTATGTTATATTCGTATTAAAATTTTCTGCATGTTAGAAGTTTTTTCCCCTGATGTTGCACCTTTTATATAATTTATTTCAACATTTGTTTGACCGACGACTGCTAGAATGTCATGTCAATTTAAAATCTATTTTTTAAATTCGATTTGCATACTTATAATTAGACACCAATATGGTTAACCTTAACTGAAATATTATTTATTAATAATTGTTTAGTTTAATCATATTGTCTATTTATTAGTTTTCGCGTATCGTGTCGGCCCGTGCGCTGTACGAGTGTTGTGCGCGTACCGTGTGCATGCAGCCGTGCTGTTTCACACGTTGCGTGTTTCGTCTCACTCCACTAATTCGTCTCACATAGAGTCGTTGATGTTATTTAAATTACTTATTTAACTAATAATTGTTAGTGTGGTCAGCTAATTAAAACTAGGCGATAACTCTATTTGCATTTAATAAATATCGATTAATATAATCATATCGAACTAGATGTTATAATTAATACTTACTTAGTGTAGACGCGCTAACTTCTCAATCGTAGCTCTGACTATCGCGTCTCCTTTCCTCGTGTGACCATAGTGGTGAGCTCTATTTCGTATTGCATGTTTTTATTATGTTTTCCTTGGTATGGTGTAATGTTCCTATGCATATATATATATGTTTGTTTGCTTGTGCCTATTCGTTTTCACTTCATGTTGCGGTTAGAATGCGACCTATTCCCGAGCTTCGAGGAATCGAAGATCAAGCGTTGGCGACCAAGTGATCCAGCTCTTCGAGTTCTATGAGATTGAAGACCCTGAGCATCTGTTTGGTGAAGGCAAGTGTCCTCTGACCTATTTATGTCCTATTCACTTGATAACTCATTTTCCCGTATTACATAATTAAAACATAAGGATTGACTAGCTTTCTATTTACCTTATCCTTATTACCTTTTGGGGTATTGCGGTTAGCTTCATGCTATTGCTTTACTCTAATCAGTGAACATGATGAGAATATTTATGATACGATGATGATATCTTGATTATGATGATGAGCTTGTGTTACTTTAAGGGACTCGGGCTGTTTCTCGAGTACCTCTTCGTAAGGACCTGTTCGCTGGATGACCACCCGAGAAAACAGTACAACCATGAGGGTGGTATGGGACACCCTTAGCTGATTAATTGGAGGAACTTGGGGGTATAGTTGGCTTCGCCGTAGAGCCGTCAATGGAGGTCAGGGCATAGTGCTTGCTTTGCTAAGGGTGGGTGCCGAGGTTCCTTTGATTTGGTTTTGTTAGTCACACACCTTAGGGAGGAGTATTGTGTTTGAATGATTGGCGAAACCTAACGGACGACTACACACCATGGGAATCTTTGTAAAGGCTACGTAGTGTATCCTTGGCCATTCACCTCGGTAGTGAAGATCGGGTCCTGCAAACCCAGGCTAGAAAGGAATCACGACTCATGGGTAAAGTGTGCAACCTCTGCAGAGGAATGAAACTGATATATCAGTCATGCTCACGGTTATGAGCGGTCTTAGGAGCTCCTTTGATTAGAGATACAAATGGTTCGAGATACCATGGTTCTATTTGTGGATTTGGTTACGATAATGATAATGATGTTTCTCGATGAGGAAATGGTTCACATGTTGGTTATTGCTTAAATCTGGCTTCTACTAATAATAAATACCTGACGAACTAAAAGCAACTGCTTTGATTCTAAGCCCACATAAAGCTAGCCCGCCTCAGCCAAACAGGACATTGGCTGAGTACGTTGAGTGTACTCACCCTTGCTTTCACAAAACACTAGGTTGCCTTTGGTGCAACCTATGCTCAGGTAAAAAAGAAGAAGACGTCGAGGCTGATCCCTAGGAGTTCTAGAACTTCGACGAGTTCGAGGATTAGGCTAGCGATCATATGTTTGGAGATTGGCTCAAGGTTTTAGTAGTGTGCTAAAACATGTGTTTCTACTTAGAGTGGGGGTGTTGTGCTGTGCGCTCTGGATATGTAGAAACAACTTAATTTTTGAGAAAAACTCTATTGTTCTCCTTTGCAGGTTATCCATTTGACAACATAGAAGCTTTCAAGTTGGTTTATCCAACAGCGAGAGGTGGTGCAGATGTTGGTTGCGTCGAGATCTCGACTCTTGGTGCGAACGATCGCAGTCTTTTTTCCCAGACGCATGGGTAGCGTTCTAGTCTTTGGATTGACTACCGCTAACTTGGATGGTGTTGTGTTTCCGACTGTTTTTTAATTCCTTTATATTAGCTATGTGCACTAGGTAGAGGCTAGAATTTTATACTAAGATTTAGTATCATCTTGATGTAATGTTCTTGGTAACCTTTATATAAAGCTTCCTTCATAAAAAAATAGTTTCATGTATATGCATTTTTGAAATATATGTATAGTTTCATAATTTGTGTATATATGAACATATATTAATAGAGTAGAATACATATAAAAAAATTTAAAATTTAAAATAATTAATTGGAAAATAAACCACAAAAAACCACAAAAAGCAAAAAATTATAAAAAAGAAAAAAGTTGTTCAATTGCGAGTGTCAGGGCTAAATATCTCCTCAATCCTAATTATCTTTACAGGGACTAAAGAGCAGAGTCTTTAGTCCAAATACGTGGTCCCGGTTGAAAAACTCGGAAGTAAAAGAGTTCCTCCTCTTCGGCAAACAGGCTAGGCCAGACCAAATAGAACGGATTTGAAAGTTGTAGATACCCTTTGAATTGTTGAATTATATAAGTGTTAGATCTATGTCTGTAGTTGTAACCAGAGTAATAAATTTTAACATAGTAAGGGTGTGTTTGGTTTGACTTTTGGCTTTGGCTTTTGCCTCCCTAAAAGCCAAAAGCCAACCAAAGGGCTGGATCCAGGAAGCAGCTTTTTCTAAAAGCTGACTTTCTCGCAGTGTAAATCTGAAAGCACCCCTGGACCTGCTTTTAGTGGCTTTTCGGATGAAACTGTGAAAACATATATCGAAGAACTTTTAATGACTTTTAGTGATTTCCACTAAACGGTTTTTAGCTTTTTAACAGCTTACAGCCTACAGCAGCTTTTTCTACAGCTCACAGCTCACAGTAACTTTTTTCACAGCCACAGCCCAACCAAACAGACCCTAAGAGGAGCATTTGGGGGAAAAATTGTGTTATCTATGGCAAGGTTTCAATTTAGCATAGCTCTGCTCCACTCACTGCGGTTAATTGAGAAACGCCAGTGGAATTTGGCTACGAGCACTCAAACTGACACCTCACCCTCGCGTATATCATCCTTTACCACTCCACCATCACTTAAGTTGTGTCTAGATATCAATTTTTTTACTCACATATTAGAACAAACCGATTATATATTGGTTGTTTGAGGTTGTAAACTAATTCAAACGAAAAACTTGTCAACTACAAAGTTTAATAACTTTTAGAGTTCTACAAGTTTTATTTTGGTAATTTTTCCATCCGAGACTATTTGTAAAATTTGTATTTTAAAATTTAACAAATTAGATGTAATTTTGATAGCCTAAATGATTTCAAATGAAAAGGTTGAAAACTACAAAGTTTCATAACCACCTGTGAAAATATGATTTCTACTAGCAGTTTTCTTAAGAAAAACCGCGAGTAAAAAATGCACGATTTCTATCGGCGGGTTTGTAAATAAAATCGTCGATAAAAACGTTTCCACAGGTGATTTTCTTGATCGGACCAACCATTTTATTTCACTAGCCTTTCATAACCAAAACCGTATGTAAAAATTATCAAACTTTGTGTGGAGCAGCTTTGCTCCGGAGTTTAGGTTGCTTTCTCATAACCCGTGACGATGACAGGTTAATAATACCTTCAAACTCTATATCTAGATTGCTTTTTTAAGGATTTTCGAGTAGCAAAAAGAGACCCTCCAAAAATTCATACTATGGTTCTTAAAATTTTATGAAGTTTACAACTATGTATTTTGGCATGTTTGGGTGCACGCTTTTCTTATATAAAAAAAATCCTTGCATCGACGCCTTGACAGTTGACACTACCCTGTTCCTAACGAGTGCATGGATTAAATTCGACAGTATATCCAGAGGCAATGAGGCATGCAAGATTCTCCGAACTATCCAATCCTAAACAAAAAGTCAAAAACCAAGAAATGTGCAACCGATCCATGAGCACTTTTCGAGTGGGCTATTTTGTCAAGCCGTGCTGCGAGAGGAGTTCACTATTTTGCAGCAGTCTGACAGTCTTAGCCCCGTGACCGTGACAGCACGCAGACGGACTTTCTTCACGAGTTGGACTTGGCTCGGAGACGGGCGCAAGTGAGGAACGCACGACGGGCAGTCCACGCGCGGGACGACGGGAGGAACAGTGCACAGACGATGAAAAAATATACTTTTTGGGTTATTATGTTACTCGACATAGAGGTAGATACGGGCCTAAAGCGACTAGGACAACGGCCCTATACGTGGCCCAGAATAACTCAGTATATGTGAATTTCTGGCCCGGTCAAGGCCGTTGGGCCAAATGTTTACTCAAGCCAGCCCATCAGATGAGCAGAGAGTCTGCGACTGCGTGACTCGCGGGGGTTCCATCTGGTAGGGATGGCAATTATTTAACCCGTAAGCACAAAACCCGATGGATGCGGGTGATGAAGATTTTGACCCATAAGTGAAACCCGCGCCTGATCAAAAGTTTCACGGGTATTGATGCGAATTTTCTATTTTAACGCATAGATGACCCGCACCCGATCCGAAATTTGGTTCACTCACAATAATGATTAAGATATAGTAGTAATTATTTTAAATAATTGACTTGCTTAATAATTCATGAAGTGTTTTGTTGTTGCTCAACGTAAGAAGGCTTAAAATCTATAGATATAACTTAATTATTGTTGGTATTTAGTTACTTATAGCTGAATTATTGCTTGAAAGTGTCCAATGAGTAAAACTCGCGAGTGACTCGAAACTCACCTGAAAAACCCGACGAGTTTGGGTGCGGGTTTAAAATTGCATCTCTGGGTCTGATCACAGATGAGTTTAGATAGACTTTACAAATGTGATCACGGGTGGATTTTTGCTTCACCCGATCCATTGCCATGGCCATCTTCTCTGGCGTCCTCTACTCCCCACACGTCGTCACCCGATGGCTGCCGCAACCAAATCCAAAGGTGCTATTTGGTTTGATGCTTTTTTGCCGGGATCACATCACGGCACTATTAATTCACATTGTTAGACGTTTGTTTGAGCCTGCGTGTAACCTCCCCATGTTATCAAGTTACTATGCGTCAAACAAATGATAATAACTGCAATGTATCTCTACCCTTTAAAATCACCATTTTAAACTAAGCTACGTACACCTTATAAAACACCCCACACGTACACTCATGCCTCTACTAAATCTACCCAACGTTTTAACCCTAGAAAATCCCACTATCAAAAAAACAACGTTCCTGATCATCTGATTTACTCTCTTACTCGTACACATCCGACGACCATTCTTTATTAGATCACCCTCAACGCTACTCATCATCATCAATCCTTCGATTCAGTTCCACCGCGATCACAGCCCACCTCAACGTGACTACGCCCCGCCTCGTCGCGATCACGGCCGCCAACGCGACTACACCCGGCCTCTCCCATCTGCACCCGGCACCGCGTTGGCCACTTCCGCGATCGTCGAGGACGACGCCGCAGACACCTTCACCACGATGACCTCGGTCGCCTGTTATGTTACCGGGCGTCGCAATCGCCGGCTAAACCACAGCCCCTGCAATCATCGAGGACGCCGCTCCCGCAACAACCTACAGTGTCTGAAGCACTCGGCAAAGCTTTAAAAACACTCGGCAAACACTTTGCCGAGTGTCGCACTCGCCAAAGAGGGCTCGGCATATAGTGCATCGGCAAAGCATTCTTTGCCGAGCACTTTTTCTCGGGCACTCGGCAAAGAAAAGCAGCCGTTACAGCGACGGGCGACGGAGACGGAGTCTTTGCCAAAGCAGTCTTTGCCGAGTGTTTCTATGTGCCGAGTGTCCCACACTCGGTAAACAAGCTCTTTACCGAGCGCTTGCCGTCTTTGCCGAGTGTCCGATAAAAAACACTCGGCAAAGCGCCGGACACTCGGCAAAAGCCTGGATTCTAGTAGTGAGTCCTACACCGCGACGGTCGCGCTCGCCTGTGACCCAAACTCCCGGCGTCGATCGAGCGCGACCAAGACGACCGCCGGAACCGTCTGCCTCGCCTCGAGTGTAGATCCACATGACCTTTGTGTTCTATAAGTCCATTTCTCGCGGGATCTGCTTGTTGCATGGTGCTCAGCTGCTCGTCGTGTGAACCTTAGCCGATGATCTTACTATCTTCCTCTTGTGTGAAGAGCGGAATAGGGAACGACCATACACCAAGGCTGATTTCTGCAAGGTAGAAGGTACGAAGAAGATTCTGCTACTTTCTTTTGTTATTTTGAACTACCATTACCACCTTTTTTGTTTGCGATTATTGCTTTGCTGGAGAGTTGCATTTGCAAGCAGACAATGTACATGCTTGTTGTTTCTGCTTTCACTGATAATTATATGTTTTTTTATGAAAGGACGGGTGGGCGATGTGGAATTTAAGTTGAGACCTATTTTAGATCTTATCCATTAGTTGTAACGGAATTTATTTGGGAACACCAAAACAAGTTTGCTTCTGAACCTGGGCTAGGCAGCATCCCCAGACGTTTGATTTCCATCGCCTGGGGTCGGATCTTGCTTCCTGGGTGGAGACGCCAGGCAAGGGCAGCAAGCAAACACCCTCTGGATTATTACTATTTTTCTCAAATAGAAATGGGAATTCAATTCTGTGTTAATGTAAAATAAACGAAGAACGTGAGAATAGAAGCGTCAGATATAGGAGTAGTAAACTTGTCTAGCACAGGATCTGCACCTTTGCCCAAGGACCTTGAAACTTGTTATTTTGAAAGCTGTAGTAACCAATTTAAGTCATTTGATTCAGTGGTGTAATCATGATTTGCCTAAATATAATGACTTGGATATCAATGCCTTCGAAAAACATTGTCATTTGAGGATTTTATTTAATAGTAACATCAACGTGCAATGCCAAGTTTTTAGCAATGTTATGGCATATGAATAATTTATTACCATATTGCTCACACTGAAAGAGTACGTGGTACCATTCAGTAAGGAAATCAAAGGTTATATATGTTAGAATAGTATACGACGTTTCTATACTGAATTCTCCGTCCTCTACTGTCATGGCATTCCTTAGATAGGGCACGGTAATCCACCTTGATCCATTTGTCATGACATTTACTTATAACTTGAAACTGAAACCGAGGCATTAATTTGTTAGAATAGTTGCTCAGTTGTGGGGGGCGAGGGGTAAAATCGGAGCTTAGGATCTGTTTGGATGCAATTTTTTTTTTGAAATATTGGAGGAAATGCTACTGGTTCACAAAATATTTTTGTAGTGTTTGGATACAACAAACCTTGTTTCTAAAACCATGGTTTGTAAAAAAAAGTGTAATCTTATTGAGAGTTTTGGAAACTCCATTCATGACCCTTTTCTTAATAAATCATGGTTTTCTCTCTTTGGCTTATAAAGCAACAGTTTTATGGTACACAGTTTCTGAAAAACTATGCCCTTACCTTGTTAGTTTGTAAGAGATCATAGTTGTGGCATTGGTGCATTTACAAAATGTTTCTCCATCTTGAAGACGAATGATAATATTGTTGCATGATTTCATTAGTCACCCAGGCCAGAACATTTATGTCCTGTCCTTTATTTCTTCCACTTACATAAATTATTGGAATTCTTTACCATTTCCCTTTTCTAAATATCAATTTCATCTATTGTGAAACTTATGCTGTCAGTTGTCTCATATCCATTATTTCTTCAACTCAAATAAAAATTATTGGAATTCTTTACCACTTCCTTTTTCTAAACATCAACTCCATTTTTTGTGAAACTTATGCTCCAGGCAAGCACGGCGGGGCCACCGGCGCCGCGGGACACCTGCTAGATGTCATATGTTCATGCCTCGCCCCGCTCGACGAGGTCCTGCAGGCGCGCCTGGAGCTCAGGCGCTGGGGGCTGGCTCTCTGCCGACTGC
The DNA here is from genome assembly GCF_902167145.1 of Zea mays. Classification (NCBI taxonomy): domain Eukaryota; kingdom Viridiplantae; phylum Streptophyta; class Magnoliopsida; order Poales; family Poaceae; genus Zea; species Zea mays. The sequence goes on from NC_050099.1 coordinate 15,473,730, forward strand.
CGTGGTGGGCGAGGACGACGACACGGCGAGCACAGCCGTCGCCCGTGCCCGGTGGCGTAGCCAGATCCTGCAACTGCGTAGTCCATGTAAAATAAAATTTACAACGTAAATATAAAGTGCAACTCGTAGATAATAGACCTTTAATATTTGGAACAATTGGATCTATACCATTAAAAGATCCAAACTTTAGATATATACCATAGACCCCACATGTCATTGACTCATGTGGACCCACATGTAAGTGAGATAGTAATGGTATGGATCCAAAGTGGTGATCTTTTAATGGTATGGATCCAAATTTCCCTTAATATTTTCACTGAAGTTCCGCACAGTACTAATAGAGATATTAGTTCTACTAGTTAGTTGTCCGTACGTTGCAACGGTATACAAAATATTCAGCAAAATGTTATTGCACAACAATTACATAAAAAATACCACGTATATTATCGATATCAATATCTCATAAATTCTTTGGCAATAATCAATACAGAACTAAATTGATACAGATCAAATTATATTACAATACAACAATAATGTCATCTTAAAAAATGCAGAGTTAAAAAACGGTTCCATTCAGGTGCTACAAGTCCATAAAGAAATAAGAAATCATTGATGTAGTACTTGAAAGCCACACTGCTTCACCAGCTCTCTGTAGAATGTCCATGTACAACCTCACGCATCAGAAAATAGAAACAATAATTTTCTCTCCTTACTTCATATAAGCAATGACTCACGACTACTGCAAAAGTACCTGTTGGAGAAATATCGACTCCTAAAAATTGGCTTAGCTCAAGGGCCTTCCGTGCTCTGGAACACCTACCTAAAAAGTTGGCAAACCTTAATAACCTCAATAAGAACTTCAGCAACACAATTAGAAGGGCCACGCTACATAGTGCCTTTGTCCAACCCTTAACTGTGATTACTGATGGCCATATAAAAGGTGTAACAAAAATTATAATAGGATGGACTGTTCACTGTTAATATAACAGTTATCTACAACATTAAAAAGTTGATAATAAACCTTTTCAGAATAAGATTGTCTCATAGATATTAATTTTCAGAAAACATGTTAAGTTGAATGGAGATAATGCAACATAAGTCAAAATAATCAAATGCACGAGTCTAATGAATGTCACATAATTTGGCAGTCTAGTTAAGGACAATGTCTATCAAAGAACAAAATGTGTCGAATACATTCTTGATATATAGTAGGAACTTTTTAAAAATATCCCAATACATGGAGCTAGTATGCGACAATTATAGCAAAACAGTGTGTGCAAATGGCACAGTGAACTATTCATCGTTTATTAAAAACAGAAACGAAATCTTCAGGGTACCTAAAAAGGAATAATAATTGTGATGCATAATCTTTAGATGGCACAGTGATCCCAGCAGCGAGCCACAACAATATTCAGCTCCTAAGGCAAAAGCATCGGCCAGTTAGTTACCTCCTCACAAAACACGGTGAGAATAACAAGAATTTTGTTACACCAAAAACATGCAGTAAGACTACAATGAAGGTGATAAGATTGCAATGAAGGTGATATATAACATGTAACAAAGGACCAAAGGAGCGCTCGTCCATGAAGTCAATCCACCCATCGTTTACACTTCCAATGCAAATCATATCCCTACAGCCAGACACATATCATGACTTACTTTTATTACCCTATGTGCTTCAGGTTTCAGATTTGACTTGGGATTTGGAAAATAGGTAGGGATGCAAGGGACAGGTGGTAGTGGGTGTTCTCTGTTTAGTTTCTTCTCGCCCAGCAGAAGAAGAACATAATGCAAAAAAAATTAAAAATTATTTTAAACACAACTACAGTTTCTATCGAAGCACTGCTCTATTGTCAATGTCCTTCTACAGACAGATTAATATCATATTATTTCAATCTAAACTAAATTATTTGAAAGCAAAGGACCTTGCAACCAATCCCTATTACATTAAAACAGTAAACTTTGTTACATACGTCATTATCAACTATCTAAGGAGGTATAACCACATAACCAAATTTGAAGTATAAGTTCATTACTAACCTCACCAGATGTTATGTGACCAAGAAACTTGTCCTCAAATTCTCGGCACAACTCCAAAGCAACTGCTGGGGTTCCTTCGGCACTTTGTACCATAGATTCTCCCAACCTTGCCAGTTCATCTTGCACCATTTGAGACTTATGGCTGAAATTGCAGCACAACAAGTGGGTTTCATTTTAGCAAAATATGAATTAACACCATCATAGTGAGAAGAATTTGTGTCCCAATATATAGCATTTATATCTAAGTATTAGATAGCAGATACAATGTTATTGAAGAACAACACATAATTCTTACCCACTCAATAGGTTAGGAACCCACACTTTCATTAAAACCACTGGTTTGCTTAGCAATTCTATCCACCAAAGCAATTCTACCAAGCTGTCACTAAGTACTGCATACAAAATCAAGTATATGTAACTGTTTAATTCACCATGAGGAGATTCAGTTCAGATGTGTTTGTACAAGTTAAAAAACACAAGTTGGATGCTCATGGTTTTTTGGATGAAGATGGAAATAATAAGAAAACTCACTTCTTTCCCCCCACTGATGGGCGCGTGCGCACTGCGGCCCTAGCGGAGGTAGCGGTCTTCTCCTTGAGCTGGACAAGGGTTTGCGCCAGTGTACCCACCAGGAAGATGAGCATGGGGATGGGGTGGCGGGGTCGGCGGCGTCGCTGGAGCCGGAGAAGAAGGCCAACTCGTGCTGGCCACCAAAGTGTAACACATATAACAATATTAGGCCATACGCTTATTCAAAAACAAAGGAGTTATATATAGTACTGACACATACCAACTTGAGGATCACCATTATTTGTATCAATATTTACAAGCATCCCCTTAATTCAACCAACAGGAGGACGCTGATGGATTGCTACAGATTCTAGAACAAAAACAAGAAGAGGAGACAAACGGTAAAATCAGTAACAATCTAAAAAACTCACTATGAGGGATTGCCCTCTCGATCCTCTCCTCCTTCACCAGCAGGAGGACGCTGAGGGTTGTGCTTCTAGACATTCTCGTGACCCTGCTTGAAGTGGCGGCGCTGTGTGTGCCCACGCTTTAGCCCACCACTCATCTTACCCCTCTGTAGCATGAGTGCACGCTCCTTATCCTCCTCGCCGGCCTCGCCATGTTCGGCTAAGCATGGTGCTGGATCTGTGAAGCCGTCGGAGGTGTCACACGCTCGCCTCGCCTCCCTTGTGGGTCTGGGAGGTGTCGCACGCTCGTCGCCACCGTGCCTTGACCGATCTTGGCATAGGCGATCTTCTGTTCTCCTTGGCCTTGATGACGGCGCCATCACCGCGCTTCTTGAGGCGGGGTGGGTGGCGAGCGCGGATCTGGGGGGTGGCGTTGGGCAAGGGCATGGCCTTGACTGGTGTGGTGATCCCCTCGGGCGCCGATGGAAGGGGATGGTGGGGGGAGGTAAAGTGAGTTCGTCGGTTGAGGTTTCCGCCTTAGGGTTTGAGGCGTTGCTTCGGCGCTTTGAGTGTCGGCAAGGTTACGTGATGGAGTAGGGACGCGGGGTAAGAAAGCCTTACGGTGAGAGAAGCTCCAGGCGGCAGCGGTTGAGATATCTAGGTGGTGACCTCTTTGGACTCTAGGCTTTCCTCCGGCCCCTTCCGAGCTCCGCCTGCGCCCGTGCTTCTTCCCTCCAGCGGCGGCCTGCTCGCGTTAGGTCCCCTCCGCCTTGCTCCTGTGAACTCCCCTCCACCCTGTGAGGATTTGGTGGCGCTGATGGCGCGGTGTCGACCGAGGATTTGGTGGCGCTGATGGCGGGCGGGTTTGGGGCATGAGCAAGGGTGCGTGGGGGAGGACGTAATAGCAACAGAACTCTATCACAATACAACACTCTGCATGATGATGATATAATGTAATTATGTAAACCATTCAGAATTATAACTATTAGAGTTATGGTGGTTGAATTGTAATGGAGTCTTTGTGTAATGGGCTTAGGTCCAACAACTCTATTATAAATATATCATCCAACCCTGATTAAGGTTTGGTTTTCAGTCTCTAACTATAACAAATATATTACAGCTATCCTCTAAAATAAAACAACTACAAATAGAAATGTGATTGAGCGTCAGTATTCCTGACAACATAACAGAAAAAATGTTGTTACATAGCAATGCTACTGTGTCTAGGTGCCACCAACCTGTTATACTTGAGCAGCTAGTAGGGAATGTAGTCAAAGCTACCACAAACTCTTTTCAAACATAAGAATTGCCCATAATCATTATTTATATATCATTTGTACCTATTCCTTTCCCCCATCCCCCCATAATATATCACAATTTAAACCAGAGAATGATAAAAAACATTTATTTTATAGGAAGAGAAAAAAACATGAAAATTAACTATAGGAAGTAGCAACAGTAAGAGATATAAGAAACTACTGCCAATACAATGTATAAAAAGATCCATGTTTAGCAGGTAGATCATGTCGAGAAAAGGAGTATCTGAACTTGAAGCTCCCTGGCAGAAAAATCAAGCAAGTCACCCAATAATCTCCTTTTAAAAATAGGTAATGATTCTTCACGCCTTAAAAAGAACAGAAAGTATAAGGTTGTCACAAAATTGCAGAGCGAAAAACACCAGTAACCGAAAAGGGTAATGGTAAACATAGTGCAGAGAAAACAAATAGTGTTGCCTAAGAAATTTTTGAAGTAAATCCAAAAATTTTAGTGCAGATATCTTATAGTGAAGTTCTGAAATTATTTCTTGAACAAGTACCCCGATATCTAGCTAACCTACAGATTTTTTAAGAGTGAATGGACCACCTGATCCAAACGCAGCGAACGAATCCAGCCTGGTGGATCAGGAGCATCCATGCCAGAATCAAGTACTCGTCGTATTCAGGCTTTGGACGTAATGCTTCTCCTTCTTCGGTTCAGTACCTATCAAAACATCATCCGTCATCTCCCTGGGCAGCGCAAAAAGAGCATCAATACCCCATCGAGCGCCACGCATCCTTCGAAGACGAGCAACTTGTTATCTAGAAAAAAATCATACCAAAGAGTAGTAGAGAAGAGATTTCTGCATTTCAAAGGGGAGCGGAGTGTTTGACGTCTTGCCAGCTCATGCTTGGAGTGCCAAACACGCAGACGCAGTAGCTCCGAAGCAAACTGCACGACTCGGCCTCCTCTTCCTAGCACCATCCGGTCCATCCTGCCGCCGCCGCCTCGCATCCTCCACCTCCTCGGATCCCACCGCGATGGAGGAAGACGATGAGTTCGGCGACCTCTACACGGACATCCTCATCCCCACCCATACCCCCAATCCACCTCTTCCTAGCACCATCCGGTCCATCCAATCGCCGCTGCCTTGCATCCTTCACCTCCCCAGATCCCGCCGCGATGGAGGAAGACGATGAGTTCAGTGACCTCACTACAACACGAACAACCCTATAGCAACACATACATTGCAACAAAACGGTTTATGCGTTGCAAGAAATTAGGTAGCAACGGATGCTACAAACACACATTCATATGTTGCAAGAAAAATCAACTAGCAATGTTTACCATGTGTTGCAAGTGTCATACATAGAATATCCAAATTACCTAGCAATGTTTGTCATGTGTTGCAAGGGTTATTCGTAGTATTTATGTCACCTAACAACATTTGTCATGTGTTGTTAGTGTCATCCATAGTATTTGTGTTACCTAGCAACGCTTATCATGTGTTGCAAGCATATATGCAGTATTTATGCAAATCAATATATTGGTTTTATTACTTACAAAGTACTCCCTTCGTCTCATTTTCTAGATAATTTGATTTTTTGGACACCAAGTTTGATTTACTCATCTTATGAAAAATCATAATTACTATTTATTTTTATTGTTGTTTAATTTTTTTATACTTTCATAAATTTTTAATAGGATGAGTTAGTCAAATTTGGTGTGAAAAAAATCAAACAACCTATAAATTTTCTCTGTCGTCGGATTTGCAACAACGGCTACTAGGGATGAAAACGGGAAGGCTACCTGGAACGGGTATCGGATACGGGTACAAAAACGGGACGGAATTTCGGATACGGGTACGGGTATTTTGTTTGTCGGGACGGATACGAGTATTACCTGGATATTGAACATCGAATACGGGTAGTGTCGGGGACCATAATTAGGGGTACCCTCAAGACTCCTAATTCTCAGCTGGTAACCCCCATCAGCACAAAGCTGCAAAGGCCTGATGGGTGCGACTAAGTCAAGGATCGGTCCATTCGAGGGACTCGATCACGCCTCGCCCGAGCCCAGCCTCGGGCAAGGGTAGCTGACCCCGGAGGATCTACGTCTCGCCCGAGGCCCCCTCCAGCAACGGACACACCTTCGGCTCGCCCGAGGCCCAGTCTTCGCCAAGAAGCAACCTAGGCCAAATCACCACGCCAACCGACCAAATCGCAGGAGCATTTAATGCAAAGGTGGCCTGACACCTTTATCCTGACGCGCGCTCTCCGGTCGACAGAGCCGAAGTGACCGCAGTCACTTCGCCGCTCCACTGACCGGTCTGACAAGAGGACAGCGCCGCCTGCGCCGCTCCGACTGCTGTGCCACTCGACAGAGTGAGGCTGACAAGCAGCCAGGCCCGGCCTCAGGCGCCATAGGAAACTCCGCTCCGCCCGACCCAGGGCTCGGACTCGGGCTCAGCCCCGGAAGACGACGAACTCCGCTTCGCCCGACCCCAGGGCTCGGACTCGGGCTCAGCCCCTGAAGACGACGAACTCCGCTTCACCCGACCCCAGGGCTCGGACTCGGGCTCAGCCCCTGAAGACGACGAACTCCGCTTCGCCCGACCCCAGGGCTCGGACTCGGGCTCAGCCCCGGAAGACGACGAACTCCGCTCCGCCTGACCCTAGGGCTCGGACTCGGGCTCAGCCCCGGAAGACGATGAACTCCGCTTCACCCAACCCCAGGGCTCGGACTCAGCCCTGGCCTCAGCCGACGGTCTCCGCCTCGCCAGACCCAGGGGCCCGGACTCGACCTCGGCCTCGGAAGACAGACTCGACCTCAACCTCGGAGGAGCCTCCACATCGCCCAACCTAGGGCACGGACCGACAACGTCAACAGGAGGCGCCATCATTACCCTACCCCAAGCTGACTCAGGCTACGGGGAACAAGACCGACGTCCCATCTGGCTCGTGTGGGGGATAGCTATCCCTCGGGTCCACTAAAAGAGTAAAGGACCTCACGAAAGGCCCAAGGGCCCAATAAATCGTAAGGTCATTCTTTCGTGGGCCTGGGGAGAAACAACCAGCTAAGCAGAACGACATGAGGCCGGATTGGTGCAAACCCGGACGGCCCTCAGCGTCGAGCGAATGACCGCAACAGAGATCCGACTTTCCCGCGCCGGAGCCTCCATGCAACGAAGCCATGCGAGGATAAGTCGGCGAGGGTTACGTAGGGATAATCTCAAGAGGTTCACTATCTTTTAGCTACTTGTTGCTATCTTATCCACGTGTACTGCCCCACGGTCGAGTATATAAGGCCTAGGGGGCACCCCTTCAGAACAATCGACCCTATCTTACTTAGCCACCCACATCAACTCTCTGTGTCTTCAATCCATAGAGCCCTCTTGTAACCACGCTCACCAAACGTACTCACCAAGACGTAGGGTGTTACGCATCTCTAAGCGGCCCGAACCTGTAAATCTTGTCCACTGTCCCTTGTGCGATCGGCACGAACCATTTTGCTACAGTTGTCGACACCGTCCTACTCCTAAAAACACCTTGAGGGGCAACCCCGGGTGTGCGGTCGGACCCAAAACACCGACAGCTGGCGTGCCAGGTAGGGGGTGTGTCGACGATCCAAGCTAGCTCAATGGCCGTCACCTTCTACAGCAAGATCACCCTGCGTCCCGGATCCGTATTCTGCTTCGGAACAATCTCATCTGTAGCGGATGAAGAAGGAATTCTGCACCGTATCGCGGATCCGCCGGAAAAGAAGTCTCCCCCAACGAACTCCGGAAATACCGGAGAAGCACAACCTCCAGCTTTCCGGACGAAGATCGTCTCCGGAAAGTCAGGGGCCGAGGGCTCGCTGACCCGGAGAACTCCACTGCCTACCTCCCTGACAAAAGAGTGGACACAGATCGCAAGGAAGAAGGTAACCGGGGAAAAGCAAGTTGCTCTTTCTGTTCCTCATGCCTCAAAGGGGAACGGGAAGAAGGTCACCACGACAGCAGCACCATTCTACCCCGACGTCCTCTTCATCGGGAGAGTGGAGTCGCCTATCGTCTCCGACGACGAGCCGACCGTACCCGGGGAAGAACCGCCTCAACGAGAGTCCCGACGACGGAGGAACCGGCACAGGAACGTTCGACGACATCATGCGGCCGGAGAGCGGAATCCGGAGCAGCCTGTCTCGTGAGACGAGGTCTCGGAAATAGGAGAAACTCCGGAAGAACGCGTCTTCAGAGAACGAAGGAACTCCCAACGACGTGATCGCCGACGAGCTCAGGAACAGGCTGAGCAAGATGCAAGGCAGCGCCGGGAGAATCCATTCTTCGGGCGCAACCTGAATCCCGACTTCGCCCGAGCTATGAACACGCCGAGCGAAGTCGGAGGAGTATTGGCTCGGATAGCTGATGGACTTCCTCGGACTCCTGACGCCGAGGGCTACCGACGACTGTTCACCCAGGCGACCAACCATCTTCTACCGCTTGCTCACCCGCCGAACGATCTACGACACGCCATCAACATTCGCCGAGACGCGCAAACCTCCATCAATGCTTCGCGCGAGCGGCGGCATGAGAACGAGATTCGCCGTCGGGAGGAGTACGACAGGGATCATGGCATCCCGACTCAGAGCCAAGCCACCGGAACTGAGTCGGCAACGGCCTCAACTGGCGGAACCACCCGGGGATGGTCGAGGAACCACAACTCCCCTCCCCGGGACAGACATCGTCCCCGACGACAGGAGGACACGTGCGGAGTGTCCGCTCTTACTCCGCGCCTTAGGGCCATCCAATGGCCTCCCAACTTCAAGGTATCCAATGTCGACAAATATGAACCTAAGCAGGATCCAGGGGGTTGGCTAGCCGTCTACACCACCGCTGCTCGAGCTGCCGGGGCGTCCGAAGACGTGATGACCGCGTACTTACCCATTGTCCTTGGGCAAGACGCGCTGCAATGGCTACGACATCTACCCCGACACTGCATCGACGTCTGGGGCGACTTCAGTCGACGCTTCACCGCCAACTTCCAGTCCCTCTCCGACAAGCCGGCGCAACCATGGGACCTCAAATCCATCAAGCGCCGGGGGGACGAGACTCTCCGGTCGTACCTCAAAAGGTTTCAGACCATGAGAAATCGTATCCCCGAGGTCACGGAGGCGGCCGTGATCGAGGACTTCTACAGAGGATCCAATGACTCGGCTTTCGTCCGAGCCATACTACAGAAGGCACCGACTACCTCCGAGGAGTTGTTCCGGGAAGCCGACCTCTACATCACCGCCGACGAGCGGGCCCAGGACCTCATCGGAGGAGCAAAGCCCGCACCGGCAGCACCACGACGCGACACGAACCAGCAACCCGACAAACGATGGGAGAAGAGGCCTCGCGAAGAAGTGCACGCTGCCGGACCACCTGCCTCTCGTGCCCGAGGAGGACCTCGTGGAGGCGAACGCACGTTGGACGACATCCTCGACGCCCAGTGCCCGTACCACAAGGACATGCGCCACACTCTTCGTAACTGCCGAGACTTCAAGCATTCCGTCGGACACGGCCGACCCTTCCAACCTCTACCTCCTCCTCCGCCGAGGGGAGGACCAGATGAACCACGACAACCCCATCGGCAGGAGGAGGGAGAAGGAGGAGCTTTCCCACGCGTTGACAGGGAGGTCAACGTCATCTTCGGCGGACACAGATCGCAGGAGAACAGAAGACAGCAAAAGCTCAACGATCGCTAGATACTGGTGGCGACCACCGGTCCTCCCGCCCCATACCGGTGGTCGGAGCACCCGATCACCTTCACTCGGGCAGATCAATGGCTCAACTTCGACCATCCGGGCAAATACCCGCTTCTCGTCGATCCGGTGATCCGAGAGAGCCGGTGAACAAGGTGTTAGTGGACGGGGGGAGCAGCATCAACGTCACCTTCCCCCAGACACTCCAAGGCTTGGGAGTTCACCTCAAAGAGCTCCACGAGTCGGACACTCCTTTCTTCGGCATCGTGCCGACAGAAGGGGAATACCCGCTGGGCCACATCTACATGCCAGTCACCTTTGGAACTCCGGAGAACTACAGAACCGAGTTCCTGAGGTTTGAAGTGGCGAACTTCGACTGCGGGTACAACGCCATCATCGGGAGGCCTGGATTGGCCAAGTTCGTGGCCATCCCGCATTACACATACATGATACTGAAGATGCCAGGACCGCAAGGGATCATAACTGTGCGCGCCGACTTCCAAGGCGCCGCAGAGTGTTTCCGAGTGGCTATTCAAGCAGCTCTCACCGCCAAGCCATCGACGGTTCCTTCCACACTGGCAAACTCTAAGCCTGAGGAGGACCTCGCAGTACCGGCAAGCGAAGCTCAGACCGCGACCTCTATGCGGCCGACTGAAGAAACCAAGAGAATCAACCTGGGGTTCGCTGATGAGCGCAAGACGGCTATCATCAGCTCCAGCTTGGATGACAAATAGGAAAGCGCGCTCGTCCGGTTTCTGCAAGATAACCGAGATGTATTCGCATGGAAACCTGCGGATATGCCGGGAGTCCCAAGAGAACTGGCCGAGCACAAACTGAAGGTCTATCCCCAGGCAAGGCCGATTCGGCAAAAACTACGTCGTTTCACGCCCGACAAGAGAGAGGCCATTCGCACCGAGTTAGCTCGCTTGGTCGCGGCTGGATTCATTAGAGAGGTGTTACATCCCGAGTGGTTAGCCAACCCTGTTCTTGTACTCAAAAAGAATAAAGTGGACTGGCGCATGTGTGTTGATTATACTGATCTCAACAAACACTGTCCGAAGGATCCTTTCGGGCTCCCGAGGATAGATCAGGTGGTGGACTCCACCGCTGGATGTTCTGTGCTGTCTTTCCTGGATTGCTATTCTGGATACCACCAGATTATTCTGGCAAAGGAAGATGAAGAAAAAACGGCATTCATTACTCCGTTTGGTGCTTTCTGTTATACCTCCATGCCGTTTGGCCTCAAAAACGCTGGAGCAACTTACCAGAGAGCCATTCAAACATGCTTAGCCGATCACTGGGGCAAGCGTGTGGAGGCCTACGTGGATGACGTGGTAATCAAAACACAGGACTCAAAAAACTTCATCGAAGACTTACAACTGGTTTTCAACAGTCTGAGGCGGTATAGATGGAAGCTTAATCCCGAGAAATGTGTTTTCGGGGGTACCAGCAGGAAAGTTGCTCGGGTTTATCGTCAGCCACCGGGGAATTGAGGCTAACCCAGATAAGATTGAAGCTATCATGAAGATGGAAGCACCTCGATCGCAAAAGAAGGTTCAGCGACTTACTGGATGTATGGCAGCTCTGAGCAGATTTATATCCAGGCTAGGAGAAAAAGGTTTGCCATTTTACAAATTACTCAAGAAGGTGGATAAGTTTCAATGGACTTCAGAAGCACAAGAAGCTCTAGATGCTCTGAAAAAATTCTTGACAACACCACCAGTACTGAAACCACCCCGACGAGCTACGTCAACTCAACCAGCTGAAGATTTGCTACTGTATATCTCTTGCACGACTCACGTGGTAAGCACCGCGTTGGTAGTCGAGCGAGTAGAAGAAGGACATGCCTATCCAGTACAACATCCTGTTTACTTCATTAGTGAAGTTCTAGGCCCCTCAAAGAAAAAGTACCCTCAAGTTCAGAAGCTATTATACGCAGTACTTCTAACTGCCCGCAAGCTGCGTCACTACTTTGACGACCACAAAGTCATAGTAGTTACAAGTTTTCCAATAGGGGATATTCTTCACAACAAGGAAGCCATCGGTCGAATAGCCAAATGGGCTTGTGAGCTGGGATCTCATGACATCGAGTTCCGACCTCGCACTGCCATCAAAACTCAAGCACTGGTTGATTTCGTATCAGAGTGGACCGAACAACAAGTACCAGACAACCCGGAGACTGCAGAAGTATGGCGAATGTATTTTGATGGCTCACTGAAGCTGCAGGGAGCAGGAGCAGGGATTCTCTTCACTGCGCCTGGAGGCGAACACCTCAAGTACGCCCTCCAGTTGCTATTCCCGGCCTCCAACAATGCAGCCGAGTATGAAGCTTTGATCCATGGATTGAACATTGCCATATCGTTGGGCGTCAAAAGATTAATGGTATACGGAGACTCTCTGGTAGTCATCAGCCAGATAAACAAGGAGTGGGATTGCTCAAGCGATTCAATGGGAAAATACTGCACTGCCGTCCGAAAGCTGGAAGATAAATTCGAGGGTCTGGAATTTCATCATGTAGAAAGAGATCGGAACACAGCAGCCGATGTACTGTCCAAGCTAGGGTCCAGTCGAACTCAGGTCCCACCCAGAGTTTTCGTGCAAGAAATTCTGCAGCCGAGTATCTCAATGGATCAAACAGAAGAGTGCAACATCATAGATCAACCCGAGTCAGACCCTGATGACTAGAGAAGGCCGATCATTAAGTATATAAAGAATGAAGAAGAACCAGACGACAAGAATTCGGCAGAGCGCATTGCAAGACAGTCGGCTCACTATACACTTATTGGGGAGACATTATACAGAAGGGGTGCATCAGGCGTCCTCATGAGGTGCATTCTCCCGTCCACTGGGAAGCAACTTCTGGAGGAGGTCCATGCTGGGCAATGTGGAATACATGCAGCCTCCAGAACACTAGTCGGGAAGGTCTTCAGGTCAGGATTCTATTGGCCAACAGCAAAGAACGATGCAGCCGAGTTAGTTCAGAGGTGCGAAGCCTGCCAATACTTGTCAAAGCAACAACACATGCCAGCACAGCAACTGCAGACCATACCAGTAACTTGGCCTTTCGCATGCTGGGGACTGGATATGATTGGACCTTTCAAGAAAGCTCAAGGGGGATACACTCATGTATTGGTAGCAATTGACAAATTCACTAAATGGATAGAGTTCAAGCCCATTGCCTCTTTAACCTCTGCTAAGGCCGTGGAATTCATACAAGACATAATATTCAGATTCAGGATACCAAACAGCATCATAACTGATTTAGGATCCAACTTCACAAGTTCAGAATTCTTTGACTTCTGCGAGCAAAAGAGCATTCAGATCAAGTATGCATCTGTAGCCCATCCAAGAGCCAACGGGCAGGTTGAGCGAGCCAACGGGATGATATTGGAGGCACTCAGGAAAAAGGTCTTCGATAAGAATGAAAAATTCGCAGGAAAGTGGATAAGGGAATTGCCCTATGTCGTTTGGAGCCTAAGAACCCAACCTAGCCGAGCCTTGCATGGAAACACTCCTTTCTTCATGGTCTATGGGTCGGAGGCAGTGCTACCTGCTGATCTCAAGTTTGGGGCGCCAAGGTTGATCTTCGAAAGCATAGCAGAAGCTGAGGCCACCAGGCTGGAGGACATAGATGTACTTGAGGAAGAACGGCTAAACGCAGTAATCCAATCAGCAAGGTACCAGCAGAGTCTAAGGCGCTATCACGACAAGGCTGTGCGACAACGATTCTTCTCAGTAGGAGATCTCGTCCTCCGCCGAATTCTAACGGGGGAGGGACGACACAAGTTATCACCCTTATGGGAAGGACCCTTCGTGGTAGCAGAAGTCACTCGGCCCGGATCGTATCGCCTCACTCAGAGGGATGGCACAAAAGTTGGGAACTCCTGGAACATAGAACACCTCAGAAAGTTTTATCCCTAGCTGTATCTCAAAACTGCTGGGATGATGATGTACTCTGTAAAGTGGAAATATGTCATCAATAAAAAAGAGGTTTCAAGGATACTCAGTTCATTTACGATTGGCTTGCATTCTTACTTAACTCGGGGTGACCACTATGCCCAACCAACGGAGCAATCGACTTAAGTCGGCGACGACTTAAGGCGGTGCAACATGCTCACGCTTACTTAACTCAGGGTGACCACTATGCCCTACTAACGGAGCAATCGACTTAAGTCGGCGACGACTTAAGGCGGTGCAACATGCTCACGCTTACTTAACTCAGGGTGACCACTATGCCCTACTAACGGAGCAATCGACTTAAGTCGGCGACGACTTAGGGCGGTGCAACATGCTCACGCTTACTTAACTCAGGGTGACCACTATGCCCTACTAACAGAGCAATCGACTTAAGTCGGCGACGACTTAAGGCGATGCAACATGCTCACACTTACTTAACTCAGGGTGACCACTATGCCCTACTAACGGAGCAATCGACTTAAGTCGGCGACGACTTAGGGCGGTGCAACATGCTCACGCTTACTTAACTCAGGGTGACCACTATGCCCTACAAACGGAGCAATCGACTTAAGTTGGCAACGACTTAAGGCAGTGCAACATGCTCACGCTTACTTAACTCAGGGTGACCACTATGCCCTACTAGCGGATCAATCGACTTAAGTTGGCAACGACTTAAGCCGGTGCAACATGCTCGCGCCTATGTAATTCAGGGGATGACTTCTATATCCCGCAAACAAATTTCATAATCGTCATGCGTCATTTCATTACCGCAAACTCACGAACTAATAAATTCTGATACAATGAGAGAGTAATTATGTCATTCGAACGATAAACTGATGTCCTCTAACAAATACTCGATCATGCTAACCGCGCGCTCGGAGCACGCAAAATGTTTCTCTATTTCGCAATGTCTTTCTTAGGAGCGACCGACGAAGAAGGGCGTCTCGAGGAATCAGGGGTAGCATTCACGTCAGCCCTTATGTCTTCAGGAACAACCACGCCGGGTCTCCTCATCAAGATTCGTCCCGCCCGAATAGCCTTGTCCAGGGCTTTGTCGCGCTGGACCTTGAGAGTAACAGAAGTTTCTTCAGCGACTTTAGCAGCCAGTCGAGCAGTCTCTAACTCCTGGGCAATGGATCTTTTGGAAGCTCGGAGTTCTTTGATAGTAGCATCCTTTGCTGATATCAACTGCTTGAGCCGGGTTACCTCACCCATGGATTCCTGCAGCTTACAACGTTGGAGGTCTAATTCTTCTATGGTGAAGCGATGACTTCTCTCCAAGATAGTCAGCGAATTGCTAGAATCACGGTACAACCTGTCAAGATTGTCACGAGAAGCAGCAAGGATACGCTTTTCTTCCTGCAAGCAAAAGTCAGCTCCTTCAAAAACCAAGCAAGTAATAGGAGCACAGCAAGGCAAGGCACAGTTTTGTATATTACCTTTTCAGAATTAAGCTGAGCATGAAGGGAAGAATTCAGGGCATTGGCGTCATCCAAGGCAGCAGAGACTTTACCCAGTTCAATTTGGCCCTGAGAGTACTTCTCCTCAAAGTCAGTGCACCGCTGAGCCAATTCAGCCAGATCTCGGGAGTGTTTTTCCTCAAGAATTGAAATCTGCCGAGTCACTCCTAACGAGAGATAATCAAACAAAACGGGGTCAGAAGGTAAGGCAGTCCACAGCGAAGGCAGAGAGAAGCAAAAAAAAAACACTGACCAGCGTTGGTTGCCTCCAATTCAGAGACGCGACGTTGAAGTGACACTGGATTCCAACATGCAAGAGATGAAGCTACCTCTGGGGTGGAAGCACCCTGAAGCCTCAGCTGACTAGCCATCTCATCCACCAAAGCCTGATGAGGAAAACAGACGAGTGTGACGACAACAGTTTAAGCAATATAAAAGTCAAGTTAAAATACAGCACAGTACCTGGAGGTTGGAGAAGAACGAAGGGATCCCCAAATCAGGAGAGATCAGTTGATAAGCAGATGTAAGGCCATCACCCGGAGCAGTTTGCAACGAATCAGCAGAGATCAATTCAGTACCTTCAACAGAGCCCAACACTCGGTCAGCAGGGGCGCTGCCCTCTAAAGCGACTCCCTGATCCAAATCCTGGGCTACCGCCATACAGCCAGAGTGTGGAGGAGATCCCGCGTGAACGTCCATGGAGGTACAGGAAGGAGACCCTGCTCGGGCATCCTCGGGGGCTGGGTCATAGTTGGCACTGCCCATTTGAGCCGGATCATCCCCGGCAGCACCCTCGGGGGCTGGGCAGTGGCTTATACTCTCCACCCGAGCTAAGTCATCCCCGGCGACACCCTCGGGGGCTGGGCATGTGACAGCACCACTCTTGAGGTCCAAGCTCTCTGCAGTAACCACTTCTTAGGTTGATGGGCCCTCATCTACCTCCATAGGACCAGGACGATTCAAGTCAGTCTCCCGGCCCTCAAGATCGCGCTCTAAGGTCGACGAGGCACGGGATGACCTCAACCCAGCATCGGGCACGTCAGCACAAGCCTCCATTGCACCATCATCCACTGGCTCCAATAACAAGTCCTCTGGGACCATATCCTCAAGGGTTTGATCAAAGTTGGCCAGAGACAGTTCTTGTAGACCAATGAGGGCAGACAAAGCAGGAGAAGGAACTCCACTACTCTCACCACTGGCGATGAACTGCCGACTGTTCTTTCGAGTCAAAGGAACCTCATTCTCTTCCCCCTCGTCATCCACACCGACAACACAAACAGCACCCCCATTGGGATCAGCAACAGGTGGAGCACCTACATTGGGATCAGTAGCAGTTTGGGTACACCCATTGGGGTCAGCATCAGTAAGTCCAGTCGCAGGCACTTCTTCAGCAGCAGGAACTGAGGTACCAGCGTCCTCATTAAAACTGGATACTCGCCGGAGGCGTCTTCTTTTCTTCTTTTGCTCATCAGCAGAAGGCTCAGGCTGATTGGTTCGGCTAGGGCGCCTCGGGCGAGTACTGACAGGTTTCTGAACACCCAAAGTTGTATCAACCTCTGGGAGGGGCACCACTGCCAATGTACCAGCAGGAGCAGCATCGGAAGAATCCTCAGCTAGCAGATCAAGCATGGCATTTATATCTGCATCACCAGGGTTCAGGGGCACCTCAAAATGGATTTGCCGTTCGTCATCAGGAATCCCCCCAAGCGAAGCAACCAAAGCACTGACTTCTTCAGCAGAGGGTCGCACTCTAAGGCCCAAATTGCCATCAGTCACAGGTGGATTTGACACGAAAAGGGTGAAGGCTTTGGGAGGAGGCAAGTTCTAGGCCGAGTACGCCACTGGAGCACCAACATTGGACACTTTGCCCCTGAGAATCATTTCAAGTCGGCTCACCAAGTCTGCAGAAGGGATTCTCCTGTTGGTAACCCGAGTTGAGTCGGCTAGCCCTCGATACAGATAAGCTGGGTAGGCCCTATCTTTCAGTGGCTGAATGTTCTTGAAAACAAAGTCAGTGACTACAGCTTCAGCAGTTAGACCTCTCTCTTTCAGCAGTCCAACTTCAGCTAGCAACACACCCGCCTCAGCTACCTCCTCATCTGTGGGAGACTCGGTCCAGCTTGGGGTGCGAACGTCTGGCTGTCTTCCCGACCGGGAGGGGAGAGAATTTCCATAATTATCAACTATGAACCACTCTAGACGCCACCCCTTAATACTGTCTTTAAGGGGAATCTCAAGATACTCAGTCTTCCGCCCGCGGCGCATTTCCAAACTGGCACCTCCGACCAACTGATGTTGTCCCCCGACCATCCCAGGGCGACAATGATACAGGTATTTCCATAAGCCGAAATGCGGCAGCACGCCGAGAAAGGCTTCGCATAAGTGAACGAAGATGGAGATTTGCAGAATTGAGTTAGGGTTCAGATGGGTCAGGTTAATGTGGTAGAAATCAAGGAGACCGCGGAAAAACGGAGAAATGGGAAGGCCAAGGCCGCGGAGAAGAAAAGGGGCGTAAACTACAGACTCGTGGGTATCCTCTGTCGGGACAGTAGTCCCGTGGCAAATCCGCCAAGAACAGAGTTCCCGCGGAGGAAGAACCCCGATGGACACGAGGTGGAGGATTTCAGCTTCGGAAATGATGGACATGTGGTTACCTGCAAAAGGCAACTGGCTGTTGGGATCGATTGGAGGAATCACCACAGCAGACGAGCTTGTGGTCTTCCTCTTGGGTGCCATCTCGATTCTACCAGCGAGCAGAGTGGAGGCGAGCGGCAGAGAGGATTCAGAAGCGGGAATGCAAGAACTAGGGCACGGAAAGCAAAGGCGGCTAAAAGCGCAGCTCTTATGGGATATTCTCGAGCCAGATACCATTTCAAAAAGTGCCCAGTCATCACCCGGCGGTTATTTCCAAAACCAGCGTGCCACGTGATCACCCGGCAGTTATCCCCAGGACACCGATGCGCCACCTCATCACTCGGCCATCATCCTCAAAGTGGCTCGGGCAGCCTGCCGTCACTCGGTGTTGCTTCTAAAACGCTCATTTCGTATTCAGTTGCTCGGCATTACTTCTAAAATGCCGACGTCGACCTCCAGTCACTCGGCGTTGCCTCTAAAACGCTGATTTCGTATTCAGTTGCTCGGCATTACCTCTAAAATGCCGACGTCGACCTCCAGTCACTCGGCGTTGCCTCTAAAACGCTGTTTTTCATGTTCAGTTGCTTGGCATTACTTCTAAAATGCCGATGCCGACCTCCAGTCACTCGATGTTACTTCTAAAACGTTGATATCATATTCAGTCACTTGGCGTTGCCTCTAAAACGCTGATACAATGATCAGTTGCTCGGCGTTGCTTCTAAAAACGCTGACACAATCTTCAGTTACTCGGCAGTTACTTCTACAAGCGCCGACACCACCTACAAAGTTACTCGGCAACAATTTCAGAAAACATCAGTTCAATGCCCGAGTATTTCACTTACTCTTTCAAAGGAATTAGACTCACAAGTAAGCGGGACAGTCATCAAAAGAGAAGCCAAACGTCATTCTTTCATTCAAAGGGAAGTTAATGAACTTACAAATCAACTCTTCGCGAGTTGATACTCCCCTACTATTACTACATTACATTACTACTACTACACTACGCTATACTACTCTACATTACTACTACATTATTCTAACTATACTATACTATACTAATATCTAAGAAGACCAGTGGCGTCTAGCCACTGGCCCTGCCCCTGCCGCCGCCGCCGCCCTTGGTGCTGCCCTTGCTGCTGCCGCCTTTGGTGCTGCCCCTGCTGCCGCCGCCGTCACCGTTCCTGCTGCCGTCGCCGCTGCCGCTGCCGTCGCCGTCGCCACCGTCGTCGTCGTCGTCGCCGTCGTCGTCGTCGTCGTCCTCGTCCTCGCCGCCGCCGTCCGAGTCCTCCTCATCCGAGGAGTACTCCGACTCATCCGAGCCCTCGAGCCCGGAGCGCTCGACGGCCCGGATGTATGTCCAGACTTCCGCGGCTATCCCCTGGGAGTCGTCCGAGTCATCGGACGACGCCGGGGGAGAGACGGGAGCCGGAGATCCCTCGGACTCGGAGGAGAACTCCTCCTCCGAGTATTCCGAGTCACCGAAATCCTTCGATTGAGGAGTCGGTTCGCGCTTGCGCTTGTTACTCTTGCCCATGGCGGAAGCAGACGGGAGAGAAGAGAAGGAAGCAGTAAAGAACAGCGAGGAGATGTGAAAAAACCAGAAAGGCAACGGCGCTATTTATAAAGGGAGAAGGCAACCGCTCACCTCCAACCGCGGTCACTGAACAGTCGCAAAGCATTCAATAAGCACTTCCACCCGTCTGAAGACACGTCAGGCGGCTGACGCCGTTTCATGCAACTCTACACCCATTGGGACTCCAGTCAACAGCGCAAAGGATATGATTACATTCGCCGTCACATCACATTACTACTCAGAAGCAGCCGGCTAAAACACTCAGCGTACCAAGCCGTCCCTTGCCCACACCCATTGGGGGGGGACGCCCAAGAATTATCAGTATATTTTTCAAAATGGTCACATCTGTGCAGGGCACGCAGTGAATGCCTCAAGACAAAAATGAGATATCAGTGAGAGTTAGAGGGAAGCCAAATATAGCCAGTGGAGTACAAAATATGGTCGACAAAAACGACTTGAAGACTAGACAGAGAATGTCCATCAAATGTCCAATCAGTCACAGAGCAAATAAATCGCACTGCCTAGCAAGATATGGATGGATTGCGAACTTGGCTGCAAAAGACAAAATACATGCTAACCTCTGAAGCATAATATTGATGACATAGTGCGGATGACATCATGCCAATTTTTTACAAGCAGAAAGGATAATCTTCAGCAAAAGGACACAAAAGGAAGACCTTCGAGCGGATTATCCTCAAAAATCCACTTGAAGGTCGGGGGCTACACCCATTGGGTGCACCTCTGGTGCACCCCATGGATTATCATTCCAAGCCGAGATAGTGCCGATTTCTAAAGCGTGGGACAAGATTAAAAAAGCCAACCCTCAACCAAAATGAATGAACACAAATGGAAATAATCTCTACTGAAGACCTTCGAGTAGATTGTTTTCTAAAATCTACTCGAAGCTCGGGGGCTACACCCATTGGGTGCACCTCCGGTGCACCCAATGAAGTTCAGAATCCTACAAATTGGAATGCCGACCTCTAAGGCACAGGCACGAAACTAGGTTTTGGTCAACGAGTGATCGGAGCAGGAGAAGACAACAGGAAGCCATCTTTCTTCAAATTACCTGCAAGCTGGACCTGGGATCTTCGGGTTGATTACCTCTAAATTAACCCAAAGATCGGGGGCTTGTGGGGGATAGCTATCCCCCGGGTCCACTAAAAGAGTAAAGGACCTCACGAAAGGCCCAAGGGCCCAATAAATCGTAAGGTCATTCTTTCGTGGGCCTAGGGAGAAACAACCAGCTAAGCAGAACGACATGAGGCCGGATTGGTGCAAACCCGGACGGCCCTCAGCGTCGAGCGAATGACCGCAACAGAGATCCGACTTTCCCGCGCCGGAGCCTCCATGCAACGAAGCCATGCGAGGATAAGTCGGCGAGGGTTACGTAGGGATAATCTCAAGAGGTTCACTATCTTTTAGCTACTTGTTGCTATCTTATCCACGTGTACTGCCCCACGGTCGAGTATATAAGGCCTAGGGGGCACCCCTTCAGAACAATCGACCCTATCTTACTTAGCCACCCACATCAACTCTCTGTGTCTTCAATCCAGAGAGCCCTCTTGTAACCACGCTCACCAAACATACTCACCAGGACGTAGGGTGTTACGCATCTCTAAGCGGCCCGAACTTGTAAATCTTGTCCACTGTCCCTCGTGCGATCGACACGAACCATTTTGCTACAGTTGTCGACACCGTCCTACTCCTAAAAACACCTTGAGGGGCAACCCCGAGTGTGCGGTCGGACCCAAAACACCGACAGCTCGCTCCGCCAGACAAGTAATGATGGCGCCCCGCACGCTCCATGACGACGGCGGCTCTCAGCCCCCTTACAGAAGCAAGAGGACGTCAGCAAGGACTCGACAGCCCCGACAGCTATCCTTCCGCCAGGCTCCAGCGCTCCTCCGACGGCCACGACATCACACGGACCGGGTGCCAAAACCTCTCCGGCTGCCACGATGGCATGTACTTAGGGCGCTAGCTCTCCTCCGCTAGACACGTTAGCACACTGCTACAACCCCCATTGTACACCTAGATCCTCTCCTTGCGCCTATAAAAGGAAGGACCAGGGCCCTCTTACAGAGGGTTGGCCGCGCGGGGAAAGGACGGGACAGGCGCTCGCGTGAGGCCGCTCGCTCCCTCCCGCGTGGACGCTTGTAACCCCCTACTGCAAGCGCACCCGACCTGGGCGCGGGACAAACACGAAGGCCGCGGGATTTCCACCTCTCACGCCCGTCTCCCTCCGGCTGCCTTCCCCCCTTCGCGCTCCGTCTTGCGCCGACCCATCTGGGCTGGGGCACGCGGCGACAGTTTACTCGTCGGTCCAGGGACCCCCCGGTCTCGAAACGCCGACAGGTAGGATACGGAATCACCAATACCCGGTCAGTAACCGAAAATCCCGGGTAGGATACGGGTACTATTCGGGCGGGTACCAGGGATTGGGCCTGCTCCATGCTGTCCTGCATCTGCTTTATTGGCCCATCGACGGATCGGCCCAATTCTAGTCATGAATCACACTGAGTCAGCCCAACCGTGAACCGTCACTACTGAGTCCTGGCCCCGTGACCCGAGTCCCGCTCCCATCAGCCCTCAGCGTCACGCCGCCGCCTCAGCAGCTCAGGCTGCTCCGCTGCTCGTGCTCAGCCTCACGCCCTCACCGCCCTCACCCACCCTCGTCCAGTCGTCCAGCGGCCGGCCTAAGACAGCGGCCCAGCGCCCAGCAGCTGCGACAAACCAGCGCAGCGCCCCACGATGGAGCCAGCGCCCAGCGACGGAGCCGCGACGGAGCCAGCGGCCCAGCGCCTAAGCCCGAAGTTCCGGTTTCTTGCCTTCGTGGTAAGTTCATCCTAGATAAGAACATGCATTGTCCTGTCACAGTCATGTTACGTAGCTAGCTCTTCTTGCTATTCGTTTCCAGTTGATTGGATCTCTTGTCTTTGTCATGTTGTCCCCATCGACAAGTGGCGAGAACATGCATGCACTTTATCTCCTCACTGGTCAGCATTGGAGATCATAAATACTACATGATGCACAAAATGACCAGGTAATAAAAATCTACAATAATCCCAGGTGGTCCTTTAGCAATTCTCCTATCAGATCAATATTCAGTTATGATCTCACTGAATTACTTATAGGAAGCCTCATCATGTAGTTTGTGCACTACTAGGGCGAGATCCACCTGTTGTGATGATGCTCTATGGCGCACCTGTTTCTTTTTTATGGGAGCCTCTTCTTAGTAAGTAGGATGGAGAGCTTTGGTGGAGTTTAGCAGGTGGTCATCTGACGATTAGGCGACGATAAGGAGGTTTTTGATGAGTTGCTAACTGCTAGGTTTGGGAGTTTCTCTCATTTCAGGATGCAGACAGATTGATGATTCTTTGTTTGTAGAACGCCATGGATGAGAGGCTTCTCATGTTTGATGTGGTTGATGGCGTGTGGACAGTGCTAATATGATTGTTCGAGTTGGATGCACACGAGAGCCTCAGGTGGTTTGGACATGTCTTCGAGCCAAGAGTTGAAATCTTGATGGGATTATGTTGGTGAGGCTTTGCTCTCTTACAATATTTCATTTGAGTCCTAGCAGGTTTAGCTTTATGCTCCTTAAATCTTATTACAAGTGTCTCTTTAAATAAGAATATAAGTATGTCTGCTAACTTTTAGTCTCAGTATGTGTATGTTGATATAATTTTTGCCATTTGCCATTTATAATTCTCTGTTGTAAAAGTTGATTTCTAACATGTGGAATTTTGTAGACATCCCAATGAAAATGTCATGTTAACGTAATTAAATTTACAAATCTAAAGTTATTAAAAGAGGTCTTGAAAATCCCTAGCAAGCACCAATGCATTATAGCTCCTGAAGGTCTTTTTTTACTCGCTCACCATCTTTTTCAGAAGCACAAGCTACAATAGTAACCACCTTTCAGCTTTGTTCACAAAGTAAAATTCTTACTGTCCTTTCCTTTTTTAGAGAGAAGAATTTCATGGTTAGGATGTGTAATTTATATATCAATTGTAATGTCTCTCTTTTTTATTTGTTCATTATGATCTGTAACCCATAGCAATGAGTAGAGTTTGTAGACTTAAGAATGGTTTATCTCTTAGTTTCATTTGTTCCCAGGAGGATTATGTTGAATATGGATGCAAGGCAAAACTACAGAGAAGCTCTGCTGCTGAGCAGTCGTGCTTGTGTGGCCTTATTGTAAATAAAGTTGCTTCTGCAGTTTAGTGATGGGATTGGCTTCATAGCTTAATTTTACATAATTGAACTATAGGATCTTATCTTATTGCTTTGTGTTTTGGGACAATGGGACTGATATAACTTTTAGATCTTGTGATCGCACTGAAATATAGTGCTGCAGTGATGCCACTCTGAAAATTAGTAAGCACTCCTTTTTAACCGTGCTTTCCTTGTGATCATTCTTCTGAAAATTGCAGGATAGCATACTCATACAGTAATACTACTGCATGTCGATCTTAACAAATTTCATTCAAGAACCAGGCCATGCTGATGTTCAAAAGAGTTGTCAACAGTTCATGACATCTGGTATTTATTATATCTTCTTTTGTAGAGGGCCAGTGTGGTCTGCTTAGCAGTAGGTAATTTTGCTTATCTATTACCATAATAAGCTTGGTGACTGAGGTAGACATCTGATTTATATTTAATCTAATTGTTTCTCTATGTGAATGGATACATATATTAACTTAGGTAGCACTACAACTAGCAATGTATGGATGAATTGAAGGAAGTAAAAGAAGGCAGACAATCTTATAGAAACTTTGCATCTTGAAACCACCATGATTGGCAAAGAAGTTGGATGCATCCTTTGCATTGGTGTGTTCTTATCACCAAGCAGTAATGTGAAGCAAGTTCATTTGTTGACTAAGAATGGATCAACACAAATTAGTAAAGATTTCGTTCACAAGAGATGCAATATGGAGAGGTGGTAGATTTCAATATGGCTTTGATAATATTTTTTCCCCTTACAATCTTTTGTATGGAACAAGAAAAAACAATGTATGTGGTTACTATTGTAATTCAAGAATTTATTTCTAAATAATAAATATATTTGTTTATATTTTGTGTATGAGTTTGGTATTGTTGGGGGCCTTCGGCTTCCGAAGGTCCTCAAAAACATGATTTAACAATGTCTCTGGAGTATAATGTGTGGACAGGGATCTTCGAACTAGAACCCACGGTATGAAGAAGCACGGAAAGAATACGAAGGATGGAATAGAGCCGAAGCTGTGCGCAAGGGAGCTTCGGCATGATGGCAGAAAAGAGGAAACCGACTTAAAGAGGAAAAGACTATCTAGACCCAGATAGATTACTATAGAGTTATTGTCAAAAGCAAAGGGCCTGGATGTAATTTTGCATGGGCTGCGACCCGTGTTTATAAATAGGTGAACAATATTCCCGTACTGTTCACGCTGATTTGGCATTGGCTTTTGCGTCACACTTGTGCTTTTATCTTCTCACAAGCTGAAGGTACACTTATAATTTGATATCATTTTTATCTTTCCATCATAATAAAATGGAAATGAGTCGACAATAATACACAATTGTTTATGTTATCTTTATGTTTCATATGTTTCCTTCTTCATTATTATATTTTATGCTGATGAAGGTATGTCCTTCATAACCTTCGTCCAAAAATCATTATATCCTTGGGGAAATAATGCTTCGAAGGACGAAGGATATTAACATTTAACATTTTGTGTTGCCTTGTTCTTGATTCATAGCATTTGAGAACAAGTCCCCAACATTGGCGCCCACCTCCGGTGAACTCACTCCCATTTTTTGAGTCTTGAACACTTTCGGCAAGCCTCACCTTCATCATGCCACCGAAAAAAGCTTCAGCGACAGGGGCTGGTACTTTACAGCCGCTGGATCCCAATCAGGATGTCCTTTCTCTTAGAGAGGCCCGAAGCCAGAAGAGGAAGGCTGTTAGTCCAACACCTCCGGAGGATGACCTGGATCAGGAGATCCAAAACCTGGAGATCCTTCAGCAACAGGTGCAACGCAAGAAGGAGAAGATGGCTCGTCTAGCTGATCTTCAGAGACAGATAGACGAAGCTTCCGAAGAGGTTCGTCATCTTATCCAAGATGATCAAAGCCGAAGGCCTCCACGCAGAGAGCTTCATCACGAAGGCTTCCACAATGAGGATGACTGGTATGAAGATTTCCATCATGGAAACTTTGCTTTTGATGATGCTTCTCCTCTCTCAACGGAATTGCAGGCTACACCATGGCCATAGTCTTACAAGCCACCCCAGCTCCCCATGTATGACGGTCACACAGACCCGAAGCAATTCCTAATGAGCTATGAAGCAACCATATCTTCGTATGGTGGCAATACGGCAGTCATGACAAAATCTTTTATCATGGCCGTCTGGAGCGTTGCTCAGACTTGGTACTCTTCTCTTTGGCCAGGGACAATCACTTCTTGGCAGAAATTGAAGGATATGCTGATAACTAGCTTCCAAGGGTTTCAGACGAAGCCAGTCACCGCTCAGGCTCTCTTCCAGTGTACCCAGGACCATGAAGAGTACCTTCAGGCGTATGTCCGGAGGTTTCTACGCCTGAGGGCACAAGCGCCAACAGTGCCCAATGAAATTGTCATTGAGGCCATGATTAAGGGGCTTCGGCCGGGACCATTAGCGCAGTACTTTGCCAGGAAGCCACCACAAATGTTGGAGAAGCTGCTCCAGAAGATGGACGAATACATTCGAGCTAACAATGACTTCCGCCAAAGAAGGGAGGAAGCATTCAGGTTCTCTAAAATGACCAGGGGCTTTGGAGGAAGATTTCACCCGAGGCATGTTAGGTCAATCCATAACTCTGCTCAAACTGATGATCGAGGGAGTCAGCAGCAAAGGCCACAACACTCTTCACAAGCTTCGGCCCAACAGCAGAGTTCTTTTCGGCCGCCAGCGCCAAGGGGCAGAGGCGCCAGGGGCTTCGGGGGAAGGTTTGGAGACCAGCCAAGAAAAATATATTGCCTATTCTATGGTGAAGACAAGGGCCATACTACCAGGATGTGCCATGTTACCATCCAGAAGCAGAAGGAAATAGCGGAAGCAGTAGCGCAACAGAGTCAGCCGAAGCAGGTCATGCATACTGCTTCGTATCACTCACCTTATATTCCAGAATATGTAGGCAACCACCTTGCAGCTTCTGTTGCTTCGGCGAGCCAACCCCAAGCATCTTGGCAGCAACCTCCACCGCCACCGCCGATCCAGCGAGGACAACAGCTAGAAGGGAGTCAGCACAACCATCTTCAGAGGGATTTCAGAGAAGAGTCCGAAGCTCGCACAGTCAACAACACTGTGCTAGAGTCGAAGCACATTTATTGACAAATATCCTACCTCAACAGCAGTTCTTTTGCATTTTCTACATTCGCTATTACCCTTTTGATAATAATGATCAATTATGAAGAGCTTAAATGTCTTTAGTTGAATTTCAATTCCTTGTAATGCTTTCGTCTTTTACCATAATAAAAATATGTTTTTTTCCATAGGCTTGAGTTGCCGAAGCATACGAACTTATACTGATTTGAAGGATCTTTGTATTATCAAAAATTTGATCTAATGGACACCGTACAAATTGTTCGAAGCAGTAAAAAGTCGTTCCTAAGGGAGCGCAGTGTAAGTTTTCTAAACATACAGCGAAAAATAAACGCTGATTCCGCTGAAAGTAAAAGGCGAAGAAGCTCCAAAGGGAGGCTTACAGCGATAAATAAACGCTGATTCCACTGAAAGTAAAAGGCGAAGAAGCTCCTAAGGGAGGCTTACAGCGAAAAGTCAGCGCTGATATAAAAAGTATGTGTGCTTTATTACAGGGATATGTATCTGCGACACAAATATCATTTTGCATAACATAACATCATCACATCATTCTTGCATAACATAAGCATCATACAACATAATGCATCTGGAACAAGAAGGGGATACAGTGTTGACCTTCGGAACATATTTTGGGAAAGAGAAAATCATGTTAAGGCACAAGACAAATCGAGATGAAGTGTAGCCTCATCGGAAATGCAACACAAAACTTTTTTACAGCTTCGAAGAATATTTCACGGAGCTTGGACATTTTTCATCAGAGAAATAAGCAAATTCTTATGATATAGAAAGGATTTCCTTCACGAAGCATGAAAAGGAGGGAAGGTGTTTTTTCGCCGAAGGCTCAAAAAATGGTATGTATGCAAAGTTTCATGCATCGTAAAGAATTAAACTATAAATAGATTGTATATTACATTTAAAGTTACAATATATTACACACTTTTACGTTTCAAATGTTTCTACAATGGCATTCAATCCTCTTTAAGCACTATCTCTGCAGCTTCGTTCAATAGTTGGTCGACAACCTTGTCCATAATGGCTTCGGCCATTTTTCTAATTTCATCGTCCCCCTTCGGGTGGGGGCCCGGAGATGCCTCAGCAGCTTCTGAGGGAAGAAAAGATATGACTATATTACTATTACAAACCAAGAAGAGTCTGGAATTAAAAATTACAGCATGATAAAAGCCACTAATTAATACCTATGTGCCCTTCGGGCTCTGTACTTTTCTCGGCAGCTTCCGCTACTTTTCTAGCATCGTGGATGCCTTTTTCACTCCTTTGAACAATTTCTTGCGCCAATTCTCGGCCGCCGTTATCCCAGATATCAGTGAAGAATTTTCCGCCGACCATGCTTGCTTCGGGTGAGGGGTCTTTAATGTCTTCAGTAGACAAAGTAGCTTCGGACTGCGCTAAGGATTTTACATGCTCGCAGCCTTTCTTCTCCAAAACAGTAGCAATCCCTCTAGCACCCGAAAAAGCGCAGATGTCGCCGCGGCTGTTCAGAATTTCCTCGAAGGCCTCTGCTTCGTGACTGATCCATTCCATTGGACCTTCAGGATCGCCTCTTGAAAAATTCTCTTCGCTAGAGAATGCACCAACGCTGGCGAAGCTGGATTTTATTTTCTTGACGCACTCTATGGATTTAACATAGCATTTTCTCTGGGATGCATGAAGCTCCTTAACACTTATCTCCAAATGATTGGCCAATTGGTCACTAAGCTCTCGTTTTGTCTCTTCAAGTATACGTTCTTCTTTAGCTCTAGCTAGCTGTTTCTGAAGATCTTTAATTTCACGTTTTTGAGCTTCGGCCTGAACCTTTGAAGCAGCTTCGTCCTTTTTTACCTTGTCTACCAATGTAAGCAGAATTTTATCTTTTTCCAGAGCTTCGTTCCTCAGTTTAATAACTTCTGATCGTAGATTGTTGAACGCAATTTCATAGCTCTCGTCTTCGGCACTCTTTTGTGCCCTCAATGCGTTGCTTAGAATTAAACCCTATATGAAAAAGAGTCCGTATAAGAATAAAAGAATGAGTTACGAATTATAAAATTTCCAAACGTCTAATTCCCATACCTTCAGGCTATTATACGCAAGACTATCCGCGAGATCTTCTTTCGTCATAGCACATAAGCCAGCTTCAAGCTTCGGAAACCCCATACTTCTAGCCATCTCCCGACAGACGGATAATTCTTTGTTGTCTGGGAGGCAGTATAGGAAATCTTCTTTGTTTGTCCCATTGAACACTAGAGCCCCCTTCGGATATTTCAATTCTTTGGCATAGTGGTTAGCTTCGAAAATTTCTTCTTCCGATAACTTTTTCCCCGAAGCATGTCGCACGATATAGTCGTATATTTTGGCAGATGCTTCGGGGACGGCGGTATCAATTTCTTCGACCGAAGCTGGCTCTGACATTTTCATTTCTTCGGTTGCCTTTGCAATTTTTACTTCTTCTGCTTCCGAAGGTATTACCTTGGTTGGTTCTGAAGGCCCGGTTTCAACTCCAGTCTATTGCTTCGGAACTTCAGCAACGGACACTTCAGCAAGCGCTTCAGAAGTTTCAGCAGTCTTCTTTGGGGTTGTGCTTGGAAGTCTAATTGTTTCCAAAACATCTAATACATTAACCATTCTTTTCCTTTTAGGGGTCACTGTCGGCCCCTTCTTAATTTTTGATGCTTTAATTTCTTTTGAAGGACTTAAAATCTCTGATACCTTCACTCCCTCAGCTGATGCTTTCGCTTCTTCCGTCTCCGGTTCTTTTATCTTTTCTGTTGCTGGCACTTTGGCCATTTTTGCGACTTCTGGTAGCAGGGTTGGCTCTTCAGCCTCGGTGGCCGAAGAGGTCTCCCCGGTGAACTCAGGCATCGTGGCTGGTTCAATATAGCGTGGCCGATGTGTGAGAACTTTTACCCTTTTTCTCTTCGGTGCTGGCTCACTAGGAGCAGCTGCAGCTTTTTCTTTCGCAGAAGTTGTGCCTTTTCTTTTTTGCCCTCGTATTGGATAGCGATAGTCGGGGTAGACGAACCCGATTGCATCAAATACCCGGTTGAGTCTTTTCTTTTTCGGCCTCCGAAGGCCGCTGACAATGCAGTGTCTTCGGCCTTCGAATATACCCCAAGCAATTCATCACTTAAAGTCTCAATGCTCTTTAACCAATCATCATCTGGTTCAATGAACTTGTCTCCATACTTGAATGTATATTTCAGCCTGATTAACCCACCTTCGTCAGTTTCTTTAACAGTTTCTTTTGGCATTTCCTAGTTATCTGCAAGAGGCCACTCTGAAGGCAATGTGTTCTTGTATTAAATCCCTTGTCCCGATGAAAGAGCAGACTACGCCGAAGGCCCGTTGGCATTCTTCGGCTACTTCATCCATTTCTACCTTCGGTTTCCGGAGTCCGAAGCGCTGCCAGATGGGGCACATGATGATATCCTTAATATCTTCTCGAACCTTCAAATCATTTTTTACATAGAACCATTCTTTCATCCATTCTCCGGGCCATCTCTTCCGAAAGGTGGGCACGGGACAACTTGATCCAGAGCGAGCACCGAAGTTGTAGCAACCAAAGTTGTTATGATATTGCTCTTTACCCCAGGGCTTCGTTTCATATAACAATTCATGTATATTGCAAAAGCTTTTCGCACTTGACTCTAGACCCTGACTCTTCACAGCCCAGACGAAGATTCCCATTCTTATTATTGCTTCAGGGGTAAGTTGATGAAGGTAAACCTGATATATTTTCAGAACTTCTACCACGAATCTGCTTAAAGGGAATCGTAGCCCAGCTTTTAAAAAGCTTCGGAAGATAACGACTTCATCATCTTCGGGGCTCGGCACAGTTCTTTCTCCGGCATCTGTTCTCACAATGGACATATCTCGAAAGTATCTCCCCTTCATGTTTTCAAGGTGACTTTGCCCAATAGTTGATTTTCCGAAGACCGAATGGCTTGGTCGCCATGGCCGATCTTCGGAATCTTCACCCCCGCTATCTGCATCGTAACTGTCACTCTCACCAGTATCTTCAAATAAACCTTCTAAAATCTCCCTTGTAATCTTCTCCGTATTCGTCTTTGCCATTGACTCAAGAAAACCCAGATGCATCTCTTCAGAAAGGCTCAGCTTCATTTCGGCAGCAACCTTCTTCTCCTCAGACATTCCTTCGAAATTCTTGCCTCTCGCTTCCGAAGCTTAAAACTAGGGAGGCAACCAAATATTTGTAGGCAGAAAACTATTTGAGCAGGTAAAACAGATGGCAAGAGAGCGTGCCGAATAAATTGTGGCGAGCCCGTATTTATAAACCTATTATGTCGAAAACTGGAGGGTCCCGCTTGTCAATGACTGTTGCTATTCTAGCAAAGGGAAGGTGTTTTTTCGGACCTTCGGCTTAAGGCCTTCGTCCATGTCGCAATTTGAATTTATCATTCTAACAAATTAATATTGCGAGGGGCTACTGTTGGGGGCCTTCGGCTTCCGAAGGTCCTCAAAAACATGATTTAACAATGTCTCTGGAGTATAATGTGTGGACAGGGATCTTCGAACTAGAACCCACGGTATGAAGAAGCACGAAAAGAATACGAAGGATGGAATAGAGCCGAAGTTGTGCGCAAGGGAGCTTCAGCATGATGGCAGAAAAGAGGAAACCGACTTAAAGAGGAAAAGACTGTCTAGACCCAGATAGATTACTATAGAGTTATTGTCAAAAGCAAAGGGCCTGGATGTAATTTTGCATGGGCAGCGACCCGTGTCTATAAATAGGTGAACAGTATTCCCGTATTGTTCACGCTGATTTGGCATTGGCTTTTGCGTCACACTTGTGCTTTTACCTTCTCACAAGCTGAAGGTACACTTATAATTTGATATCATTTTTATCTTTCCATCATAATAAAATGGAAATGAGTCGACAATAATACACAACTGTTTATTTATCTTTATGTTTCATATGTTTCCTTCTTCATTATTATATTTTATGCTGATGAAGGTATGTCCTTCATAACCTTCGTCCAAAAATCATTATATCCTTGGGGAAATAATGCTTCGAAGGACGAAGGATATTAACATTTAACATTTTGTGTTGCCTTGTTCTTGATTCATAGCATTTGAGAACAAGTCCCCAACAGGTATAATATATAAATTTTCAGCTACATTGATTACATTTGTATTCAAATTAAATTATTGTAATAATAATATTTATTACCTAGTTCATTTCTTACAACACATGGAAGCGTTACTATAGTCCTCGGATATCCATTGTAGCATGGCAACACTTAACTCTTGGTTTTACCAACGCATATATAAGTGTTGTTATAGATCCTAGCAACGGCAGTATAGGCAACACATAATTATGTGTTGGTATAGACCTTAGCAACGTATATATGAACTTTTTGCAACACATATATGCATTGCTAAATGGGTGGTTGTTTTGTAGTGCCTCTACACGGACATCCCCAGGCCCTGTTCTAGTTGAAACCCTACATCGCCTGCCTCCACTCCCTAATCCTACCCCCGTGGCGGCGGCAGCAGAGGAGGTCGACGATGACTGGCTCCTAGGAGGGAGCGAATCCATACCTGGGGTCGACCTGACCGGTGATTGAGCCGACGAGGACGACGATGGAGGGGAGCCTGCACCTTCCGCGAAGCGGTCCACCTCTGCGGATGATATCAATCCGCTCATGGGGGTGGTGCGGGGGATTCTGGGCTGGTCAACCCTGGGCTCTCGTCATCATCGGCAGATGGTGCGACCGGGAGTGACGAATGGGACAGAGGGGTAGGAGATCCTCGGATCCGTGGGTGAGGGCTCGACGCGGGCATAGCTGGGGCTAGGTTAACGTGTGGGCGTGCGCGAGATCTGGCGGCGAGAGCACGATGAGATTGTGGGCGCGCGCGAGATCTGGGTGCGAGGGCACGATAGACATCCTTGCGCGGACGTGGGAGGGAGCGGTGGGAATGAGTAGAGCGGAGCGAAGGATGTCGCGGGAGGCAGAACCGTGGTGTGTGAACGCCTACACTATGTCCTTAAGAGATAGTAGAGATAAGTATATAAGTTGTTGTAGAAAGATAGTATATTTATAGGTAAACTTTAAATATTTATCATGAAGAGCTTTGCATAGTCAACGAACAATGGAGCACTTAGTAAGAGAAATTGGAGTGTGCCCAATATTTATAGGATGAGAGACAACTAATGCACAGTCTGCCAATTACTTTTAGCATATTAAAACTACATTGAAATAAATCGGCACCATTCGTACAATTCATTATGTTTTGCTCGAGAATGTTAGGACAGCTATCTGATACTCCTAATGCTGAAATCCAGCTTGTAATAATGTCAAAAATAGAGCACTTAATAAGGGACACTCTGTAAGTTACTTTCAGCATATTAAGACCACATTTAAATAAATCGGTCACATTCCTTCAGTTCATTCATGTAGGGCAGCTATGTTAATTAACTAAACTTGCTTGTAGTCAGTGTTGCAGTCCTAAGAGGATTGGAGATCTATGCAACCAGCACGATGAGACTTCAAGCGAGACTCAGTTAGTAAATAGGTTAGTAAGTGCATATTGGTATACGCAAACAAATAAGTAGCAAACCCTAACAACCAAGAAGTTGGGATGTGTAAGGATATAGGATGATCATACCTGTACTGGGATGCAAGTAGCGGGAGGCAAGTATTGTCAATGGCATGGTCGAGGAGGGGAGGAGGACTGAGCTTCAGATAAAGTCAACGTGGTAGCAAACCCTAACAACAACGTGGTAGCAGAAGGCCACATGTCCCACTTCAGATAAAGTCAAACAAAAAAGAAAATACAGATAAAGAAAAAGAATATACTGCTGCATCTGATCATTTCATTACTGAACTCTATAAATGTTTCCTAACCGAAACTGGCAGTAACTCAATCGTTTGTTGTAGATCATTCCATGGCAGTATAAAAGACTATGCTCAGGTATGGTGCGCGTGGAATGTGTGCTATGGATATAATATACTGCTGCTAATGATCACTTCTCTACTGAATTGTAGAAAGACAGGACAAAGGCATGACCATGGCAGTATAAAAGACTACGCTCAGATACCTTTCCTTATCGAGTGTGTGGTACTGATATAATATACTACTGCTAATGATCACTTCTCTTCTGAACTCTATAAAAATATAGTTTAGAATTCATATTTAAAATAATGCATCCACATTACCACAAATAATGAATAAGATCTGGAAAGGTAGTTACTCAACCTAATATTGAAGCTGGGAAACATAATGGCAGGCACCTTGTCTAAGTACAGCTCAGTAGCCCAAGTTGAAATCATCGTGATCTGCATCTTATCCTCTTTGGTGAGGTTATCGAGCCTTCTCAATAAGATAGTTCTGAGAGCATCCTGTCAAGTAGACATGATCAATAAATAAATTTATATACAATTGTGCTATTATTTGATAAAAAAATCAAGCATAGATAACGGCACCATGATTACAATATTTGTACACAACCATGGCATGTTCACAGTAATATAAAATAGCAATGACGGAAAGCTCCAAACATCGTCATGATAAAACAAAATTCAAATAAATAGCAAGGACTGAACCTACTAACTGAAAGTACAACCTTAACTTCTATGGGTTTCTGAACTGAAAAATAACAGAGACATAATAATTAAAATGAAAATTGTGAAGCATGAGCATGGGATTCAGACGCAAAATTGTGTTTTACCTAGAAAAAGGAAATCAGAGACACAATAATGAAAAAGATCTAGTTAGAAGTTTGGTTACTTATAAATTTTAAACAAAACTCGAAAATTCACCCTTGAATCTGGCACCACCATGAGCAATGTTGTAGTGTTTTGTAATCTATACACTTCCTTTGCAACTGAAAAAGGGTTGTTGTTCTCAAAATGCACAATCACAGGTACGTAAAAGCAACATTCTAACTTCATGTGCTTGATTTGGGATGGAGGGGGCAAGTGATTGTTTGGGATGGAGGGGGCAAGTGCTATGCGTTCCACCAGTAAAAGCAACATTCTAACTTCCTAAGAATACTTAGGAAAGTGAAAACAAAACAAAAGGCTTCTAGAAGGAAGTAACATTACTAAATTTTGTTGTCTTATTTATAGTTTCTCATGTGAAAAAACAAAAGGGAACCGGTGAACATGGACCTTGAGTAGATGAAGACAATGACATTGCAGAGCTTGGCAACCCTCCTGCAGAAGGCGTCTTTGGCCACGACAGTGGTGCTCCCCATGACGAAGCCACCACCGTGGAACCGCACGACAATGGGGAAACTCCAACATTTTCCTAGTTTTAAAAATCAAAAGAGAATCATACATTTGAGTAAACCCCACGACGCTTTCCCCAATATCTTATGAATCTTAAGGCTATGCAAAAACTCTAGATGGAGAAAACAAACTGTATTAATCCAGCAACAAAAACACTGTGAACATTTACTTCAAAATAGGTATTGTAAGAATACAAACCATAATGTTTGGAACCAATCTTAGAATTTGATGAGTAGCTCAGCGAGATTGGCTTAGTGACTCCAAGTTAACCATTATTGTTCTTCACCTTCGACATTCCACAACCCTCACAAACTCTCCTAACACTCAAATTCAGAATTAAAAATTCTCACACAGCTACCTTTGCTAAACGTAAATTTGATCTTCTTGCCCTTCACTAGTTAACACTTATTTCTCCTTTCCTTTTATTTTCCTCTGGGTGTCAGTGAAGGACAACTATTGAATCAACGACATGTGCAAAAAAGAACCAGACGGTGGGGGATTACAACTCAAGAACCCCGGGAGCATGCCACAAAACAAGATGAGGAAGAGCATGACCTAAATAAAATGAGGAAAATCATAAATAATTAAGAGTAAAAAAGAAAATGGTGCAGCTGCTTTTCCAGTCATAGGCCGAGACGAAACACACTGGTGACAACAGGAATGTCGCCGCCGCCGTGGATTCAGGAATCGTTCTTGGATCCGAGCAGGACAGGGACAAGCTAACGATGGGCGAGCCAGCGCCGGACCAGGACCGTTCTTCCGAGTCGGGCGACGGGCGCGGCGTCTGAGACATGGGAGTGAAGTGTTGCTCCCTCTAGCGATTCTAGGGGACACCCCCAGTGTTACAACCCCCGCCGGCCCGCTCTGCCCTGAAGAAGTAAAAGCGGCCCCCTTCATGGAGACAGCGCGATGAGGGCGAATAATACAGCGATAGAGGAGGGGGTAGGAGAAGGGATCGAGTTACCTATGGGGCTGAGTGGCTGAGCTTGCAAAAGGCGCAGTAGTCATCATCATCATCGGTGTGGAGCCAGGACGCAACGGGCAGCCGTGACGGCGAGGAGGGGGCAACGGTGGTGGAGGCGCGGGCGAGAGGGTCCTGCTACTGCTTGCTGGACTGCGGGAGGGGAAGAAGGAGGGGACCAGTGAGGATGGTGTCGCCACCGTCGTTGGTGCCCGAGGGGAGCGACCGAACAGAGCTAGGGTTAGGGGTGTAGCGGGCTGCGGCTTTGAGGCGGAGCGAGAGGACATGTGCCCGATGTTGAGCAGGCGGCAATGAAGGTGCGAGGGGGAGGATGTTGGAGGCGGGTGCCTCTACCGGCCAAGACGTTAGTCGGCTGGCTGCCACTGTTGGCGGCGGGCGGCACAACTGTTGGATCACCTGGGGCCAAGGAGGATCTGGGAAAGCAGGGACGATGCAAAGTGAGGATTGCCGGTGGCGGCAGCGGGGCGCCAACACACTCACCCCTCAGGCCAGATGCCGGAGACGGCGGCCCAGGGCCTGGCCCCCAGGGCGAGGCCGCGTGCCCGCGAGCAGGAGGGAGATCTGGAGCTGGGCGAGGCCGGAGGGGCAGGAGCGGACCACGGATAGATCTGGGCGAGGAGGTGGCGTGCCAGACCACTGGAGGCCGGGGGGAGCTGCAGCGGATGTAGGGAGGTGGGTCGGGGCAGGAGCATAGACGCGGGGCGATGGAGGGTTTCTTAGGATTGCGCGAGAGGGAGCACGGACGCGGGCGCGAGGTGAAGGATGGCAGAACCATGCTTGTGGACGCCTACAATAGGGCCTTATAGAGTAGTAATAGATTTGGACCCATCAAATGGATTAAAATCCAGCATCGTAAGTGTCTTCAACCAGAACCAGAAGTTAACCTTTAGATGATGCTACGAGTGAAAACTAAATATTAATTTTATATCTAATTTTTTAGGCTCTTAGACTGATGTATCTAGTATAACCATCCATTAGTGTAAACTTTGCATTGCAAAATTCAGCCAACCAAATTACCATACTACTCATAACCTCCACTAAATCCACCAAAGAAATTGCACTTAGACTTGACACATCATCAAAACCAACAGTTCAGATTACAGGATAACCACATCTCTCTTACTCAAATCCAATGGACAACATTAATTGGATCATCTCTCATCTCTCCCCCTCCCTTACCCTCATGCTAGACTTAACGCTAGGATCTCGAGGAGGGTAGGATAGGGGTCGCAAGGAGGGGGAGGGACATGGACAGGGAGAGGGATGATCTAAACAATATTATTTATTAGATTTGAGTAAGGAAAAGAAAGTTATCCAATGATTTGAACTGTTGGTTTTGATATTATGTTCTATCTTGATGCAATTTGTTTGGTGAATTTAGTGGAGGTTATGAGTGTGAAGGTGATTTGGTTGAGTGTTTATCAATTTTAAAGAAATAAGTCTATATAACCCCTGGCTTTATAGTGTGCTATCTACTTTACCCCCTCACTTTTTAAAACTAACCATATCAGCTTTACAAAACTATCAAATAACCCCTAAGAGTTTTGTTCTAAGAGTTTTATTTGATGGTTTTGATGACATGACACTGATTTAAGTGGCAACAATTTTATCTTTTTCAATTCTATTCTTTAATAGTATCCAAAATTTATATACTTTTACAAAAAATCAGAATTTATATATTGTATTTGCCATAATTTGTTTGAAATTTTAGGAGTAGCAGTTTATTTACGAAAAATAAAAAACTAAATAAAAAGATCTTAATATTTTATATCTAATTCATTTCTTATCTTCTAAGGCTAAATTTTTTACTAGGGCTAAATAATACTATAACTAAACTAAATGTTTTGTTGATTTTATTAAGTAATTTAAGTGGTATTTCTTCTAATTACTAACTCATCAATTTTACATTTGTTTTTTTAGAAACACGTATCAAAGAGTAATAAAATAATATCCAATTTTGACATAAACCTTCTCTTAGCTAAAATAACATATAAAATATTTCTAGAAATTTCTAAGAACTTCTAATGTGGATCTATAATTTACACAAATATTTCTGAGAACTTTATATAGGTCTAGATTTAAAATTTTTAAAAAAATTCTAAAAATATTTGTATATGTTAGTTTAACTAAGAGAAGATCTTTGTAAAAATCGGATATCATTTTGTTACTATTTGCTAAGTGTTCCTAAAAAGACAAATAGAAAATTAATTTAGTTAGTGATTAGAAGAAAGACCATTTAGTTTGCTTAATAAAAGCAACAAAAAATTCTGTAATTTTGTAATAGTGCTATTTAGCTGTAGTAAAAAAATAGCATTTGAAGATAAAAAATGGACTAGGCACAAAATATTAAGCTATTTTTATATTATATAATTTTTATTTT